>NW_026068125.1:1388673-1504983 GCF_014885135.2 Alexandromys fortis
TTTTTGGTTTTTCGAGACAGGGTTTCTCTGTGGTTTTGAAGCCTGTCCTGGAACTAGCTCTTGTAGACCAGGCTGGTCTCGAACTCACAGAGATCCGCCTGCCTCTGCCTCGCGAGTGCTGGGATTAAAGGCGTGCGCCACCACTGCCCGGCTTAATTCCTGTTTTAAGTCAAACTCTAAGTACTTTGAAAAATGAAACTGGAACATAAAATTCAGAGTTTCATTTCTGAGGCTATGATAAACAGCCTGACCAATGAAAACCCAGCAGCTTAGGGAAGAAAGGGTTTATTTTTATTTTATCTCAGTTTCAGGTTTTCATCCATTTGGAGGGAGTAGAGGTGGACTTGAGACAAGAACAAAGATCTTTGAAAGCAAGCATGTAGTGCAATGTTTTTGCTTGCTCCCTTTTGGCTCTTTACTCTTTTGGGGGCCTGCCCCCTAGATCCCAAATAAATCACCCACATTCGTAGTTATGAATACCTGGGCTTTTCTAACCTAAATTATCCCATCTACCGTTTGTGTCTGGGCTTCTTCCTTTTCTTACTTCTGTATATTTTACTTTCATCCTTACTCCATGGCTGACTGGGTGACAGGGTGACTGGGTGGCTGGGTGACTGGGTGGCTGGGTGACTGGGTGGCTGGGTGACTGGGTGCCTCGTCCCTGATGTCTTCCTCCCCTTGTTCTCTGATTGCATTGACATTTCATTTGTATTTTAATAAATAACGCTTGCCTGAAGTTCAGAGAGTAAAACAGTCACACTTATCAGCCTTACAGACCAGGCAGTGGTGACACACACCTTTAATCCCAGTAGCCACATTGGTTTGCCATAGAAACCTGATGGTAGTGGTATGTGCCTTTAATCCAAGCACTAGAGAAAAATTTAAGACGGGAGGAGACAGTTCTCAGTCTCAGTCTCATTCTGAGATTCCTGGAGGCAGGATCACCATTTTAGACTGAGGTAGAGGTAAGAGCCAGTGGTTGGCTGTTTTGCTTTTCTGACCTTCAAGTTGAACCCCAATTTCTGTCTCTGGGTTTTTATTAATCGTGCTACATCTCATTGCTTCTTTTTTTTCCTTGTTTGTCTGTCTTTTATGTTCTCTGTCTGCCAACCCCACCTATCCTTGCTCCTACCTCTCTATTGGTCATTCAGCTCTTTATTAGGGCCATCAGGTGTTTTTAGATAGACAAAGAATGACAGCTTCACAGAATAAACAAATGCAGTATAAACAAAAGTCACACACCTTAAAGTAATATTCCCCAGCACAGTCATGCTTAGCTTCCTTTCTTCTCATGGGTCCAGGGCCCCAAACCAGGAATGTGCTGCCATTTTTGGGCAGTGTCTTCCCTCATCAACTACAGTAACGGAGACAATCCCACAGACATGCCCTCACCAACCTGACCCAGATCATCTTGCACCAAGACCTTCCTCCCAGATGATTCCTGGCTGACAGTCGGAGGAGATGAATGATGATTACACCAGAAAGAGACAAAGAGATGAAGGGGAGAGTGAGCACGATCCCTGTACTCTTAGCGTATAAGAAAATGACTTTCTAGGTTTGAATGTGGCTTTGAGCTCAATCAGATTCTGCTTTTTTCTGTTGAACACCTCACCATTCATTTCAGTTTATCTGACTTCATTGTTTCATGCATGAAGGCTTGCTAAAAGACATCATGGAGAGTTCCAGAAAAAGTGACATCACTTTAAAACAAGGAAACGGAGAAAGGCTTCAGGGCTGGGAAGCTAAATTCCCAGGATGAATTCCTGTAGAGATTCAGTATGCTGAAAACAAGGCCAGATTTGCAGGACAAAGGCAAGGAGTCAAGACTTGCCCACCCATGCAAAAGTGTTGGGGATTGAGGGATTGCCTTGCTCTTGCTCAGTTCAAGTCCCACTCATGCCCTGCTCAAGCCCCCAGCTCATGCCGCCCCCCCTCCCGCTCACGCCTGGCCCACGCCCTGCTCATGCACCACTCAAGCCCCTCTCACGGCCTGCTCATGCCTGGCCCACGCCCTGCTCATGCCCCGCTCACACCCTGCTCACGTCCTGCCCCGGGCATGCTCAACTCACATTCTGTCTCTCCATGCGATGGTTGTGAGTGACCAGACCCTTGGAGACTCCTGTTAAATTTATGCAAGAAATGTGAGCTCAGAACCCTGCGGCACTGTCCACTGTAAGAGGCTCTCTGGCTGTGAACCCTGTGTTTGGGCAGTTTGGCTCTAATATGCCTTCAAATACATGGAAGTATTTTCTTATACTTTCAAGTATAATGTTATCCACCAAAAAGAAATGTTTTTATTGTAATTAATAAAAAGCAGTCAGCATCAATTAAATGGTTGTTTTTAGTCAGGGCTGTTGCTAACGGCCTGAAGTCAGATAAACTGAAATGAATGGTGAGGTGTTCAACAGAAAAAAGCAGAATCTGATTGAGCTCAAAGCCACATTCAAACCTAGAAAGTCATTATGTGCATTCTCATTTACATTTCCTAGTAACCCTTGGAATGAAATGATATGAAGCCTCCCATTTTTACCTGTAGATAAAATTGGAGGCTTAGAGACAGCCTGTGCGGTTCCCAGAGCAGCAATAGTGGAACCCACTTTCAGATGCTTTACAACGCAGAGCCTGAGCTGGTAAGCTCTTCCTTATGGTGTCCAACATGAGGTTCAACAAGACACATGCTAAATAAATGTTAATGATTGGAGAAATGTCTCAGCTGGTAGAACCCCTGCACAAACAAGCAAGGTGTGGCAGCCATCTGTAATCATACAAAAGAGATCCCCAAAGCAAGCTAGGCAGTTAGAGTGGCCAGGAGTGTAAAGTCCTGGGTTCAGAGAGATTCCCTGACACAGAATATAAAATGGAAAACAGGGGAGGACAACATTCGACCTTCATAGACACACAAACAAGCATATGTGTACCCACAAACATGAAACATTCAAAAACATAAACACATGCAAAAATAATAATAAACATGGAAACAGTTGTTGCAGGAAGTTTAACCTCTTGAAAATGGCAAACTTGAAGACTATGTGAGGAATGAGACACATTCCTCAGTGAAGTGGAAATGGAATGCTATCTCTTCTCTGCTGGGTTTTTCTAAAATGATGTATGTATGCTCACATGGAAACATTCTCCGCATAGCAGGATTGCAATCGATGACTTCATTCTGGTTCGCTTAATATTCCATTAATGCTGTCTGTAATAAAAACATTTACTAAATTGCGAAATACTGAGGGAAATGCTCATCATTAATGTGCCGAGAAGAATTTGGTTTCTAATAGGTCATGTTTTGGGAAGGGCAGAGCACAAGGCATTGCCTGGGACAGACTCAGTGTTGCAGGCACCATGTCCCATATAAACTGATGCCTGTGTTCCCATAGACACTGTGCGCTGTGCCTGTGTGTGTGAGACAAGGGATGCCACGGGTCAGGGTCACTTTGCCTCAGTTCCTCCTCAGGAGTACAGCATGAATTTTTCTGAATATCTTTTTGATTTCAATTGGAGATGCTTGCCGCAGGCGTCTCTTAGCAGATTGCTTTGTGATTTATGCAGCGCTCAAGGAGACCAAGGGTCATTTGCCTTCAAACCAGGACAGAGATGAAAGGACTCCGGTAGTAAAATTTCCTGTGGAGTCAGGCGAGACCATCAAAGGGGAAAAAATATCATTGTTTCATGAAAAAGTAGGAAACGTGAGTCAGTTTCCAATGTCACAGGGATTTCCCTGTGAAGAGTTCAAATTTTTGAAAAACTCCACCAAGGATAAAAACAAGTGAAGCTGTGAGTCAGGGCCCAAAGCACTGGCTTTTTCAGAAGGTTAATGGAAGATAAAGAAGGCAGTCACAGACCTGCGTTCACTTTAGCCAGCTGTGATTATTTTTCCACAATGAAATCTAATTTTATGCCCTTGTTTAAATATTTGAGTAACATATTTTAAGAGGAAAACATTGCTGTCAAAATGGATGCTTCCTTTCTGTGGATATAAGCTTTGTTCTTTTTCTGCATCGCTCACCACTCCTGGCTTTGTGTTCATTGACAGCTTCGACAAATGGAGCTACCCTACTGCTTGACGGGCTGTGCTAATTTTTATCATGGTTATTGTATTTAGTATGTTGTAAGAGTCTCGTTCATTTTAAATGTGGTCCACAGATTCCAAGATGCTTCAAACATTGTGCTGCCTGCAGGAAAGAAAAAAAAAAAAAAGATTTCTGCGCTCAGGCCCTTCGTCACGGTGCAGAGGGGTATGAGACTCCCAGCAGACGGAACAGACACTATGGGTTTCTCTCTGGCTACCGTACATGCCATAAGCAAAACAATGGTGCATGAAGTTGATCTGACTGCCAAAAATAGATCAGTAAGAAAAATATCTCCCCAGACAGTTGGCAGTGATCTGAGGCTTTCTATTTTACTAGGAGACTTTGAACAGGAATAGATCTTTTTCTCTTTCCTTTCCCTGCTTCCCTCCTACCTTTACCACTCCATCTGAAGGTATATGCAACAGCTGCTAGCAGAGAGGGTCTCACTCAGGGTTTCTGGTTTTAAATGCTAAAAACTGTATTCTACAAGAAGCCACAATTCAGTGTTTGTAGAAATAAACATGTGCTGTAGCTGTGAGACACAGGCTAAAGAAGACAAATCCAGCCTAACCCGATTTGCAGTTGAGGAACTGAGGATGAAAGAAATATTTTTTATTAGTTGGCCAGAAGAAATAACATGGATTGCTCTGGCCTTTCAGGGAAGGTCGTTTGTGTGTGTGTGTGTGTGTATGTGTGTGTGTGTGTGTGTATGTGTGCGTGCACGCATGTGCAGTGTGCTAGTCTGTTGTGTGTATTATATATATGTGATTTATGTGTGTTTTATGTGTACATGGTATGTGGTATGTGTGTGATGTGTATGTGGAATATACTGTGTTATGTTCTGTATGTGCGATATGCATATCCTTTGTGTATTATATTTGTGATGTAGTATGTTGTGTATGACACACATGTGTGGTACAGATATGGTATTTGGTACATGTTTGTGGTGTTTGCTACACATGTGTGGTGTGTTGTTTGTTTGGTCTGTATATGGTGTGAGTAAGATATGTGCATGTATATGGTATGTATGGTGTGTATGTGGTTTGTGTGTGTGTGTAGTGTTTATGATGTGTGGGCTGTTTGTAAGGTATATGTATATGCAATATGTATTGAATATGAGTGGTCTATGTATAGTATGGTATTTGTATATGTGTTATGTGTGTTTCTCTGGTTGTCAGCCTCTTTTGGGTCTGTTCAACCTCAGAAGTACCTACCTCGTAGGAAAGTCAGCATCTAAAGACTGAAGAAAGTCGTAGCCTGGCTGCATGGCCCAGTGCAGCATAATCTGATGGATGCAGTCAGTTTCCCTGTCTCCCAGACCCTGGGAAACCCTTTCCTTCAAGAGTGCCAATCCTGAGCTCTTTGCATCCTCATTGTTGTCTTATTGTCTGCCTCCAAGGAATATAGCTGTGGGTGGTCAACATGATGACACTGTGTTTAGCATTTCTGAAGGACGAATCTTGCTTTAACATAATATGCATGAATGAGATAGTCCTCATATCACTATCTGTAAAACCTTAGAGAAGATTGGATCATAAAAATAAATGAAAAGGAAATATTCAATTCTAGCTTTGTTCTGTTTTCATCTAAAGCTCTGAACTATTTTCCTCCCAGTTAAAAAAGACAGTAAGTGCAAGCTATGTTGGTGTTGTTATCTTGATGTAATCCAAGGACTTGGAGGGAATTCAAAGGGGTTGCCTTCTCAGTGTCATTTAGCGCCACTGACTGCTACCTGAGAATTCCCCTGATTCACACATCTGTGCCATAAAATTCTGGAACCAGGAAGAATGACTGGTCACTGGAGGTTTGGCACCAGAGACAGGTCTTACAAAACTCAAAGTAAAATGCATATGATAACTTTTTCTTAGACCAAATATCCCTGTATGTCTCTTCCCCCAGTTCTCATACAAGGAACCTAGACTTCCTTGTCTGAGGAGGATTCCAATCTTGTTTTTCCCATGGAGACCATCTCCTCATTGCAGACAAAGGGCAAGTAGAGATGGTGACCTGTCTTCCACCTCCCTCCCTCCCTTCCTCCCTCCCTCCCTCCCTCCCTCCCTCCCTCCCTCCCTCTCTCCCTCTCCCTCCCTTGTTGAGATAGGAGCGGCGGCAGGGCTGCGTCCCCGGCACCCAGCCGCCCACATGGCTAGCTTAAGCCCGAAATAATTACACGGAAACTGTATTCTTTCAAACACTGCCTGGCCCGGCTATTTCCAGCCTCTTATTGGCTAGCTCTTACATATTGTTCTAACCCATTTCTAATATTCTGTGTAGCCCACGAGGTGGCTTACCAGGGAGGATCTTAACCTGCATCTGACTGGAGTGGGAGAATCATGGTGACTCCCTGACTCAGCTTCTTTTTCCCAGCATTCTCTTCTGTTTACTCCACCTACCTAATTTTCTGTCCTATGAGGGCCAAGGCAGTTTCTTTATTATTAACCAATGAAAGCAACAGATAAGATACAAGACCCACCTCCATCACTCCCTCCTCCCTCCCTCCCTCCCTTCCTGTTTCCTTTGATTGATACACTTTCCTATGCCTGCCAAAGGTGTTGAGTGCAGAGCTGAGGCAAAGTATGTTCAGAACACTACTATCTACATAATAATCTACCCAGATGTGAGCTGGGAAAGAAAGGGTTGGGAGTTCATGGGTAATATCACAGTTCAATGGTGGCATACTTTGAAGCCTGGGACCCCAAAAAACAAAGAAAACAAAATATTCTGAAGTTTCAGGTAGGAAAGTAATTCTAAATTAAAAGCTAAAGAGAGCAAAGTAAGTGAAATAGTAACAAAATGAGGGGACCCTGTGTTGTAGACCCCCATTTTTTTTTTTTACAATGATGCAGCATAGGTATGATAGACTCATGTAAATGTTGGAAAATTTTGGAAAGAGACACCAGGGAAGAAATGAATTGTTGTGTAAAAGCTGACTGTAAATAAGGCCCTGACTCTCCCAGTCCTCAGTACACAGGAAGGAATCTCACAGATATAGTTACTCCAGACGCCAATGCAGAAGCAGATATGTTTCCAAAGTTCATGGTTTCTGGTTATGAATTATTTTCTTTCAAGAAAGATATAACTGGTCATTTGTCTACAGAATGACCTGGTCAATGCATTAATAGCTGCTTTTCTTGTAGCCATGACAAAAACCAGTCAAGGAAGTAAGGAGTTATTTCAATTCAGAGATCAAGAAGGCACAGTCCATATGGAAGGAAGGCAGAAGAGTGAGATGACCAGTTACATGGTATCCCTAGTCAGGAAGCAGAGAGATGGGTATTGGTCACTTTCTCTTGTTTATTCAGTCTAGAATCCCAGTGTAAGGAGTGGGACTGCCTTAACCTGGAATCTCTTTCAGAGACATGCTGAGAGATTTGTGTTCTAGGTGACTTTAGGTCCTGTCAACTTGACAACTACTAGGAACTCTCTGGGGACTCGGTATTTTGACTCTGTATTTCAGGTGTGCTATTGACTTGTACCCAACACTAGAACATTCTTTGTAGTCATCACTTAGGTACAGCAATCAGGAGCTTTCTATAGTAGACAGCTCAAAGGGATCTTTACGTGTAGACTCCCACAATGCTAGGGTGCTGGATGAGAGCAAAGAGGCTGGAACACAGGTCACGTATACGAAAAGGCAGCCTGCAATACTTTAAACACCATTACTGAAAAGCAGGGCCACCATCTGCTAGGAAGCAGAGGTGAGTGTGCCTGTGATCCTCTGGCTTCCAGCCTGAAGTTTCCAAGAACGGATGACTGAAGGGAAGACGGGGTCTCAGCAGAGCCTGGCAGCTGTTTTGAGCCATGAAATGGAAGTGGAAGGCTGAGAGATGGAATTTTAAGGGTTGGTGAGCTGTAGAGAGGAGTACCAGGAACCAGTCAAGGACTCCCTGGAGCCTGCAGCTTAGTGCTGACCCATGATACATCTCAAAATAAATCTTCAATCTGGGGAAAGATCTACCTGAAGGGGAGAAATGAATAGCCTGCTTCAGGCTGTATTATCCCCATTTCTACTGGGGAACTCAAAAGCTCAGGACTCATGGGGTGGCCTGTATAGCACACGGAGGGATTTGCCTTGGGGATGGGACAAAGTTAGCTTAAGATGAAATGCACCAGAAATTGTAAGATGTGGAAAAATGTGAGACTCTCCCTTCCTTATTTTAGAATCTATAACAAAACAAAACAAAACAGTTAGTGACTAGGGGTGCAACTCCATGGTAGAACATTTGCCTAGAATATGCAAGGCTCCATCCTCTACACAGCATACCCACAAAAGATAATTGGGTGCTTACAGTAATGCTACTAACACACAGTATTGTAAAATTCAGAAAAAATATCTGACCTTAAAGTAGGGGAAAGCCTGAGAACAAAATATTGGACTATATTACCATCAGGTTGTTGTACTACATGTGAAGTAGAATAATATTACTTGAGCTCAGAACTGATTCCTTGCCAATGAGTGTACACATGTATGGAGTGATGTTTGAAGAGGCACAACTCTATAAGGTGGATTTACAAAAGCTAGTAAGAAAGAGAAAGTTTTTCCTAGTGAGAGAACACTAGGGAGAAGGAGAAAAGGGGCACAAATAGTCTCTCTAGGTTGCAATCCAGGAAAGGTTGGAGGCTAAGAAGGTAAGAATCACCCAAGCATGGAAGCCTTCTCTGTGTCCGGCTTTTTGGAAGGACCAGAGACATCAGAAATCATCCTCATGAATGAATACAATGAGCTAAGTAGACAGATGTTGGAAGTGAAGTCTCCCAGGAGAGTGCGGTAAAAGTCAGGGTTGATATGAGACAGGAAGTTGAGAAAAGTGCAGGGCCAGAGGGAAGGAAGATGGAAAGATGCTTGTGTGGTATAGTCTGGTCAGCTGGTGGTGTTTCATACAGAAACAGGGACAGAGAAGGATGCACTGGACTTGGATTTGAAGTTAGTTCTCAGCTTGTCAGTGGTCTTGTCTAGAGTAGAGCTGGCTGGCACATGGGAGTGCAGGTTAAGAGCAGGGTGAAGGGAATGTGCTGGGGAAGCATAAAACTGGTTAGTGCTGAAGATGAGAAGTGAATAGCTTGCCAAGGAGGCTGAAGTGTAAGGAGAGAGGAGCATACATCAGGGCAACCTCTCATTCATAGGCAGCAAGGAACAAGGGAACAGCCAGAGGGAGAGTGATGGCTGATGCAGATTGTCTACTTTGCAGGATCTAGAGTCGTCTAAATGGAAAACTTCTGGGCACATCTGTGAGGGTGTTTCTGGATTTCATCAACTGTGGTGGAAGACCACCATTGCACAGCATGATCCTGGACTGAGTGAAAGGGAGAAAGTGAGCAGAATGCCAGTGCTCATCACTCTCTGCTGAGTGTGAACACCATGTGAGCTTGCTGCTCTCTGAGTGTGAATACTATGTGAGCTTGCTTCTCTCTGAGTGTGAATACCATTTGAGCTTGCTGCTATCTGAGTGTAGATACCATGTGAGCTTGCTGCTATCTGAGTGAACACCATGTGAGCTTGCTGTTATCTGAGTGTGAACACCACGTGCAGTTGCTGCTATCAGAGTGTGAATACCATATGCACTTGCTGCTATCTGAGTGTGAACACAATGTGAGCTTGGTGCTATCTGAGTGTGAACACCATGTGAGCTTCGTGCTGAGTGTGAACACCATATGCGTTCACTGTTGAGTGTGAACACCATGTGCACTTGCTACTATCTGAGTGTGAACACCATGTGAGTGGCTATCTGAATGTGAACACCATTTGTGTTCAGTGCTGTCGAGTATGAACACCATATGCTCTCTCTGCTGAGTGTGAGCATCATGTGCACTTGCTGCTATCTGAGTGTGAACACCATGTGAATGGCTGCTATCTGAGTGTGGATACCATGTGAGCTTGCTGCTATCTAGTGTGAACACCATGTGAGCAGTTGCATCCTGTGCCTGCCGCTATGGCTCCCCACCATGCTGGACTATACCATTGAGCTATGTGCTCAAACTTCCTACCTCAGTTGCCTTTATTAGATGTTTTGTCAGAGCACAGAGGTAAGTGATTAATAAAGGAGGTATGAAAGATGGAGGGGTTTTATTTCTCTTGTTTTTGCAGGATGTCTTGAAGAGATTTTAACAAATCCTTGGGAGATAATTTCTTTGGATAGCTGTGTGCCTCACTTATTTGATGCAGGCATGCACTTGACAAAAAAGGCAATGATGTTACAGGACCTAGATATCAGAATGCCCAGTATTTAATGTGGGAAGGAAAAGACACACTAAATGCAGACATAAAAACCAGAAAGGATACAAGGATTAGCAGCAGCAATACAAGAGGCCGCTGTTGTTAGAACAGAGCTAAGTGGAAGGCTTGCTGATGTGAGCAAGGGCCACTTTCCCGGTGATTTACTTCTGGAACTGTTTTCTGCCCTCACCCTCATCTCAGCATCACTAAAATGCCGTGGTGGCTTGGACGAGAAATGCCCGCATAAAGTCATGAATTTGAATACTTAGTCTCCAGTTGTTGGCTGAACTGTTTGGGGGAGGTTATGGAACCTTTATTAGGTAGAGCCTTGCTGGAGGAAGTTTGTCACTGGAGGCCGGCTTTGAAGATTTACAGCCTGGTTTCACTTCTTTTCTCTCTTCCTACCTTTGAATGCCATTGAAATGTGGTATCTTAGCTTTCCGTGCCTGCCTCCATCCTGTGCCTTCCCCACTATGACAAACTTTCTATTGCTCTGGAAATCATTCTTCCTTATGTTGTTGTTGGTCACAGTGTCTTTAATCATAGCAACAGAATACAAACAGAGCATGTCATAAAGTGACAAAGTTCTGCCCGTTTAATTAGATGCTAGGTAATGTCCTGTGGTACTTTCAGTGTGACAGAAGGAGAAGGTAACTTTGGGTTTTTGTAGAGGCTCCAGAGGAGATGGAAACACATTTATTTTCTCTGCTCATTTTGCTGTTGCAGAGTCTGGTGGGAATAAAATAAAACCCGTTTTCATCAGATGATATCTGGAACACTTACAGGTCAGTTCAAGTTCAACAGAACACATTAGTCCATCACTGACATCCACTTGGGTCAAGGAGTTTTAACTTTGGAAATTGAGTTTAGAAGACATGGTCTATGGTGAGGCTTGAAGATCATAAAACTTTTGAAAGTTCAGGGAAAGTGTGCAGCTAATTATAAATGAGCACCCATCTTTTCAGTATTACATCACAAATGCGGCAACTGGAGAGGCAGATGAACAGAGAGCCACACCAGCTGCACAAACATGACTCACTAGCTTTAAACTAAGGCACGCCTGCTAATTGTTCAAACTGAAGAACTGGCTCCCAGACTATAGGAAATTCCACCCTGTGACGCAGTGTTAAGAGGCAGTGTTAGTACTATTCTGTGTTCAGGTGTGTGTGTGTGTGTGTGTGTGTGTGTGTGTGTGTGTGTGCACGCATGCATCTGTTTGCACATGTGCATATGTGCATGTGTGTGTGCATGTGCGCATGTGGATGTGTGTATGTATAAAGGACAGAGATCAATGCCAAGGGTCTTCTAACACTCTCTATTTATTTATTGTTTGATTGAATTAACTGACTGCATGTGTGGGTTCGCACACATGTGTGTTGTAGTGCCTATGGAGGTCAGAAGATAATTTGTGGGAGTTGGTTCTCACCATATCAGGGTTCCAGGCTTAGTGGGCCACACCTTTACTTGCTGAACCACTGTGTTGGCCTTATTTTTTGAGACACTATTTTTTCGCTGAAACTGAACGTCACTGACTTGATCTGGATGCCCTTCTATATGCTGTGAATAGGTTTTATTACCATTGGTTTATAAAGAAGCTAATTTGGTCAATAGGCAGAATAGAGCCAGGAGTAAAAACCAAGTAAAGATAAAGGGGAAAAAAAGTAGAGTCTGGGAGATTCCAGCAGCCAACTTGGGAAGTAACCAGCCATGAGCCACAAGGTAAGATATAGAATAATAGAAATGGATTAATTTAAGTTGTAGGAGCTAGTTAATAATAATCCTAAGCTAACAGGCTAAGCAGTTTGTAATTAATATTAAGCCTTGGAAAGGTTATTTGGGAACTGGTGGGCCGGGGAGAAACCTCTAGTAACACTGACTCATTTGGACTGACTGACCAGCAAAGTCCAAGAATCTTGCCTGTTTAGCCCTACTCAGCCCTGGAGGTTTCAGATGAGTGGCTTACGGGCATCTGAACTCAGGTCTGCACAGGTATGCATTGAGTACTATACTACTGAGCCTTGCACTCAGACCCCTCCCTTCTTTCAAAACCACTGAAACCAAATGCCGGAGATGAAGGCTGACAGTGTTGCTTTTGTTTATGACAGATTTCATCTTTTAGATAGGTATTTCCAAATATAGTTACATGAAGTTAGCCAATACTTTAAAGGCAACATCTATGGCGGTGGCCAACTAGTCAGAAAGAAAAATTTCTGCTCTACCCTGCAGAGAGTCATTTCCTGGCTATGTGACCTTGGGCAGCTGTGTTACTTCTCCGAGCTCACTTTTCTGTTTTTGCAATGGAAGGTGTTTGTGTGTGTGTGTTTGTGTGTGTGTGTGCGCGCGCGCGCATTGGAGTGTGTGTGTACATGTGTATTAGACAGCCTGTGTTCATGTGCACTGTGTGTGTACACGTGCATTGGAGTGTGTGTATGTGCATTGGATTTTTAGTATACATGCATTGGAGTGTATGTGTGTGTGTATGTGTGTGTGTGCATGTGCATTGGAGTGTGTGTGTGCGTGTGCATTGGAGTGTGTGTGTGCATTGGAGTGTGTGTACATGTGTATTAGAGAGCCTGTGTTCATGTGCATTGTGTGTGTACACATGCATTGGAGTGTGTGTATGTGCATTGGATTTTTAGTATACATGCATTGTAGTGTGTATGTGTGTGCATGTGCATTGGAGGGTGTGTGGGGACATGTGCATGCCAGTGTATGTAAGGAGATCAAAGCACATTCCCGGGTGTTACTCTTCATCCTTTACCTCACTTGAGATGAGGTCGATTGTAGATAAGTCTGTTTTCTTGAAGTGTTTGCCAGGCTAGCTGGTCTATGAGTTTCCAGGGATTCTCCTGTCTCTGGCTCCCTTTCCCCTTCACAGTGCTGGGACTAAAAGTTCATGAGTTGCCATATCTAGCTTTCCCTAAGTTCTGGAGGATTCTAACTCAGCTTTTCACATTTATGTGTTTTTATTTTGAGACGGTGTCATGAGTTTCCCAGGCAGACCTTGTACTAACTTATTCAGTATCTCATGTGGGATAACCATCTGAGGAGTTGAGATTCTGGGCTTGTGCTTTGAAGTGTGCATATGGCTAACATTTTGATGTATATTCTTTCAACCTAGATTGATGACTCTAAACTGTGTCAAGTTGTCAGTTAAAGCTAACCAGGACAGTTTGCAAAGATCTTCTCCCATTTCGGTGGCTATTTCTGCATTCTGATGATGATTTCCTTTGCTGGGGAGAAGCTTCAAAATTTCATGTAAACTTATTTGCTAAGTCTTGGGATTGTTTCCTCTGTACCTGGAGTCCTTTACAGAAAATCCTTGCCTCATAATGTATTAAATTATGGTTTGCTTATCTGCCAACTCCAGGAAATGCTGGCCTTCTCCAGAACAAAAGCCAGGCCTTACCTGCCTGTACTTCCCTTAAGTGGTCTCTGTTGTTCCTCAGACACACCCTGAACTATGCCCAGCATGATCTGGTGAGCTGATCTCAGTAGGATAGAGGTGTGACCAGTCAAGCAGGGATGACTAGACACAATTCATGTTTCAAAACGATGTAATGGCAGCAAGATGTGTTATTTGAGATCTTCAGGTATTGGAATAATTTCAAGCGTGTTAATGTATCCATGTAGCTTTGGAGAAATAAATGGAACTAACAGGACAGAAACTCTTCTGGTGCATTTTCAGAGGTCACTAATACTAATTCCATCAAAAATGGCTTCCAAATGTGTCCTAGGATACTGCCTTGCTGACGAAACCAGGGAGTGTGGTTTCTTTGAACTTTAGAAGACATAGACTAAGATCCCATCTTTCTTCTAATTACTATTCTAACCTTTTGTAGCAGTACATTCATTCCTTTAAGACTGACTTGCATTTGACATACATTTAAATCATCCTTTAAGCACTGAAGGAATGAAATAGCCTTGTCCTATCAGACTCATGTTTGGATCCTTTAAAGCTGGGTGGCTGTTGCTTGGCCATCCCCGTGTATCCTGCCAGCTGCTGCCTTGGCACGCTCTTGGGCTGTGCTCATTCTCACATGAAGACACAAAGGCACATCCCAGAGGGAAAGCCAGGGGTCGGGGTTGCTCGAGCAAAAAGCCCCAGTGCTTGAAAACACATTTCAGAAGAATCTAGTAAAAGGGAGGTTGTTAGGAAATGGGGAGGTTAGAGTTATTTAGGGCCATTTCAAACCTGGGAAAGAGAACATCTGTTGATCAGAATGTACTGAAGGACTCCAAACCACAGAAATCATTTGGGAAATTTCTAGAACTTAATAAGTTCGTGTGATGACACACAGAAAGGAAACCTTACATGAGGACATGAATTAACTTTCACTCAGGCAGGAATGTGACATGTACATATACTTGGTTTATCAGAAATTTATATGTAAATTGGGGTAAGAGATTTTTAATGCTTTGTAGCTAGCTGGGTATTGCTACCAAATGTAGACAGATAAAAACAAACTTAAAGACTGTGATCTCAATTTGAAGTTTCATTAATCTGAATATTATTTACTTATAATGAAGAAATATTTATCTGGTTTCTCCAACTTTTACCAGATGTTATTATCTTTCAGGTTTCTTCAGGTGGTTATTGCTATTTCTTTTCTTCTTATCTCCCTCCTTCTTCCTTCCCTTCCTCCCTCTTTTCTTCCTTTCTTCCTTTTTTGTTTTTCAAGACAGGATTTCTCTAGATAGCTGTCTTGAAACTCATTCTGTAGGCCAGGTTGGCCTCGAACTCAGAGATCTGCCTTTCTCTACCTTCCAAGTGCTGGGATTAAAGGTGTGCACCACAATTCCTGTTCTGATTGCGACTATTTTGATCCCAGGGGATACAACTTTATTTTGATTTTTAATTTATGTGTGTGTATGTGCTAATGTGGTTTATGTGTGTGTGCATGTATGTGTTATATGTGTTGTGTGTGTGCTTATGTGGTTTATGTATGTATGTGTATGTGTTGAAGTGTGTTGTGTGTGTGTGTGCACATGCATGTGAAGGCCAGAGTACAATCTTTTGAGTTATTTTTTGGAATGTTGTTCATCTTCTTAGTTATTTAGGCTACGTTGGTTAATCAGTGAACTTTAAGGATCCCCATCTCCTCTTTACCAGTGTTGGGATTATAAATATATAATTATGGCCAACAGATTTATATGGGTACAGGAGATTCCAACAGTTAAACAGGATTCAAATCTATTTCACTTGTCTAGTCTGTTGTTAGCTTTTCATTTTTCCTATTCACGTGTGCTATATTGGAGTTAAATGAAATTTATCCATGCACAAGAGTATAATGAATGCTGAACTCATAATTGTTTCAGATATTATTTGGCTACATGAATTTTTGCAATAGTATCCTATTGCTTTGTTGAAAGGACCAGGAGCCTGTCAGTCACCAGTGAGTGACTGACAGTGCAGAAACTCATCCATCACCTTTTACCTGCCATCAGGACTGCAAAGCTGAAAATCATGACAATTCCCCTTCAGTCCCTTCTCCATCATGGGCTAGTTGTGTTCTGGGCCAACCAGAGACTCTGGTGAGGAAGCTCAGCTCTGGCTGGGTATCCTGTACTTGTTCTTGCTTTTGCGGTTGATGGTAAAAGTCAGTGTGAGTTAACTGAGTGTGGGCTGGAAACCATGAACAAAACTCCCAACTCTCAAGGTTGTCAAGGCAGCTCGGAGAGCATTGCACATACACCTGGGATGGAAATTTGCTGGGGGAGGAAGGCTACACATTCCTCAGTATTCCTGATGTCTTTCTCATAGGAGAGAGAAGACTAAGAAACAAACCCACTTTCCTCCCCGTCTACACACAATAAATCGTTAGCATTTGAGGACACATGGATGAATAGTATGTCACCAGGTGCTGTGGTAAGTGTTTGTCCCATGTCCCATATCCACAGCATTCTAAGGAAGCCCACATTTCCAGAAGGGAAACAGATTGTGGGGCTGTGAGGTTTATGCTGCTTAAATACAAAATAGTCCCTCTCACAAACAGAAGTTGGCATTCCATAGTATAATACCTCATAGGACCTGACTCTGTCCTTAGCGGGCCAAGTGTCTGTGATGGAGGAAGCATTAGTACCTCTCTGAATTAGTACCTCTCTGAAGGGACTGGGTCCACCTTAGGGAATATGGCTCCTGTGATACATGGAGCTGATCACATGACTTTTCAGTATAGCGTCCACAGCTGGGGAAGTACTGTCCCTCCTCTGTTGCAACTTGTGTGGCTGTGGGTGGAGTCTGATTGGGACTGACTGCTCTGAGTGTGTGTCATTGGTCAGTTTTTGTGGCTGTGTGCAAGAGCCTTGGTCCTTCTTGGAAGCCATCCTACAGCAAGTGAGCACAGATGATGTAGCTTCTGCTATACTCAGAACCCTTAAAACATCAACTGACCATTCATGTTAAAGTCCATACAGGAACCCAACTGTTTCTGCTTGGCTTAGCAGTTAGATAATAAATGCACTTGTCTTTCCACTTGTACTGGGTAGTTTATATCAACTTGACACAAGCTAAAGTCATCTGAGAGGAGGAAGCATCAAGACAATGCCTTCAGAAGGTCAGGCTGTAAGCAAACTTGCAGGGAATTTTCTTAGTTAGTAATCACTGGGGAAGGGCCAAGTCCACTGTGGGTGGTGCCTTCTCTAGATAGGTGGTCCTCGGTTGTATAAGAGAGCAGGTTGAGCAGCCTCAGGAGCAAGCCAGTAAGCAGCACCCCTCCATGGCCTCTGATTCAGGTCATGCCTCCAGGTTCCTGCCCTGCTTGAGTTCCTGCCCTGACTTCTTTTGATGACGAACAGTGATATGGAAGTATAAGCAAAATAAACCCTTTCTTCCTCAAGTTGCTTTGGTCATGATGTTTTGTCACAGCAATAGGAATCCGACCTAAAACACCACCTTTAAACAAAAATTTGTTTGTACGCTGTGGGAATTTACTTGTGGTCCTGGATCTTGGTGGGTGTTATAGAAAAAGATGTATTACATTTGTTTATATTGTGGAACATTTGTTTAATGAAGCAAAGCTGTGTTGCATTCTTTTATGTTGCATTTAATTCTGTGAAGTTGTGTTACTTTGTATGTCTAAAATACCTGATTGGTCTTATAAAGAGCTGAATGGCCAATAGCAATGCAAGCAAAAGGATAGGTGCGGTTGGCAGTCAGAGAGAATAAATAGGAGGAGAAATCTAGGAAGAAAAGATTAAGGAGCAAGAGAAGGAGGAGGACTACAGGGGCCTGTCACCCAGCTACACAGCCAGACACTAAATAAGAAGGAAAGAAAAGATATACTGAAATAGAGAAAGGTAAAAGTCTAGAGGCAAACTGTAGATGGGATAATTTAAGTTAAGAAAAGCTGTCTAGAAATAAGCCAAGCTAAGACTGGGCATTCATTAGAAAGAATAAGCATCTGTGTCATTATTTGGGAGTTGGGTGGTGGGCCCCCAAGGAGTGAAAGAGTTAAGAGTAAAAGGCAACCAACTACAGGTGACTGCATGGTCTGACTTGAATCCATAATAACTTAGATAAAAATGGACACAAGCTATATTAGTTTATTTCTCTTTCTTATAAGCAAATACCCGACAAGAAACAATTTAAGGGAGGAGGGGCTTATTCTGACTATGGTTCATATTGGTGGGAACTAGCATGATTAATAGAAACCTGAAGACAAGAAAAACAAAGCAGCCAACCATGGGCTCTTACCTCAACCTCAGTCTGAAAGTGGTGATCCTGCCTCAAGGAAACCCCAGAATAAGACTGTGAGTGTGAGCTGTCTCCTCCCATTTTATAATCCTCTCTAGGGCTGGGATTAAAGGCATGTACCACTCGGTTTCTATGGCAAAGTAGTGTGGCTACTGGGATTAAAGGTGTGTGTTATTACTGCCTGGTCTTTAAAGCTGACCAGTGGGGCTGTTTTACTCTCTGATCTCCAGGCAAGTTTATTTATTAAAATACAAATAAAATATCACTACAGTGGGCAGGAGTGTGAAGCAGATGATCATATTGCATCAGCAGTAAGAAAATGGTGAGCAGACAGGGAGCAGAGCTGGTTCTAAAACCCAACTATACACACTGACAACTTCCTCCAAAGAGACTCTGCCTTCAAAATGTTCCACAACGTTTCCAAACAGTACCATCATCTGTTGATAAGGGTTCAAGCATGGGAGCCTATGAAAATATATTTTATATTCAAACCCTTGAAAGTATCTGGTGGTAGAAAGTTTTATTTGGAGTGGCTTTCAAAAGTATGTATGATTCTCTTGCATCAAATGGGAGATATTTATACAATCTGTTTTTAGTGGAAGATTCTAGACTGTCCATTTGTGCTCTATTCTCTTAGGCCTCCTGCTAAGGTTTTGCATAGTTTGGCCCCATTGCTTGCAGAATTGCCTTTGGGCCTCCAAGCATCATCTCTGCATCTCATCTGATCTTATGCAGTATGTGAACCACTTTATTCAAGAGAAAAACTCTTCCAGAAGCTTACTGATGTTTGTTTTTGTCTCACTGGCCAGAACACATGACATTTTCAACTGGAGAGAACCTAGGAAATTGAAGGCTTGGTTTTTCAGTGTTCACAGCTGAAAGAGGCATGCATAGGTGACATGAACTGAACCTTAGAGTACCTGCCAGAAGAGTTGCTGTGCTTCTCATATCAAGTAACAAAGCAGCTCAGAAGATGAAGTTAAATACTGCCAAATTCCAGAGGCAGATTCCTGTTGACTCACTCTGACCCCAAAGCCAACATAGGTGTCACTAACTCATACTGTCACTTTCTGAAATTCTCAAAGTTCAATTCAATTAAACTTCTGTTCAGTAATCATCTGCTATAATTAAGGCACCATATTGTGGTCACAAACTTATTTGCAGATGAACAAAACATTATTTCTGCTCTAGAACAATGAATCACCCTGTTACAGATGCCCGTGCAAAGAGGTCTCCAATGTGAGATAAGCTAATGGGTATCACCACTGTGGAATAAAGATCAAATGATGGGTGTTTGGTGTGGGATGGAGGTGGTAGAGCGATGAGGGAGTTGAGAGCAAAGTTTCCTGGAGAAGGACAGGTTTAATTGGGTAACCTTTGTAAATAGTGTGGTGTTTTATTTTTTATTAAGCTCAAGTTAAGTTTCTCCTGTGATGTTCTGGGTCATCTCAGGCACAGTTCATGTCTGAAGTCAATGTAGAAGTGTAATCTTTCAAACTAGATCAACTAACAATATTTTCTTAATTTAATAATTCCATAAGGCCACAGTCTCAATTTTTTTAATTCAAAACCATATCTAATCTATAAAATTGAAACTTAGCACTTAAGGGTGCTTGCTGTTCTTGCACAGGAACCCAGCTGCAGTTCCCAGGACCCATTTGGTAGCTCACAGTTATCTGTAACTCCAGTTCTAGGGAATCTAATGCCCTCTTCTGACCTCTGAGGGTATCAGTCACATATGTGGTGCATATACATACATACATACAGGCAGCACTGAGACACATAAAAATATTTTTTTAAAAAAAGGAAACTAAGAGTATGGCATGGTTGTGTTAGGCTGTTAACAGAGGTCCTTTGAAATGCTGAATGATCTGGGCCATCTTCTCCTATCAGAGATTTCTCAGTGGGTCTTTCTTGATCAAACCTGATTTTTCTTAACCCAGAATGAATCCACAGCTTCTCATTTCCTACAGAAACAAAAGCAAAACTTCTTCTCCAAAGTAACATATTTATTTATTTATTTATTTATTTATTTATTTATTTATTTATTTTTGGTTTTTCGAGACAGGGTTTCTCTGTGGCTTTTTTGGAGCCTGTCCTGGAACTAGCTCTGTAGACCAAGCTGGTCTCAAACTCACAGAGATCTGCCTGCCTCTGCCTCCCGTGTGCTGGGATTAAAGGCTTGCACCACCATCGCCCGGCAGTAACATATCTTTTTATTTAAATTTTGAAGTCAAGGCATTTTAAAAATACATATATTGGATTAATTGAGCAGCATTTATAATCAAATGTCTTTTAGCAGCTGTTTCTTCTTCCTCAGCAGTCATGCAATTCAAAGACAACACAATAACATACAGTATCCAGACTCTCAGTGTATTTTCCATCTTTATGTGGCTTTTTCTGAACACATGAGTTTTTAATTTGCTAAGCAATATGGGTAGGATTAAAGCTAGCCTGAGCTATATAGGACCATGACACAGAAATCCTCAAACAAAAAAAAAAATAACCCTGTAGGTTGCCTGTACTCTGGTAGGTTCCTCACAACCATGTGCAAAAGGTAGCATTCATTAGATTCAGTTGGTTATGAAGAAGAGGATGAAGGATTAGTAAGGTTCAAGCGGTCCAAGGGGTTGGATAGAATCAAGACTCATTGAGTATATGTCTGAAATTGTCATAAGATAAATTAAAATTTTTTAACAAGAATAGAAAATGTATATACTTTAATTCAGTAATTACATATTTCAAAACATCCCTAAGGAAATACTTTGAAATGTGGGCCAATACACATCCTAAAATATTTATTACACCTGAAATAACTAGAATATTTAAATGTAAACACATAGTAAAAAGACATTTGACACATTCTGGTGTGTCTTTGATGCCATTATATAGTTGTAACAGATAATCATGACCTCAGTGATTGTGTAGGGCAGAACTCACACTGTAGTCATGGAGATAGCAAAGTACATTTTCCAAAAATATTTCACAGAGAAGTTTAGAAGGAAATGTCAAAATGCTAATAGTGTGTAGTATTTGCGAATGTTAAGTTTTTTAAATAAAATTTTATCCATCCAAATTTTCTGTGTCAGGTACATATGATGTTTGTGGTAAGAAAGCAGAATGATCATAAATATGGTGCTAAATCTGCTAGATTATAGTATTAGTCATTTTATCAGTTTTGAAGCTAAGTTTTGGGGATGGAAGACAATCCTCCACTTCATTGTTCTTATTAAAACAAATGTTTTCTTGGAAGCTGAAGCAGTGACTATTTGGGAAGTTAAGGTGCGCATGCATGGGGGAGGGTGTCTCTTGAGATAAGGCACTTAAGTTACAGTGACAATCCATCTTTAAATGCACACACACAAACACACACACATGCACATATATACATACATGCATGCATGCGCATACTCATACACATGCACACATTTTATGCAGAAATACAAGCACACACACAACTGCGTGTACACACACACACACACACACTCTCAGAAGAGGAGTCAGTGGTTGCTACAGTCTGTTTTGTTTCTCTGGCAGCACAAGTCTTTGGGGGAAAGAACTCATGATATTGGAATATTTCAGAAACAAGGCAGGTCAGCTCTGAGAGCTATCATTATTACTTCTGTTCACTTTGATGTTCCAATGGTGGCCTATGGTGGAGAAGAGCTGTCAGCTGTGTGCTGGGAACACAAATGATTTGTTCCCAGTTTGCTGACTCTTGATACCTACCCTGGAGGGTGTGATCTCCTCTACATGATAGTCTCGGGGTGACTAGCACAAGGTATCCTGACTAATTCCAGAGCAGCTATGGGAAGCTGTTTTTGAGAGAGTTTTAGCTGGGGTGAGGGTGAGGCAGCAAGTTCATAACGGGTAAATTGACCTCCTCTCTCCAGCTAGCATTTGATCAGGTGTGGGGTCCGGCATCTACTAAGTTCTCTTGGTATGTGTGATTTATTCTCATTTGTTGCCTCTAATCAGACAGTTGGAACCACAGGTAGTTAATACTTTGTGGGGTCCTTCATATCATTCTGTTAAACTCTTCCATGTTTTTCGAAGTTGCTATCACTGTCCTCATTCATAGATAACAGACCATAGTAAAATCTTACCCCATTGCAGCAGAGCAGGTCCAGGACCCAAACTGAAGTTCTTGTGTCTGGAACCAGTCTACTGAAGTTTCCCAAAGATCAGTTGCTTTAAAGTCAATCTTTAGAATCACACACCACCTGTATTCTATCTGGTCAACATATTTCTGTATGTCAGTTGTGTTTCTTTTTCTACTTAAATTAGCCTGAATCCCAATCAGCAATAGTCAGGAAATCATGTTAATGTGCTTGCTGTGTTTCTTCTAATGTGTATATTTAAAACATCTACACATTAAAAAGGAAGTGAATTTGGTCCCGGTATATTCTAAAACATTGCCATATTGGAGGGCATGAGTCATAGCTCGGGAAGTGCATAATGTTTTATTTTTTGGAATGGCCCAAAGGGGTTTCTGACCCTGCTGTCTCTTGGTGAAAATTCCCACATAGCCTTTAAAGATAACAAAAGCATCAACCATCAACTGTTCCTGTATCCTGCCTCTGTTCTGATTCTATGGCCTCCACAGACAACAGAGATTGGGGGTTTAAGATTCCAGGAGATTCTTAACATTTGTGTTTAATAGCTTACATAAAATTCCACGTATTTTCATTTTTCTGCAGCATCTCCTCTGTCCTGGGGATAGCAGACAGTCACATTCTGCCTCTCCTAGACAGCTGCCTTTCTCACTTTTTGACATGTTTCCCTAGGCAATGGCTGCTGGAGCAGCACCAACTTCCCCCATTATTTTTAATTCTAAACTAGGCTGTCACATGCATCCTGGGACCAGCAGGGCTATGTGCACTCCCAGCTTGCTGATCAAGGCCAATGGGCTTGTAGTGACAATGGTGGTAGGCTCTTCATAAGCAGTGCTCAGAATTTCCATGATAATGACTGATGTTTCTGTTCTATCAGGTCCCACAGCCATTTAGCCTCAAAGAAACATACAGAGGTCTACATTAATTGTAAATTATTGGCCCAGTAGCTTAGGCTTCTTATTAACCATTATAACTTATATTAACCCATAATTCTTACCTGTGTTACCCTTGTGGCTTAGTACATTTTTCGGAGACGCAGTCACATCTTGCTTGCTCTGTGTCTGGCTTTCTCTGTGTCTGGGTGACAACTGCAGACTGAAACTTCCCTCTTTCCAGAATTCTTGTTGCCCTGCCTCTACTTCCTGCATGGTTGCTCTGCCTCTACTTCCTGCCTAGCTACTGGCCAATGAACGTTTATTTAAAATACAAATGACAGGGTACAGGCCATTGTCTCACAGCATCATGATGTCGTTTGCATGATGAAGGTTGTACAGGATGCCCAGGAAGCTTTTAGGACCTCCTCATTTGCTTTTCCAGTGTGAGAACTGGCCAGAATACCGAATGTTGTCAGTCATGCTTTTGGTCCTGAAACATTTACCAGTACAGAGTCTCTCAGTGAGGAGTTGCTATTGCTTTCTTCTGAGCAGGAAATGATGATGTGGTGTGATTTTATGCATTTGGAGAGAACTCTGGAAAGCAGCAGACTCATATCATGAATAAACACGGGATTAGGAATGAGGAAGCTTTCCCTTTCCTCCTGGCTGTGCGACTTCAGGAAGGCCCATGCTTTCTGGGCCTCTGTGTACTGCCTGTCATGGGCTCCTTAAAGGCTCTCAGTCTACACTTTCAGGTTATAAAAGGGCTGATGGGATGGCTGTTGGTAAGGTGCTTGCCATGACATGAGTACCTGAACTTATATCCACAGAACCATGTAAAATGTCAGTGTCAGCAACATCACACATCTGTGATCCCAACACCTGGAAAGACAGAGAAGAGAAAAAACATCCTCTGAGATTTGCTGGTCAGTCAGCATAGTCTGTTCCATGAAGTCTAGATTCAATGAGAGATCTAGTATGAAGAGAATAAGACAGAGAGCAATAGAGAAAGATACTTGGTCCCTGGTTTGCACAAGCACACACACACACACACACACACACACACACACACTTTCTCTTGCGATTTGGATTTAGTTACTACGATGCATTTGGACTTAGTACAAGCAAACCTGAGCAATGTATTTGAGTCTTTGAAATAGTTATTACGCTTTATTTATTTTATTTTGTCTGTGTGCGCGTGTTCTAACAGTGAGAGTGCGATCATGTCTCAAGTATCACAGCACCAGTGTGATAATCAGAGAACAACTTGTGGAATCCCTTTCTCTCCTACTGTGTGGGTCTCAGGGATCAAATTCAGGTCCCTCAGGTTAGTGCCAGGCACCTAGCTGAGTCATCATGCTGGCATGAATTCGGGGCTTTCCCCACCATCAGGGATACACGACTCTAGCAAGTAGAAGAAGAAAGACAGAGGGATCTGAGCAATCAAGTGAGTTAGTCTGCTTGGCTGAGCCAATTACATTGACATAGAAGCAGTCTGTTTTTATTAAGCCATAGAAACTTGTTTGTAAGCTTTGGATTTGATATACAGACAGCATCAGAAATGGAAGGAAGGAAAAAAAATGTTTAGAATTTCCCCCACCACCCCAGAAAAATTGACAGAAATCAGTGTGGCACAGAAGGTATCAGAGGTAACTACTAAATATTTTACTTGTTATTCTTCCAAGAAAACCTCAAAACGAGTCGGAAAATAGAGTGGCTTGGGCCAGCTGCAGTGTTCCAATGGGAGGACAAAAAGGTATTATTTGATCTTTGTGTTTGTGATCCTTTACCAAGTGCTTGGACTCTGATATCAGGTTAAGCCCAATCAGCTCCCATATTTAGGCGAGGATTCTAATCATAGTTACTATGTTTTATCTAGTAGGAACTATGTGAAACACATTTTAATATGCAAGTTTTCTTTTCTTCGAATCCTCATCCCTATGCTGTGGGGCAGATGGCATCTTTCCATGGTTTTGGTGGTACAGAGATCCTCGCCCAGGACCTCCTCAGTTCAGCCACACTGCCCTGCCACCTTGCCACTTCCACTATGCTGTGAGGAAACCAGAGCACTGACTGGACAGAAGGAGGGTATTCTGGTCCGACTTTAAAAATTAGTGCCTTTGGAATGGTATTTAATTGTGACTAAGTAATTCTTTTTAGAGGGGGTAAATTAAAGTTGCTAAGGTTTAAAAACCTGACTTTTATTGACTTAATTGCCAAATCATAATGGACTATTAAGAGAAACATGGAAAAAAATTGTCACTGAGTTGGAAGTCTGAAGTTTATTACATTAGTTATCATTCAAGTCATTATGATTATTAGTCAGTTGTATCTATAAATACAACTCCATCTTATTACTCAATATAGACACTCATTTATGTGGTTATTTGTGGAATCTTAGGCAGCAGTCTTACATTGTTCTGATACAGGCCATAGTGCCTGTTTTTTTTTTTTTTTTTTTTTTTTTGTCGGCCATTTATTGGTTGACTGAGTCTAAAGTTGTAAATACAACTGTTCCTTGGTATATACCCATGAGGAATATATACCATGAGAAGTTCTAGGAGCTCCTGCCATTCCAAAATCTGTGGAGGCTCAAGCACTCATAAAAATGTCAATGTTTACTTAGAGACACAAAATCCTTCAGTGTGCTATAAAGATTCATTTTATTTATTATGTCTTAATGAATTATTTATTATTATATTGTGTAAGTGTATGTGTCTGTGTGGCAGAAATCAGATCACTCTGTGAGTGGCCTGATAATGGGTGTTGGAAACTGGATCAGATTTCATGTAAAAACAACAAACGTTCTTTGCTTCTAGGTCTTCTTTCCAACCTCCTCCCCTGTGCTTTAAATAAAGCTTTAGATCATCCATGTATAATATAATACGTTACGTAAATGATTTCGAGAACATATTTTAGAAAACAACAATAAATAAAATCTTATATTATTGGTGTGGCTATAGTTTTTATTATGATAGTGTGTGTGTTTGCATTTGTGGTCCAGGTTGGCTAAGGCCACAGAGCACATGGATAAGGAGAGCCAATTGTGTTCACGATGAACTTCTTTGGGCATTGAGCTGCAGTGTCCTAGACACAAAGCAGTGGTTCTAAACTCTTTGACATCTGACACCACCTGAAGGAAGTTGTCCACACAGAAGAAACCAGGCATTTTCAGGCTTACTCGGGGTCTTCAATGGACAGTCACGGTTATAAGTCGCTGGAGCTTAGCATGAACAGACACAAGAGAATGATGATCAGATTTCTCTATCATTGTAGGTGCACCGAAATGTGAAACAGTGGTTCTCAAAAGGAGGCTCTACCCTAGGCCCACGTGGGAGCAATGAGAGCTTTAAAACTGAGACTCAATCTCAACGGCTCACTTGCAGCTTTAATTAAGCAGCCTTGGATTGGAGCTTCAAAGTACTCTTTCAGAGGCCCTGCCTCACTCTGACAGGAACTCAAGTTTTGAAGCACTGAGTCCCACAACACCAACACAGAGACCTTGGCATGGTGGTACCTGCTTGTGATCTCTCAGAGGTGGAGATGTGGATCTCTGAGGGTTATTGCTGGCCAGCCTAGCTTACTTGGCAAATTGCAGGTCAGCTAGAGTCCCTGTATCGATATAAATAAATAAAATTAAAATTAGAGTAAATAAATAAAATAAAGAACAGTGGACAGCACCTGAGAATTGTATCTGAGGTCATCCTTTGGCCTACCTATGCATTGGCAAACATATACTGCCACAGAAATTCAAACACTCAAATTAACAAATCAAAGGCTGTGTGACATATCAGAACACTGAAAATACTAGATACTTTATAGTAGGAAGGAGCCCTGCTTGAATTAATTATTTAACTGTGAGCAGATAGCCATATTTTTAATTTCTTCCTAATGTTTTGGCCAGCAGTTTTTTGTTTTCTGCTGTTCCTGTGGATAGCCTGCCTGCTCTTTCCCTCTTCAGATATCACTCCTGCTGAGTTTGCAGAGCCTCCTCCATCATCATGGAAAAAAGTTTCTAGTAATCCAGAATTTCCAAAATGAAACCAAAAATGCTTATGGTAAAAATGCTGTACATACTTTATGCATCTTGATCACAAAGCAAGTATATAACTCAGGTCAAGATTGTCTTTGCAAGAGGCAATCAGTTTTGGTGGCTACTTTCTGCTTTTTGGGCAGTCTGGTTCATAGGATGTAGAAATGTTTTGGCTTTATTCCGTTTTTACATTGTTGACAATCATCGTGGGTTCTTGTAGACCTGCAAAGATAGTTCATGGACCTGAGTAGCAATGGGGAATGGGTCTACTTTAAATTTTGCCAACATTCCTGTGGCATTAGCTGACAGAGATTCAAGCGCAGTTCTTATGAAAGACTTTATTTTGTTGTAGCTTACCACAGGAGAGTACACACACAGGGGCAGGGTAAGCAAGTGTGGCCTGTAGCTTTGTGGGGAGCAATCTGTGTGCCCCCTCATGCTCAGATGTGTATCTCCCACTTGTAACTTTCTGAATTTGAAACGAAGCAACTATTTTACAGAAATACACTTCCAAAGTCTAGAATGACACCAGCTTAATGTGGTCCTGAAAGACCCAGATAAATCCAGACCCCTCTAGCAGAAATAATAGAGCCAAAAATCTAAGCAGGGAGGGAAGAATCAAAATTCTAGATTACCGGGTTCAGTGACTCTGTTTCTGGAACTAGCTGAAGATAAAGTTAGATTATAATCTTGAGAATAATCTTGAGAAACAGGGAGTTATCCTCTTGTGATTATCAATGGTATTTTCACAATTTTCCAATGATGTCCTCCCTGTCCCCTTTGGATTATTGGGTTATGGTTTCTTCCCTTAAATACCCCTTCACCCAGCTACTCGGGGTCGAACTTTCTACCCCTGCGTGGGAAATGAGTTTCGGCCTCAGTGCACTGGTTTTTGTCCTGTCAATAAACCTCATGTGATTGCAGCAAGGACAGTCTCTTGTGAGTTCCTGGGGGGGTCGTGTTATCCCGAGACTTGAGTGAGAGTCTCGCCGCTCCGGAGGTCTTTCAGTCCTCATCCTGAAATACCTTCAGGATTCCCAAACAGACAGAATTTCCATTTGTTCAACCTGAAAGTGGTTGGTTTTTTTTTTTTTTTTTTTTTTTTTTTTTTTTTTTTTTTTTTTTTTTTTTTTTTTTTTTTTTTTTTTTTTTTCACCCTCAGGACCAGATGCTGTTAAAGAATTGACAGAAAGTGACTGTACCATAGCAGGACACCTTTGGAAATGACCTTGAGAGTGTGAAGGGTAGCTGGGAGCCGGGAAACTGTTTAATGACATCTTTAGTGTGCTTCTTCAACAAACACCCTTTAAAGGTGTGTATTATTTGTGTTTTAATAAATACACCTTGCCTGAAGACCAGAGGCAAAGCTAAAGCCACTAGAGGTCAGGTAATGGTGACACACACTTTTAATCCCAGGATTTGGGAGACAGAGGCAGATGGATCTCCGATAGTTCCAGGCTCCCTGGGCTACAGAAGATCAGTGCAGAAACAGATCCAGGTGGTGGTGGCCTACACTTTTAATCCCATTACTAGGGAGTCACTCCTTTAATTCCAGTACTAGAGGGAATATAAAATGGGAGGGCAGAAAGGCTTAATCTGCTTAGTTTGTGGTTGCCTAGCCTTGGTAGAGGTAAGACTTCTCTCGTGCCTTGGTTGCCTTGCTTTTCTAGTTTTGGGGTTGAACCCCAATTTCTGTCTCTGGGTTTTTATAGTTTGTGCTACAACTCTTGACTTCTAAAACTCTTTTTTGGGGGAGTAGAGTGTCTCGTCTCATATATCTCAGGCTATCCTGAAATTTGTTACATATTCAAGAATGACCTTGAATTTCTGACCTGTTGTGGGCCAGCTTGTTTGTCCTGGCCACCCAGCTAGTTTAGCCCCAAAATAATCACATAGAAATTATATTCATTAAAATGCTGCTTAGCCATTAGGTCTAACTTCTCATTGGCTAACTGTTACATTATATGGAGTTTCACCCATCTCCATTAATCTGTGTATCACCAAGTGCCATCGACTTACTGGAGTTTCTAACTGGCGTCCGTCTCAGGCAGAGGATCCATGGCTTCTCTGCCTCTGCCCTTCTTCTTCCCAGCCTTCAGTTCTCCACCCCCCCCCCCCACCACTTGCCTACCTAAGTTCTGCCTTATCAAAAGGCCAAGGCAGTTTCTTTATTC
Organism: Alexandromys fortis; assembly: GCF_014885135.2. Classification (NCBI taxonomy): domain Eukaryota; kingdom Metazoa; phylum Chordata; class Mammalia; order Rodentia; family Cricetidae; genus Alexandromys; species Alexandromys fortis. Next base: position 1,417,854 of record NW_026068125.1, read on the forward strand.
ATTAACCAATGAAAGCAACACATAAACAGAAGGACCTCCTACACCACTGACCCTCCTGCTTTTACCTCCTGTGTGCTGAAATTGCAGCTGTGTATCAATATGCCCAGTTTATTTGGTATTGGAGATTGAACTCAGGACTTTATGTATGCTAGGCAATCACTCAACTCCTAAAATTTTCAATTTTTATAAACAGATCTGCTGTACCATTGTTGAATGTTCCCAGGGAAATGGCTCTGATTAGTCTGAAAATATCTTTGCAGACAACCTAAGGACTAGAGCTAGTTTAGTTTTTCACAAGAGTCTCTCTTCGACCAAGGATAGTGTCAGGTTTAAAGAGGAACACCTGTTTTACTAGAATCTACTGAAGCCTTCTAATTCCTCTGACATAAGTCACAGGACAGCTGTTAGGAAAGATATGGCAACAAGTTTAGACACTTGAGAACCATGGCATTGAATTAGTGAGCTGGAGGTCCTCTGGCCCTGTTAACCCTCCCTTGGGCCACCTGTCACGGCAGACTTCACAGTCATTAAGGGAAAGAGCATTGCCCTATTGTTTGAGAACAGGCTAGCATGTGCCTGGCATTAGGAATATTTCTTCCTGCTTAAGCTGCACTTATTTCTGATTAGTTTTGCACTTATCCCTTTCTATCTAGTGATGTTACTATTTCCAAGTCTAAAATCATCCTTTCCCCTTTCTTTACAAAGCCTGGCTGATCTATTTCTGTTGTCTGTTATGACTTCTTTTTTCCCTCTCATCTACTGCCATCACTTTAATCCAGGTTTCCATAACCACACCAGCATCCTCTTGAGGTAGCTGAAATACTTTTGGACCACTTCTCGAGCATGCTTCTTTCTATAGTCAGGTTCTTCCATGGCTCCTCAGCCATGCTCTGATGCCTCATCATGCTATTTCCTAATATAGCTCTGGCTGGATCTGTCCCTCAATGCATCAGAACACTTCCAACATTTATTTTCTCCACTGCAGCTCTGTGGATTCCTTTTCTTTACTAGCAGAGTTCCTGAAGTTTCTTCTGCCTGCTGCCTCCTCCTTCCCTTCCTTGAGTCACCATCATCTGTTCTTCAACAATTATACACCACTGTTGGATGGTCTTTTCTGTCTAAGAGAGATGGGACACCCCTTACTTTTACCCGTTAATACATAGTCTTTCTTGTCCTATTTACTCATGGGCCCACTCATTCCACAAATGAAGTGCACTTATTTGATTTCCTCTGACCTCCATGGGGACAAGAACTGCATCTTCTTCATCATTTTCCCCAGGATCTTCCACACTTTATCTAATGGTATGTGCTCAGACAATGTTCTAATGGTTCCAGGCTTAAAGAGCATTGGATGCCCACTGTAGATCCTAGAGAGCTTCCAGCTCAGTCCCAAATCTGATGTACCACTGTGCATCACAGGGATTGATCTATGTGTTTGACTTCTTGTGAGTTTAAAATGCTGAGGAAATAAACCTGAAAGTGGGGAGCTATTTTCCTTCTGAAGTATCTGCGAAGGCTGGTTCCCTCACCGACTTCTGGTCTCTTACCTGCTGTCTATCTCCCAGGATTGTCTCCAGCTCTTCAGAGCCCACCTCATCACACCTTCTCCCACAGAATCTTATATAGCATTTTGTTAGAACTGTTCTGACCTTTTTTTTTTTTTTATAATTATTTAACTTAACAAACTTTTCATATCTAATTCAACTGAGAATGACTGAGTCAGGCTGACTGTTTTCCATAAAGGCATTTATATCTCCTCTTATACCTAGCTCTGTCAAACCATATATCTGTAAGAAGTTTTAAAAATTTCCTAGACCTAAAGTGAGGAAAATAGTTGTGTCTATTTACCCAAGAGAAAAAATGCAATGGAATCTCATGTTGCCTGACATGTAAGTCTTGAGGTGTCATACAATAATACGAGCAGTTGCTTTACTCACAGCTGGGGAGCAAATGTTAGCTGTGCCTGACACTCTGAGGTCTTTGTCACAGTGAAGGGTAATTGCAAGGATCGGTTGGCTTGTTTTCTGGAACCATTCTTTCCCTCTGAACAAGAGAGGCAAAACCAGGGTAAGTGCTACAACCATGTTCACTCAGGGATGTTTTAGGCTTGAGTTAACCACTAGAAGTTATAAACTACCCTAAAACATACAATTAAAGCGTGATTAGTCATTAACTAATAACGTTAGTGTGTTCCAGGACCATTGTACCCAGATTAGAAGATCATTGAAATAAAACCAAGGTATTTCCCATGAATCTGTTAAAGGCTCTTAATTCTTTGCCAGGAGAAAAAGAAACCCATCTCAGTGCAATAGCTATGAGATATTTGCTTCTAAGTCATTGCAGTTTGTTTTAATATCTCATTGCAGAACATTTTAGTTAGTGTGACAACAGGCAATTGTGTGAGTTCAGAAACAATGTAATTCTTCTAAGTCTCCGCAGACTTTGCTTTTTGGGCAAGAAGCCTAGTGAATTTGGACATAGCTGTCCTCTGAACTTAGGTTGCCAGTTAGCATTGTCATGTCTAAGCTTTTATTTGGCTTATTTGCTTCAGAAAGTTCTCTGTTTTCTGATTAAAGATTCCACTGTGCTGTACCCACAGATCCATACCCTATTTCAGTGGCTGAGTTGCCAAGACTGAGATTTAAAGAAACAGTTACTATTAAAAACACTTGCATCTTTTCACACTGAATCTAGGTCTGCCCTATATACAATCTCAATGCAGTTTGAACTTTGTCCTTGGTCCTTTTCAGTCTTTTTTCACCTTAGAGGGTTTCTTCAACTCAATTTCTGCAAAGTTGGTCTGGTACTCCTTTCTAACTTTGATAGCTGTACCCTAATCTTTTCTAAGATGTTGGCAGCCCACAGAGCTAAATTAATAAAGCCAAAATTTGGAAATGTTTGAGACTGCAAGTAATAAAATACTAATGGGAGATGACTTGAATGGATCCAAAATTACTGCAATAGCAATTTTTACTACTTATAATAATAATAATAATAAACAGAGTGATGAACTTTACTCCTAATTCCTTAACTTGTATTGTCTTCTGGAGATGTATAGGTAGTACAGGCTTCTGTTGATACGTGTCTTCTTTTGTAATAGTGTTTCAAGCCCTTTATTTTTATTTATATATTCACAGATGTTCAGTGTTTATTTATTTATTTTATTTTAAAAAGAAAAAAACTATCTTTTTTTTCATTACGCATACCAATCTAAGTTCCCACTCCCTCCCCTCCTCCCATTCCTTTATACCCCTACCTCACCCACCATCCACTCCTCAGAGAAGGTAAGGCACATTGCTTTGGGGAAGGTCCAAGGCCCTCCCTACTATATCTAGGCTGAGCAAGGTATTCATCCAAAGAGAATGGGTTCCCAAAATGCCAGTACATACAGTAGGGATAAATCCTGGTGCCACTGCCAATGGCCCCTCAGTCTGCCCTCAGCCATGCAACTGTCAACCACATTCAGAGTGACTAGTTTGGTTCTATACTTGTTCCTTCCCTGTCCAGCTGGAGTTGGTGAGCTCCCATTATCTCAAGTAGATTGCTTCAGTGGGTGCACCCCTCATCGTCTTGACCTCTTTGCTCATATTTTCATTCCTCCCACTTTTCAACTGGGAGGTCAGTCCAGTGCTCCGATGTGGGTCTCTGCCTCTGTTTCCATCAGTTGCTGGATGATGGTTCTATAGTAATATTTAAGATATTCATCAGTCTAACTACAGGGCAAGGCCAGTTTAAGTACTCTCTCCACTCTTGCTTAGGGTCTTAGCTGGGGTCATCCTTGTGGACTACTGGGAATTTCTCTAGAGTCAGGTTTCTTGGTAACCCCATAATGGCTCCCTCAATCAAGATATCTCTTTACTTGCTCTCATCTCTGTCCTTTCTCCATCTCGGCTGTCCCATTACCTCAAGTTCTCCTCTTTTCCCCCTTCTCCCCTCCTTTTCCCCTTCCACTCTCCCTTCTCCCCTGACCCCATGTTCCCAATTTTATCAGGTGATCTTGACTATTTTCCTTTTCCATGTGGATCTATATATATTTTTCTTAGGGTTCACCTTGTTACTTAGCTTCTTTACGATCATGAGCTACAGGCTCAGTATCCTTTGTTTATAGCTAGTATCCACTTATGAGTGAGTACATACCATATTCATCTTTTTGGGTCTGGGTTACCCCATTCAGTTCACTCAGGATGGTGTTTTCTATTTCTATCCATTTGCTTGCAAAATTTAAGATGTCATTTTTTTTTAACCACTGAGTAGTACTCTAATATGTAAATGTGCCACATTTTCTTTATCCATTCTTCAGTTGAGGGGCATCTAGGTTGTTTCCAGGTTCTGGCTATTACAAAAAATGCTATTATAGCATAGTTGAACATATGTCCTTGTAGTATAATTGAGCATCCTTTGGGTATATGCCCAAGAGTGGCATTGCTGGATCCTGAGGTACATTAATTCACAATTTTCTGAGAAACTGCCGTACTGATTTCCAAAATGGTTTTACAAGTTTGCATTCCCACCAGCAATGGATGAGTGTTCCCTTTACTCCACATCCTCTCCAGCATAAACTATCATTGGTGTTTTTGATCTTAGCCATTCTGACAGGTGTAAGATAGTATCCCAGAGTTGTTTTGATTTGCATTTTCCTGATGGCTAAGGATGTTGAACATTTTCTTAATTGTCTTTCAGCCATTTGAGATTCTTCTGTTGAGAGTTCTTTGTTTAGTTCTGAGAATGTCTCAGAGTCAGCACTCAGAACTGCTATTTGAGACAGGGGCATGCAGGAGAGAGGTGCCTGGGTGGGATAATGCTTTGTACTGTGCTCACACAGGCTCATTGCTGGGCTCAGGTTTGGGGACTCAAGAGCTGACAGGAGCATAAGGCTGCTGAGCATCAGGGTAGCCCAGATAGCTCAGTATAGAAACAGTTATCACTTCTATTTCTTGTCCTGTTACATCTTTTACATCTCTCTTCTTTTTTTTTTTTTGCCTCACTTTTAATAGCTGTAAGATTTGGTGTACAAGACAGATGTATCTCACCTCTACATGATTATTTATTGAACATGGGGACAGTACAATCAAAATGGGACTCTACAGAGCAGGGAGAAGGCCTGCAAAGGGCATCACACAACAAGGTGCTATGTCAACAACTATCGAAGAAGCCAGTTCCAGCCAGGACCCAGCGGAAGGAAGGGTGGCCTGAGAGCGCTGCTGTGACATGCAACTGCCTTAGCGAGACCCCCATTCTTAGATCACTCCACCGCCTCGCCCATATCTCCATCCCAATCAAGACCCAGCTAATAGCAGAGCTCTGTTTATCTGGGACAGACCTCTCTCTACAGTCACAGAGATCTCCATTCTTTGCTATCCGTGGTGACTGGAGCATGTTCTAGGATGCACAAACATAAGAAACATACCTTCCTGGTATGTATATTCCAAATTTTGGTGTACACTGGTGTGGTTGTCCCTGAGAAACCTTGCAAAGACAAGGAACATAGAGGACATGACATTTAGTATGCCACAACACACTAAGGAGATGAAGAAGATACTTGAATTATCTTGTACCACTTAGCAATATGGCTACAATCACTGTCTTTTCCTGTTTTCATTTGGTGAGAGAGCCAGACAGCATTCTCTCCTGTGTTTCTAGTGTACTCGTGCAGTGAGTGTAACCTCCAGATGAATGTATGCCCTTTCAGAGGCAGCTGGCCTTCAGGTCTCACTGTGTGGTATGGGAAATACATCTAATCTGTATAGAGACTCTCAGAAGAGGGATGAAGTTCATGACAGCAACTTCTGAGCCCTGCTGGGAGCTCCTAGATCTATCTTGTGGTTATTTTGGGTTTCCTCACATGATTTGACACTCCTTGCAGAGAAGAGGTGTATATCCATTTCTTCATTCTTCCTGAAATCCATGTTTCTAACCATCGGGAAGTGCAGCACACACACTGTAAGATATTGATTTAACTCACACTGCATATAGATGCCCCAAGAAATACAACTTCTCTACTCTTCTCTGGCTGATCTATGCTTCCACTGGCCTTTGCTCTGTTGTAAATGAGAAATACATTAGGCAGAATTTGGTGCTAACAAATTTCTGTATTTATCAGTCTAAATCATTTATCATCTTATTGTTTTTGTAGGTCAGAAATCTGGCTTCCCTGAGTTCTTTGGCTCACTTGGGGTTTTTACAAGGCCACATTCAGGGTGCTTTTGGGATGGGTATGTTGTGACAGTGATCAGAGATTGCTCAAGACTGAGGCATGTCCTGACATGTGGGTGTCCTGCTGAAAAAGAAAAGGTGATGAGGATGCTGGCATGAATTATTTATCTTGCCTGGACTGTATATGAATCCTAAACTGACTCCCTTAAGGGCATCCACACCATGAGGCAGGATTCAGTTATTTTTGACTTGTTGGGCTTCAGGTAGTGTCATCTATCTTTGGGCCATCTCAGTATGTTTTTTATATTTTGTTTATGTTTATGTTAGTAGATACAGCATACTCAAGTGCAGTAGATTGTAGGAGGGCAAGAACCTCGGGACAGAAGACCACTGAGAGCCAGCTTTAGAGTTTCTAGCCACTGAGAAATGAAACAAAGTATATTCTAGTTTAGCAAATGTGAACTGCAGAGTCTGGAAAACCATCATAACTTCATTTGTACGTGGGACTATATCCTTTTAGGCAGCTTAACTCATAGGAGCAGAGACAAAAATAGTGGTAGGGGAGGAAAGGCAGGAGGGGCGGGGGAAGTGACAGTTAAAGGGCACAGTGTTTTTGTTCTGCGATGTCATTCGGTCACAGAGATCTCTTAGAAGGCAGCAGCATGCCTCTAGCTGACGACAGTGCTGCATAACCTTGTGAAGAAGGCAGAGTTTTTTATTACATACAGCAGCAGAGCGAGTGGTAGGAAATGCTGGGAGACAACAGATATGCTCATGGCTTTGAGGGTGATGATGGATTCAAGAGTGTATACTCATATTCAAATTCCTTGAACTATCTACATCAAGTATGAACAGATTTTATTGTGCTCCTATTTAAACAACAACAATGAATTTTATATATCCTTTTCCTTTTCTGAGATGGTTCTTCCTTATATGGCAGATGAAAGCTCCACTGGCCTTATGACAGTGTGATAGGGACCTGTGTTGACTGGGGTCCTCTTTTGTCTGCCATTGGAACTGCTGTCCGCTCAGAAACTGAAGCTGGAATAGCACACCTGTGTTATGTACCCTCTTGCTCTGGGGCCTTGGCTGTCTTCTCTGCTGAATGGAACTGTTGTGGGACTTTTCCTGGGGTGATGTCAACAAACATCAATACTCTAGTTAGGCCACAGATGACAGACCAAAGAAGCCATTTCATCTAAATTCAGCTTGGTGAACCATGAGTTTGTCTGGATTTACCTACAGGCACATGGATGATTCAAAGATAGCTGTATCATCCACAAACCTTTCCCCACATGGATTATAAAACTCAAAAATCCTGCCTCCTTGAAAACTCCTTGCCCATCTTTCAGGCAGCTCCACTGAAGGACCTAATCCTCAACAATTCTTACTATTTTAATGACTTTGAGGAGGGGCCTTGAGATGCTTCTAAGGCTCTGAATTTCCAGAACTCACCTTTCTTAATATGGAGGGTAACCTACTTTAGTCCTGAAAAATGAAATGATTCCAGAGCCTTGCCAGCTTTTCAAGCTTCCTGAGTCTCAGGAGACTTTCTTCACTACCCAGGAGGGAATGCTGCTATTAGGATGTAACAGCCACACAACCAGGATCTTCTCTGTTGTTGGGGAAAAACCATTTTTTCTAAATGTTCTTTTATTCTGACAAGTTCCATAGAGAAGCATGGGAAGTTCTCTACCTGGACTATCAGATAAAGCCTGTCTCCTTCCTAAGAGCATGAGGCAACCTCCAGGTGTTTCTGATTCTTGAGGGTCACAGGCTCTCTGGGGGCAGAATTTTTTTTTTAATCTGTACATATATGTGGTGACTTCACATTCAGTGCCCCATGACAGTTTGCTGAGTCTCTGGAATGAGGTAAATGCTGCTCTCTTATCTCTATTCTCTGTGCTGGTCTTTCCTTAACCCACAAAGCTCTTCTCTATACTTCGGGCCTCTTTGGAGAAGAGTAAGAAGGAGCCATGGCATTTTGTTTCCTGTTCACATTGCTTCCAACAATGCAGCACACTGACTATCTCCTCTTCTGACTTCTTACCCAAGATACAGGTCTGTGTGACCGCTAGACTGTGTGGTCTCTAGGCCTGCTCATAGGGCATTGATCAGTTAGTGAAACCTGGATTGATATCCTCTTTCTACCAAGGCTTGATTTTCAAAACTGTCTTTTCTTTCTTTTAATGCAGAACTTGCAAAAATCAAATTTATGACTCAAAGTTGATCAATGACCTTTTATTCCTTGTGTAATAAGTCTTTTGGCCAAGGTGGGATGTTGAAGTTATGAATGGACATGATTTAGGGCTGAAGTGAAGACATATTTATTTCAAGTGTCAGCAATGGCATCCTTATTAATCTTCGTTTTTAGAGTAGCAATCCTATGCCTTAGTTTAAGGTTTGCAGAATTAATTCTTCTGGGATGAAGATGGGCTAGAAATAGAAAAATTTGAATTTATTTTATTTTATATTAAACCAGTTGTTTGCTGGGTTTATGGAGCATCGATTACAGGAACATGGGTGACCCATGAACAATTACATCCCAACAAAGTTCCAGTCTAAGATGGCTGATGACCTCAGCAAGGTTTCATTATGGAGTCCTTTGGAATGGGAAGACTTTTAAAAACAATTTTCTGGTTTAATTATTAAAAATTACTGTTTTCCTGCTGGATGAAGAGTATTTTTCAGGACTTAAGTAGGCTAGCCTCCATGTTAAGAAAGGCGAAAAAACGTCTGTATTATGGAGTCAGAGAGGGATGTTTAAGGGGACCCAGAGCTGGGAAAATGTCTGTGTTATGGAGTCAGAGAGGGAGTTTAAGGGGACACAGAGTTGGTAGGCACGGAAGTGAAGAGAGAGTGTACCGAGTGGTAACCAAGGGCTTAGCTAACTTTTTGGGCCCTTTCCAGCAGTTGCACAGAGGGGTGGGCTGGGGAAGACATTTGTCATGGCAACACAGGAAGCATCAGGTTAGGGCAACAAGGAAGCCTCTTTTATAAAGCTACAGTACAAGTAGCTGTTTTTCCACTAAAAAGCCTGGGGCTATACAACAAACACTTCTGTGTGCCATGGCACAGAAAACAGGCTATTTATGGCAGCAAGCTGGCAGGGGTAACAGCTTACAGAACTTATTTGAAGGAAGCAGTCTCCTAATAAATGGAACTGATGCATAATTAGAATTAAAAGTGAATGTGATAATTCCAGAGAGAAAAACAACATCAAATAATTGGCCTTAAAAGACTTGACACAGTAGAGAGTCTCCTTCAGTGAGAGCAACTGAGTGGAGGGGAAGGGCAGATTCAGGTCTGAGAGACCAAGGAAGGAACTGCACTCTGAAGACTCCTTCCGGCTGGCAGGACCTCCATATTGGTCTGCAAACTGTTCATGGCTTTTTTTAAATCTAGGGTTGTGACTCATTTGCTGAGTGTTTATTTATTTATTATTTATTTATTCTTATATTCCTATGAAGCATGCTGTGAAAGGCTCCTCCTAACACTCTGACAAATATTTGTTTCCATTGGGGAGATGTAAATAGTGAGGCTGGGACGCAAAGACTGAGAGACCCGACAGAAAGCATAACTGAGTGATGACTACAAAAGCCAGGTAAAGGGGAAAGGGACCTAAGTGCAGGAGAAAGAGGAGGGCAATGATTCAGCAGTAACAAGACTTTGTTGTTGTTGTAAGTTTGATGACTGAATTCAATCCTCAGAGCCCCTGTAAAAATCAGATGCACCGATTCCTAGCATCTGTAATCCCAGCACCTCTACAGAGAGATGGGAGACACATAGGAAGGATGACAGTCAGTAGTTTACCAGGCCAGATAGCTTGAAGTACGCGGTGTGGCAGAAACAGCAAGAGAGAACCTTGCTGCACAGAGAGACCTCCCCAAGGCGGAAGGTGAACACTGACATCTAGGAAGTCATCCTCTGGCACATGCACTATGGAGCTCAGACACATACATAATGATGGTGATGGTGGTCATGATGATGATTAGGGCAATGAGGAAATGCAGGCTAATGGACTTGAGAAAGGCAGGAAGGCTCTTAGTAGTTTTAGGGGTATACACAATGCTACAGATTTGAGAAAAAAGGACTCACATTAGATATATGTTGAATCTATATCAGGGGTGAAGAAAAAAAAAGAAAATTTGAGTGGGGAGAAGAGATGGCTAAGACAAACTTAGGAAACACCAAAGTACGCCTGTTGGCACTTAGCTTCAAGATCAGGGTACAAGTCTTTTGCCAGCAAAAGCAGAACAGACACAGCAAAGGCAGAACAGAACTGCCTGTGACGCAGGCAGAAGGGGAAGAGTATTCCTGTGCTAACTTTGTGCCTCTCTGCTATCCTGAGGGATGGATATAGTTTCAGTAGGAGACAGTCCATAAATAATTAATAGAAATAAGAGGAAATACTTTCTGATCTATAGTCATATGCACTTTCTGTTCAGTTCTATGCACATATCATTGCCCCCATTTCACTGATTAGGAAAATGAAGTTAAGAAATGCTACTCCATTGACACAAGAGGTGCTTCAGACAGGATCTAGATCTGTGTCTTCTAGAATTTGTTCCCTTTCCCGTCATGCTGCTTGAGCTCCCTGTGCTCTCACTTCCAATGCTGTCTTGAAAGCCCATAAGGTAAAGGACATTTTGGAAGGGAAGGCAAATCTTAAGCCATGTACCAAACCTTAATTGACACTATGAATCTGTTACCATCCAGGTATATCAACTAGACAGGTGAGCATAACCCTGTCCAGAAAATAGTGGCTCAAAGCAGAAACTGAGTTTGCCTCTACCCATGGGTACAGAAATTCTGCATCTAAGCAAAACTCAGCTATGTCTACGTTTATTAAGTGAGGCTTGTACGTTCAACTGTGATAGAAATTTTCCTAACGCAAACTCTCTGGCAATGCAAAAATCCCAATCAAGCCAAATAACAACAAGCCAAATTAAAAATATCCAGGTTTAATGGAATTTAGGCACTCTCGCATGGCTCTGAGGAGAAACCGGAAAGTCAAGGCTTGACAGGCACAGAAATGGGGACTCCAAAGATAGAGGCCAGAGACTAGGACTTGGGACTTACAAACTGTTCAGGCCTCAAGTTTGGTAAGGGTAGATCCTGAGCTCACCAATGTCAGGTGGTCCTTGGCCAACTTACTTTACTTGTTTGGTTTCTATTTTTTATCTATAAAATCAGTGGTTCTCAACTTCCTAATACCATGGCCCATTAATACAGTTCATCATGTTGTGGTGATCCCTAACCACAAAACTATTTTTGTTGCTACTTCATAACTGTAATTCTGCTACCATTATAAACCATAATGTAAATATCTGATATTCAGGATACCTGATATGAGACCTCTGTTAAAGTGTTGCTCAATATCCCTACCCCTGTCAAAGGTGTTGAAATCACAAGTTGAGAGCCACTGTATAAGATGAAAAGAATATAAACATCTTCCCCTTGTGTTATTTTGAGAATTCAACACTAATACACTCTGGGTATGTTTCTCAAAGATGACCACTACACCAATAACAGATTTCAGAGTAACCCACTTTCATTTTTCTTTTCTTTTCTTCCTTCCTTTCTTCATTCATTTCTTATCTCTTTTTAGCTTCCTTTCCCTTCTCTTCCCCTTTCCTTCCTTCCTCCATCCCTCTGTCTGTCCCTCCCTCTCTTCTTCCCTCCTTTTTTCCCTCCTTCTTCTTTCCTCCTCCTCCTTCTTGTCCTCTTACTCTTCTTTGAGAAGGATTGTACCATGTAGCCTTGGCTTATCTAGAACTTACTATATAGACCACGCTGGCCTGGAACTCACAGAGATCTTCCTACCTCTGCCTCCTAAGGCTGGGATTACAGGCATGCGTGACCATTCTTAGTTCTACATGTAGACATGAATGAACACATGGGTGCTATTCTTTTTTCTTACCATACTGGTAGTATGAGGTCTGTATGTCCTCAGCTTAGGTCTGAGCAGAGACTTGTGACTTCTCTGACAAATAGATATGGTAGAAATGGTGTTATATCGGACTTCTAAGGCTAGGTCACAAAAAGATGCAATTGGGTGTGACGCCTCATGCTTGTAATCCCAGTACTCAGGAGCCTGAGGCATGAGAATCTCTGGGAGTCCAAGATTGCTTAGTCTACACAATGGATTCCATGACAGCCAGGGCTATATAGTGACAGATAGATAGAGAGATGGTAGATAGATAGATAGATAGATAGATAGATAGATAGATAGATAAACAGACAGACAGAACTTAACATTTCATCCCTTATTCAGCTACTATCCTGTACTTAAGCTAACTACCATGGAGAGGCCAATGTGGAGTGTACCTGATGGATAGTAGCTAATACTAGGTATGAATGAAGAAACTTTCAGATGAGGCAAGGCTCAGCATTTGGATTTTCCATGACAGTCCCCAGACACTGTGACTTAGAGACAAACTATGTCCTCATGTCCAGTCCAAATTACAGACTTAGTGAATGTGGTAGGACTGTCTCATACTACAGATCCTGGGTGTGTTTTGGTTTGTGTCCATTGTAAATAAAATAGCCTTTAATAACAGGTAAATTATATAAAAAAGAACAAGCTGGCCAGGGGTTTTTAGAATTTTTTTTTCTTACTTAGTTTTTATTCATAATCATAAACTTAACTCTGCAATCCAGCTAGACTTGAAGGGGAATGAGGAAAATATGGAACCCAAAGAACTTCAGTGAGAGCAGAGATTACAGGGTACTGCGAGCAGATGGGGCTGGGGTGCTCTCCTGAGCTACAGAACGAATGGTCTGGTGGGTAAGAAGCCCGCAAGTCAAAAGAATTAGAGTTGTCCACAGTCGGAAATGGTGATCTTCTTGCTGGTCTTGCCATTCCTGGACCCAAAACGCTCCATGGCATCCACAATGTTCATGCCTTCTTTCACCTTCCCAAAGACCACATGTTTGCCATCCAGCCACTCAGTCTTGGTGGCGCAGATAAAAAACTGGGAACCGTTTGTGTTTGGTCCAGCATTTGCCATGGACAAGATGCCAGGACCTGTATGCTTCAGGATGAAGTTCTCATCCTCAAATTTTTCTCCGTAGATGGATCTGCCACCAGTGCCATTATGGCGTGTGAAGTCACCACCCTGGCACATGAATCCTGGAATAATCCTGTGAAAGGAAGAACCCTTATATCCAAATCCTTTCTCTCCAGTGCTCAGAGCACGAGAGTTTTCTGCTGTCTTTGGAACTTTGTCTGCAAACAGCTCGAAGGAGACGCGGCCCAAGGGCTCGCCATCGGCCTCGATGTCGAAGAACACGGTGGGGTTGACCATGGCTGCAGCAAGCGGTGAGAGGGGACAGCGGCGTCTGCAAAGCGGCCTAGAATTTATTTATTTTTTTGTTCCTTAATTTAATGTGCATATCTAGGGCCATTCCTTAACCAAGAGTCACTACCACATCTACTAACTTAGTAACTCAATTGTCAGGAACATACAAGCAAACTTGAGAAGGACAATAATGCTTATGTTGGCAGACCAAACACAATCCCTGATCCCTTTCAGCTTCTGACAATGGAAATACTTTGTTTACTAGTCTCTTACAAATATTTTAGTCAAGTGCTCACTGATATATTTGCTAACTTTCTTCTGTATAGAAGTGAGGAAACTCTAGTAGATGTCCTAGAGGTGGCCAATGCTAATTCCTGTGTTACAGGAGTCTATGGGAACAAAAACCATGGGTTTTCCATATTCTGACTATCAGCTGAAGTGTTCCAACACATTTGTAAGGCTTACCACAGACATATTTTAGCCACTGGGTATAATAATCAGATGTGTGCTTCCTTTCACTTCCAGCTGTTGAAATATGTGATATCACGTTTGCATCCTGAAGAGAAAGTGTACAAGTCGAAAGAGGACACAAAGAAACTGCTGATATATTTTGCCATCTGTGTGAGTGTTTGAAGAAACAAATTTTAGCACAGAATCCTAAGAGGATTTGGTAAATGAGTGCATGCCCAGATACTGTATAACTGCCTGGCAACTGGCTCTATTCTTCAGAGGAAATGGATGAACACCATGGGAGGTTTGGGCAGGCATACAAGGACATTATATAAGCACTGAGGGTTGTGAAGGTCTAAGACTTTATCCTATTTGCAATATGACGTGTGGTCCTTCTTAGTGTCAGGGTGAGAGACTAGAGACTCCAGACCTGAGATAAAATGTAAAATACTGTCCCAGTAACAGCAGTACCCAGAAAACTGGTGTTTGTATGTTGTGCCCCAAGACACAGTTCCTACTTCATGTTAAGAAAAGGAACCTGATGACACCTACTCATCAAGAAGTTTTTCTTCAGAAGAATCCTGAACTGAGGGAACCTGAATCATGTAGAATATGCAATAACCACCTTTGACCTTGGCTTCAGACACACGGGTAGAGAAAGAAAGGTGTTCCTTTCTTTCTTTTTTATTATGCTGGATCAGAAGCTTGCCTGCCCTTTGCTCAGAAAGAGACACAATATCTATATTTCAAGGCTGTTTGCTATATAAATATCCTCGCAAAGACAGTTTGGAGCAGAGGGCAGCCAGTAGCTCTGCTTGCACAATGTGCAGAACTATTGAGGGATGAATGGAAAACTGTCTACTAACAATGAGGCCCAGAATCACAGGAGTCAAAGAAATTGCAAACAAGGATTATAGTTTGGCCAGTGTTCACAAGTCAGTGACATTGGTACCTGTCGGGAAAGCAATGAATGTGTATCATATCTTAGACTGACACATTTCCCCATTACTGTGTTTCAGAGTGACCCCATTCCTGGCATAGGAAAGAAAGCTTTTAAAACGTTCAGTATTTCTGCAGTTCAAATCTGTGTGTCTTTACTCACCACCTAGTTAGGAACCTGGTGTCATACATAATAACCCTGAGGTAAGCCCAATATTTCTTCATTATAGTTGGTAAAAAAAGAAAAATTGACTGGTGGCATAGGCAGATTGGTAGTGGCAAATGCAGAAGATAATAGGAAAATCTGATTTTCTGAGACCTGTGTAGAAGAAAAAGGAGGATTCATTTTGTAGTGTTGGCTTGGAGAAGGCGATGGCTGCATGCCCAGTTTCTTCTCTAATGTTTCTCTGGGTTGCACTCTTCTGCTCCACGAAGTAGCTCCTGCTGCAAAAGAGAAACTAGAGGAAATAATTCCTGGGGAGATGGAAGGATGGCTTCACATAAACTCTCGCTAGAAAACAAACCCAAAATGTCATTGTGATAAGTTGATATCTAACTATGAAGCATGTATGGTACTGAATTCCAATTATACCATCTCTGTGGTTCAGGAATTATACTACTAAAACATTTACATATAAATTGACCTCTGCCTAGTGAGTTACCAGTTGCCTCTGGAGAAGCAAATTCAACTCCAAAGAGCCACATTCACAAGTCAGGTTTCAGAGGATTCTGTGAGATTTTCACTGAGCACAATTGAAAATTAGAGAATATGCAAGTAGGGATTTCTCTATGAGGAAGAACAACAGAGTGTTGTGATGGAGACAACAAAGCTTTCCCGACCTAACAGTAACGAATGAAGTAGAGGACACAGTAAATCTTTCTAGAAGGTGAAAAGTGCATAGGGGAATTTGAAAATACAACCAAGTATTTTGTTTAAGCTACTGGCCAATCTATCCTTCTTTAAGATATAATTAACAATTTGGAGAAAATACAGACAGCAGTTTCTGCATTCATTGAAAATTCGGTCAAAGTAGAGAGACTGGGAGAAAAAGTGCAAATCAAACCAAAATTCACTTAAAAGTAAAAAAACCCTGACCTTTCTTCTGGGAGCCCTTTGCCTGCTCTTAGGTTCTACCTCACTTACAGACTGTAGCTGATGCGGTGGTGCAGACAGCCTGTCTCAAAGATACCATACTTCTTGCTTATGGGTTACACAAAGGGTGAAACACGGAATTGCATAGGACATTCAGAAGAGTGACAGTCGTAGCCTCAGCAGTCCTCAGACTCATCTGCTATGTGCCTGCAGAGGTCAGAGCTGAAGCAGGGTACAGAAGTCACTGAACACCGAGCTGATGACATGGGAACCCCTGCTGAGGAGAGCTGAACCCTTGCTGATGAGTTCTAGGGAGTGCTGCTGCCACTGCCTGTGAGAGTCCCTCAGGAGACATGCACAGTACACAGTGCAACAGCTAAATGCAAGCCACTGGGGGGAGGGGACCATGTTTATCCAGAGGAACGCTTCTGACTGCCCAAGGTGATCCAGAATTGGGAGTTTTCAAAGAATTTCAATTGAGAATTCCCATTGTGTTTTATATGAAAATAAAACATTTGGAAAGAATGCAAGAATAGGAATTCTATGCAAAAAAGAGGAAAATAAAAAGTAGTAGAAATAGAAAGGAAAAATTCAATCATTAGTAACAGAAATTTTCTCTGGAAGGGCTCAATAGCAGAATGCCTATTTGTCCTGACAAATGTTCATTAGCCGAGCGGTGGTGGGGCACGCCTTTAATCCCAGCACTCGGGAGGCAGAGGCAGGCAGATCTCTGTGAGTTCGAGACCAGCTTGGTCTACAAGAACTAGTGCCAGGATAGGCTCCAAAGCTACAGAGAAACCCTGTCTCAAAAAACAAAAAAAAAAAAAAAAANAAAAAAAAAAAAAAAAAAAAAAAAAAAAAAAAAAGAAAATAAGAAAATGTGACAACAGTTCAATTAATAACTATACAATCTGGGGGCAGGATTCCTTAGGCTGAGGTTCCTGGATATGAGTAGAGAGTGAGCTGAGCATGCTCTTGAGTGTGGATGTGACCAGCTGCTTCAAGTGCCTGCTTTGACTTTGACTCAGTGATGGACTGTAACCTGGAACTGTAGTCTGAATAAGCTCTCTTTCCCTTAAAAATGGTTTTTGTGAGGGCATTTTGTAGCAGCAACAGAAATGGAAGTAGGACAATTTTGTATATTCATAAGAATTTGAAATGTATAGGCAACTTCCTTTGAGAATCTTTTAACCACATTTTAGGGTGTGTCTTCTTTTTGAACTTCTTTCTCTTATTCCTCCTCTTTAAATCTTAATTTGAAAATTAAATTCAACTCAACTTCACTATGGAAAAAATGATAAATGACATTGGTATTTTGGGAAATATGAAGAACATTTGGTCAGCACACTCTTCCAAAGTGCCCCCATTCATGTGGACATAAACAGCCATTGTTCTCAATTCCGAGAATGCAGTTCTGTAATTTATGCAGCCACCTGCTGAGGACTACAGAATTCCTTGGCAACACTTTAGATTTTTCATCAACTGAAAGGACAGGAGTCACCAGGCTGCAATAGAGCCCAACTAAATCCTGTGGTTGGTTGCGGGAGCGGGAACCCCCTTGTCCCTTACCTTCTCAAGACAGTAACGGACTGAAAGAGCAGAAGATCCTCTGGTAAGACAATTTCCTGTGGATTTGGGGAGGACAGCTGCTCTCTGAATGCCACCAAAAATAGAACCTGGCAACATGGGGCCTTGATGACTGGCTCTTTAGAAAGGGTTGGCGATTGTGCAATACTAGCAGATTACATGATAGTGTAATACTCACTGACTTGAAACAAATACATTCCAGGGCTAGGATAATGGCTCAGAATATACTGTGTTTGCTAAGCACCTGTAAAGTGATATTGTGTGCCTGTAATGCAAGTACTGGGACAGTGGAACACTAAGGCTCTCTGGGACTTCACCCTGGCCAGAATAACAAAACTGGTGAGTTTCAGCTTCAGTAAAATGAAGAGAACAAATGAGGAAAAGCCTTTGACTTCCATACACATGTGCACACATGCCACACACATCCAAACACAAATATGCACTCTTGTTTCACACTCACAAGACGTCACCAGAGTTACAGGAGTACAGGGCACTGCAGCCAGGGAGAAGTGAGTCTGGACCATGGCAGCTGTCCGGCATCCCAGGTGGCTCTAACTTGGCATGTTAATTCCCTGTGGAAGGAGGGAGGACAGCTAAACAGTCTGGATAGGACTGGGGAGGAGGCACAGAAGGTGACGCAGGAAGGGCACAGAGAGCAAACCCATGGAAAGTCACTTTACCTGTTGGAGATAGGGTGACCACAAATTTCTGTCTTAATCGGAGTGCTTTAAAAAAAGGGTTATCATTTCACCCTTCCCTTTGCTCCCTCCAAACTCTCTTCCAAATCCATGGCTTTTTCTTTATTATTATAGATGTGTGTGTGTGTGTGTGTGTGTGTGGTATGTGTGTGAATGTGTATATGCATGTTTATTAATGTATTTAAAAATATATTATTTAGGACTGTATATTACTAAATACACAATAATGACCTACTCCTAATTGGAATACTTTTGAGATAAAAGGAAGGTCTAGAAGTAATTGATATTTGTTTTGAATATTTAGTAGCCATCCAGTCAATTCTTTAAAACTTCTTGAAAAGATTTTTTTCTTAAAATACGCATACATTTTAATCATTTAATAAAATGTTTAAATCCTCCTAATTATGTGAACTGTATGAGTAAAGGTATTAAAAATTGTTCTTGATACCTAGTTACATTTTCATTTGTGCTTGTACCTATCTCTAATGCTATGCAACTAGTATCTTCCTAAGAAATTTATATTTCAAGCCTATCTTGATTTATTTCTATTTATTATAACTGAACAATAGCTGAAGGAGTATTTTACAGTAAATACGGAAGACTATCTAATAATGCCAATGACTTCTGCTTTTCCTCATTGAGAAAATACATTCCCCACAGGCTTAGAAATAAATTCAGAACAGATTCTGCTAACTGCGGGGCATCTCAGTGCAATATTTTCATACGAGTATGTGCAAACATCTCAGGTTATTTCCCCCCCATTTACTCAGTTTGCATTTCTTCAATAAATATTTTGACAAGACAAAACTAATCAAATAAGCCATTTCTTTGTGAGGATTGTGAATTCTTCCTGAATATAGCTGTCATGGACTTCCTTTGTTTCATTACAGAATAGGTGATCTTTCTGGTTAAGCGTAGTAACTTTATAAAATGGTTCTCTTTATTAATGATTCATCCGACAAGACACTTCCAGAATCATAGGATGGAAACCTGTGTTTCATTAAGGTCCTGTTTCTAATGCAATGCATCCTGTTCTTCTCCAGCTTATAGAGGGATGGATTTCCAGAAAATGTCTTTTTTGTTGTGAAACTTGCTTTTAGTAAGCAACATTTCTTTCTGAGTAAAGAGTATTATTACTCCTTTTTAAAAACGTTGTAGTTACTTATATTTGTTGTTTTTTTAGGTTGTCACACAAAGCAACGGGTCTCATCGTGGTGTCTTCACATGTTTGTCATTATCCTTTCTTCTCATCTATTTCTTCCCTCCATTGCCCCTCCCCACGCCATCCCCACACTGGCTGTTCCTCTTTCCTATAATGTTTATTTTGATAATCAAGATAAAAATTTAAACAATTTCTTTATAAATCTTTGATTAAAAATATGTAACTAATTTTGAACAAACTTATCCTAAATTTAAGATTAGTTTATTTTTAAAAATGTGACTTTGTTGTAAGACACTAAGGTTACACTAGAAAATTCTTAAAAAGATCAAACATTTCTTATAACAAACTGACTATAAGAAACAAGGTGAAAAAATACGTATTATCATGCTGAATAATTCTTGCTTTCAACTGAAGCATCACAGATTTTAAAAAGCTAAGTTTTTTTTTTTAAATTAAAGAGTTAAGTCATTTTATGGATAGTTACACATATATATGGAAAACCACAGTATTTTGCAGTGGAATATCATAGCCTGGCTTTTGTTGTTGTTCATTTGTTTTTGAAGTTGTCATTGTTTACTTCTTGAGATAATTTTTATTTTCTGTGTAGCTAAGGCTGCCTCTAAAATCCTGATTCTCCTGCTCTGCCTCTTAAATACTAGGACTTAAAGTGTATACCACAATGCCAAGTTTATGTGGTTCTGGGGATGAAACCTCAGACTGTGTACATGTCCGCCAAGCTATCATCCCTGGAAAGCTCCCTCCTAGTTTCTTTCCTACAAGAAAGAAATGACATTCTGCCTTAAACTACTATTGCTGGGGTTTGTCTTTTAGTTAGCTACTCTTTATTTGAATAGATTCATGCATCAACACGTTTACTTATGAAGCAACCAGCCAAAATTTTACTATACAATCTCTGGAAACCTTTCCTAGAAACCCAGGGCAGGAGACGAAATTGAGGGTCACTTGTGGTCACTGTAGAATTTTCTTAAAATTAAAATTCCATAGTCAGAGCCAGGGCCAAAGTGTTTTTAGGGGCCTTTGCTCTGGATTCAGCAGCCATCCTAAATGTGGAGTTCACAGTCACAGTGCTAGCAAGGGAAAGGGTGAAGGAAAATCTGAGGGATGAGTCTTACTCATTATTGGCATTCAAGAAAGAGGTGTGGCTTATTGACTAATCTCTTCAAAATACTGCTGAATACTAATTGCTTGGTTGGTACGATCAAGGTTAATTTCAGTGTTCTGAGTTCCCAATCTTATTGTGCATATTCTGACATGATATGTCATATGTAATATCTGACACATGCATGGCAGGGAATGTCCTGAGCTTACTAAGTACCCAAGAGCAGTATTTAAAGTTCCTGAGGATGATAATCTTTGAGTATCATGGAAATTTTTATTTTCAGGTGATCTCCTACACACATAATAAATGCACCTTAAAAGGGAAAAGGCGTTGCTGGCAAGGTGACTCAGCTGGTAAAGTGTATTCTGTGAAAACCAACTCTTACATGTTGTGCCCTGACCTCCACACACATGCTGGGTCAGTCATTCTGTCTCTCTCTTACACACACACACACACACACACACACACACACACACACACACACACGTGCGCACATATACAAACAGTAAACAAGCAAATCAATAAATGTTGTAAAGTAGAAGTCAAATTAAATTTTTGCCTTGAGATTAAGAGTGAATGAAGGGTATCTAGGTTATTTCTAGGTTCTGGCAATTGCAAATAATGCTGCTATGAACATAACTGAGCTCAGGTCCTTGTAGTATGATTGAGTATCCTTTGGGTATATACCCAAAAGTTCTATTGCTAGGTTTTGAGGTAGATTGTTTCCTAATTTCCTAGTTATCATATTTATTTCCAAAGCGGCTGTACAAGTTTGCACTTAAACCAGTAATGGAGGACTTTCCCCCTTTCCCCACATTCTCTCCATCATAAGCTGTCATCAGTGTTTTTGACATTGGCTCTTCTGACAGGTGTAAGATGGAATCTCAGAGTTGTTTTGGTTTGCATTTCTTTGACGGCTAAGAATTTTGAGCATTTCCATAAGTGTCTTTCAGACAACCTAGATGCCTCTCAACCAAAGAAGAGATAAAGAAAATATGATATATTTACACAATGGAGTACTACTCAGCAGTAAAAAAATAATGACATCTTGAAATTTGCAGTCAAAGGATAGATCTAGAGAAAACCATATTGAGAGAGGTAACACAAACTCAGAAAGACAAATATAATATGTACTCACACATAAGTGGCTTTTAGACATAAAACAAAGAAAAACCAGCCTCTAGTCCAAAACCTCAGAGAACCTAGACAACAAAGAAGACCCTAAGAGAGACATACATCGATCTACGATCTACATAGGAAGGAGAAAAAGACAAGATCTCCTGAGTCAATTGGGAGCATGGGGTTATGGAAGGGGGTGGAAGAGGAGAAGGGAGGAAGTGAAGGGAGCAGAGGAAAATGTACAGCACAATAAAAATAATAGAAAAGAGAATGGGTGAAGAGATGAGAATCAACTTCATAAATGGGGGGGATAGCTCAGTGTGTAAGTGTGAAAATGAGGACCAGAGGTTGACTCCAGGCACCTGGGTGGAAAGTCAGGCACTACTACAGGGTGAAAACTGGTCAGCCAACCCCTCTGAAACTGTGT
This sequence comes from Alexandromys fortis, assembly GCF_014885135.2. Taxonomy (NCBI): domain Eukaryota; kingdom Metazoa; phylum Chordata; class Mammalia; order Rodentia; family Cricetidae; genus Alexandromys; species Alexandromys fortis. The sequence goes on from NW_026068125.1 coordinate 1,439,906, forward strand.
GTTTTCCAAAAGGCTGAGCTGTTATTTGTAATAATGTCCAACATCAGTGACTATAGTATCCATAAATCTGGAAATAGGCTGGGGGATATAAAATATATTATTTTTTGAAGGAAGTTTTAGCTACATATTTTTGCAGACTCCAGTAACCTAAAATTATGTTCTGGTTTATCTTTGTTGATAATTAATAAAGTCACAATTTGATTGAGTTATGGAGTTAATTGTTTCTGACAATAATTGCATTCAAGGCATTTATTTTCATTAGCAGGACATCTTATTTTCGTCAGCAGGAAATCTTATTTTGAAGAGTTTGCAAGTTCAAACTCAAGAGTTTGTTTGAAGGCACAGTTTTTGTGAACTCAAAGATAATTACATGTTTTTAACATTCTGGACGGCAAAGTCTGGGGAAAAAAAAGAAGACACAATATGAATGATCTTAGTGTTTCATGGACAGGGTTTCTTCAAGGTTTCAACATGCACTTTCCAAACAGGCAACTGTGATGTCAGCATTCAGTGGACCAGGAAAACACTCATTTTGTGCTGATTTTGGTCGTTAGCTTGTAAGTTGAGCTTCTAGTTCTGCCAGTGCCTGACCATGCCAGGAAACCCTGTAAAGAAAAGGAGAGATGAAAGTAAATAAAAAATTTCTAATCTTATAAAAACATTATTATGTGGCACACGCCTTTAATCCCAGCACTTGGGAGGCAGAGGTAGGTGGATCTCTGTGAGTTCGAGGCCAAACTGTTCTACAAGAGCTAGTTCCAGGACAGGCTTCAAAAAAAGCTACAGAGAAACCCTGTCTTGAAAAACAACAACAACAAAAGAAAGAAAGAAAAGGGTGATAAAAGTAAATAAAAATTTCTAATCTTATAAAAAGAATTATTATGTAAGTTTATTGCAATTTAAAAATATTTGATTATTTTTTGAGAATGACATGCATATAAACAATGTATCTTTTGAGAATGACATATGTGTATACAATGTGTTTTTGTGAATGAAATACATGTATACAATGTGTTTTTTGAGAACAACATACATGTATACAATGTATTTTGATTATAGTCACTGAGCCTTCCCTTACTCCTTCCAGACTGACCCCTGTACGGGAAACTAAAGTCCTGAGTAAATGAATGTTGTTGACATGGGCATGGCCATGCCAAGAGCTCCAGTGCCCCAGCTTTAGGTGGGGGGTGGCAAAGTCTTCCCTAGTCGAGGCTCAGAGATGTGGCATAGTTCTCCTCAGGACTCTGTGTTGATGTTGACAGTGTTCAAACATTTTCCCCTTGGATACTTATGGAATGAAGCCTGCTTTCCCATAGAGACTGCTCTTTCTGAGATTATTTAAACCATTTCATTGTTCCAAAGTGTAGAGTAACCCACCTCCTCATTTGTCTGTATGTAACCCAGCTTCTTGGTCAGCTATATGCAACAACCCCTCCTCCTTGATCAAATGTATATAATAAGCAAGCTGAGTTTCCAGGGCACTGAGGCTTTTCCATCTGAGGGCTCAGTCTACCTAGCTCCAGCCTTTCTTCCATGTGTCAGTCATTTCTTTCTTTTTACTACTCCATTTATTTATTTTTTTTTGAGATTATATTATTTTTCCCCTTCACTTTCCTTCTTCCAAACCCTTCCACCTACCCCTTTGCTCTTTCAAATTCATGGCCTCTTTTTTCATTAATTGTCCTTGCATGCATAGATGTACACATACACACAAACACACACACACACAGAGAAAGAGAGAGAGAGAGAGAGAGAGAGAGAGAGAGAGAGAGAGAGGAAGAGAGAGAGAGAGAGAGAGAGAGAGAGAGAGAGAGAGAGAGAGAGCGCTNGAGAGAGAGAGAGAGAGAGAGAGAGAGGAAGAGAGAGAGAGAGAGAGAGAGAGAGAGAGAGAGAGAGAGAGAGCGCTCTTCCTCCACTGCGCTTCAATTAAAAGTCCACAACATAACATCCAACTGATTTAGGTGAGTTCTGAGGGATCTAACTCAAGTCCTTATACTTCCAAGGCAAGCACTTTGCCACTGACCGATCACTACAGCTCTGCTCAGTAGTTCTAAAAGTGTTAATATCTCCTTTGGAGCAGTTGCTAGTTAACTATTATCAAGCTCTCCTTTTACAGAGAAGGAAAACCACTCATCATGTACTTTTCTGCAATCAAAAGGCTGTTGGTGAACGCTGATGGTGTCGATGATGGTACAATCCTGGGACTTCCAATGTCATCATGCATTTTCTTTTTAAATGTTCTGTGAGCTTCCCTGCAACACAAGAGAGTGCAGACTCGCTTGCACATCCTCACTCCTGGTTCCTTTATGTTGCTAACAGCCCTAAGAATATATTTCTCTGGTCTCAGGATCCATGTCCACCTACCCAGCTCTTTGCCAACATACAGCAATAATAGTAGTGCATGACAATGGGTGGAAATGGGCTGTTTTCGAATCCTAGAGGAAAAGCTTAAATGATCCCAAGAACTTAGAATGTTTATATAAGATGTTTGAGGAAACTAATGCCCAGAAGAGAAGTGCTCTGATCTTACTGCAACGTTGAGGGTTGATTACTTTTAAACTCTCTTTTTTTTTCTTGTCCTTGGCATTTGATGAGCACATGCTTCTCTCCAAAAGAAGCTACATGCACAGGGGCTGTGGCTTTCATCTGGTTGTGCTCAGCGAGGGCTGTCTACAGTTGGGTGTGGCAGCAGAGTGACTCAAGTGGCCAGGGTAGGATTACTCTCAGAATTCACTGTAAAATTTACATGGTGGCTCCTGGTACTCTCTGGAGGGAGAATGGCACTTCTGAGGAGTTTTGGCAAGGGAGAGGAGCCCCGAGTTTGCAGCTGATGGGAAGTGACATATTCAGTTCTTTGATTTTCCACTGAAAAGATGAATAGATGCGTGTTCAAATGCACAGTTGCACTATAACCTTGAAGGCTCCTAATCGAAGGCATTTCCCTTGCAAACTTCTGTGATCCCATTCATTCCCAAATAAAGAAAACCAGTGCATAATTGCAGGCTGTTGAAAATGGATGGTGGTTATCAGAATGTTGAGTCTTCTCTGAGGCAGAGCTGAAAAGGGCAGAGAATTAGTGGTGACCCAAGCTCTTATGAGGTCTGCTGAGACTAAACAGGCTGCTCTGGCAGGCTGCATATTGCCATTGAATCCCAGGAGCTAAAGCAGCAAAGGAGGGTCCGAGGCTAAGATACGCGGAGTTGTGATGACTGAAAGAAGCAGGCCCTTTGAGATTCGATTGCCTCATCCTGTTTGAAGCTGCCTTCTTCTGCTTCATGCCTACACTTGAAGATGCTAGTTCTCAGCTGCCTGCTGCTGATGCCATGCCTAGTTACAAGCCTCCCTACCATGACGGACCCTTCTCCTTCTGGAGCTGTTAGCCCAAATAAAGTCTTTCCCATAAGTTGCTTTTGGTGGTAACGTGTTATCAGAGTAAGAGAAAAGTAACTATTGCACACTTTAGAATAGTTTTAAATTTTATTTATAATGTAATGGGTTCATCATTGAATTGTTAGAGAATTTGAAGTAAAAAGAAGAGAATAAAATCTCTTATTACTTCATTTCTGGGTGATCCCAGAAAACAGGGTGATATGTGCTCTACCAAACGTTCCCCAGGAATGTTACTAGAGACTTTTAAAAAAGAGAAAGATGACAGATGCTATCTTATGTGCTACTTTAAAGATGTCATGATGTTCTGAAGATTTTCCTATGTCGTAACCTTCTCCATGATGTTGCTTTTCATGATTATGAAATGTGTCATGACTTATGTCACTGCTCTTTTATTTTGAACATTTACATTGTTTCTAATAATTTGTGTCTGCATAAACTGCCAACAGTCCGCATCCTACGTGCATCCCAGATGACATCCTTGAAATAGATTCCTGCTATACAGTTGCAGCAAAAGGCTTTATGCCTTTTGGGTCTTCAAACAGCATTACAGAGTTGTAATAATTTATATTCTCATCAGAGCACATGACAATTCCTATTTCTTTGAATGCTTGTTGTAAATAGGTAGTACATGCTGCCAAAATTTATCAATTTGTAAGTCTAAAAAGCCACATAAAAATGAAGATAAAATGTTATGCCATCAAAGTTACCCAGGAAGGCTGAATCTAGGTATTATTAAAGAAAGATTTCCCACCCTAGGCCATGTACTGGAGTTTGGAAGTTTAGGGGCTCTGGGGACAGGAGACACCCTAGGAAGTCTCGAGCATGAGGGAGGTTATGATGAAGGTGATTGTGGTGGGGAAAGAAGGGTGCTCAGTCCATGCAGAGAGCAGTACTGAGAAAAGATAGGCCATGCCGGGTGCCAGGAGGCAGTTCTCAGGCGGTCCCAGCTCAGGAATCTATGACTGTTATTTCTTAGAGAGTGAGAAGGGGGATGGGGCTATTTATCACAAAACCATAGGTTCAGACAGTATTTAGATTTTTATAGCAGGAGTGTTACTCTGGATGGCCAGTCATGACTCTGAAGTCCACTCATAAGTGGAAATAAAGCCAGTGCTTTGACATGCAGAGCAGTAGCTGGCTTTGACTGACTTAGATGAACACTGGCTACACAATCAGCAGCAAATGTTTCTCTGTACCCCAGATGTCTGTCAAGTATGGCCTCTAATTTGAATTCCATGAATGTGAGGGATACTTCCTCAAGCATTCTCATTTCTCTGTAGGGCTTGTCACTAATGAGAAATTTGGTTGAATTGGAGGGGACTAGGAGTCTATAGAATGTCAGAGACAGAAATCCCCACAAATGCAAAGCCATAAATTGTTTAAGTGGGACTGATACTTTTCTGTTTGACTTTCCCAGCACTGGAAGTCTGGATGTGTACCATTGGAAAGTCAAAAAATAAATATCCACTCTTCAAATATCTAGTCTGCATCATTTATTTTTAATACTAAATGTGACATTGTGCAATGTTTTATAGATTAAATTAAATTGCATGCACGAGATAGAGAGATGTTCAAGTGAGTTCTTTCGTGAAAAATGAGTTTCATATGGCAGTCTTCCTGGCAGCCGGCTCACATCCTGACAGATATTGGCTGACTTCATTTAAACAGCTGGGTTCTTGCAGCCTTTATGCTGTGTCTGAACAAGGGTGCCCCGTTCAGGAGGGTAAAAAGCTGTTGAACCTTTAAGAAGGAAGGGAAGGATTTTGTTGTGAGTAAGGAGTTTCACAAATGGATATCTGCCTTTACAATTGACAGAGAGTTAAGTCGCGGCTTGCTGTGTAGCAGTAACAGAGGTGCCCAAAGAGGCACTTTGTATTCCATTCAACATTTTCCCCCCAAAATGAGAGATGCTATGTATGTTGCTCTCTGTATTGAAAGGCTTTAGTGTGATTGGGTTTAGTGTGTTCCAAATGCCAGGTGGGAGGGAAGTCCTGGAAAATGTCGAGGTCTTAAGCCAGACCCACCTGCTACACAGGGAACTCAAATTCAGTTCTCAGCACCTTCATTGGTCACAACCACCTGTGCCTCCACCTCCAGGGCTGACACTTCTGATCTCTGCAGGATTCTGCTTTCATGTGCACATGCTCCATGCAGAAATGCATACATGCCCATAATTAAAAAAAAATCTTAAAAAAGTACTAAGTTCATCCTTGAGATCCCAGCATTCAGAAAGCTGAGGCAAAAGGATCCCAAGTTCACAGGGACATAGCAAGACCTTTTCAAAAACATGCAAGCAAATAAAAATCCAGATACCAAGGGGACTTTTTCAGCTGGACAGCAGAAATCTGAAGAGGAGCCGCACCCTCTTTATTACATAATCACATCTGTCTCTTGCCTCTGTAGAAAAGAACTCCTGTGTTGTATGAGATGTATAATATTGTGCAGGCTGAGACTCTCTCCAGTGATTTTTATCCAGAGATTCTTTGTATTTAGTTACTCCAGGTCATATGAATTATTTCTATTTGGAATGTGGTCATTCCTAGCAAATAGAGATACTGAGAGAAGTATGACAGCTGAGCTAATAGAGGCAGGTGGCTGGCTGCATGGAAACAGAAGACCGTAGCTTAGGAGGTCACTGACATCATAGCTGACCAGCAAGATCACAGATCCCTATTGGGAAACCAAGGCTTGAGAACCACCCTTGAAGGACTGAGGGACACATGAAGCAACAGCAAACCAGGGGAGAGGTTACCAGCCACCACAAAAACTGATCTTAGAGAAATTCAGAAGCAAAGTCAGGTGTGTAATTGTGGGACCCATCTATCAAAGGATTACCCGAGGCAAAGGGATTTCCATCTTTAAGAAATTTGTGCAGAAGACATTTCACAGCACTCTCTTCTAAAGTCAGCAGCTTTCTAAGACCCAAGTATGTGCTCAAGGCTGCATTCTGTGCTCAAGGGTACCTCCTGTTCTCAACACTCGCACTATGCTTGTTAACTGCAGAGCTTTCAGCTAGCCACTCAAATAAAAATCTGAGGCTGAGCTCTGACCACTGAAAGTAAGGCACAAAACCCTTGTGTTAGGAATAGCAGACTCAACTGGACTCTGCTTGCTTGCTCAGTTAATCACAGCTTTGCAACTTTCTGCAGAAGTAAAATGTTTTGTTTGCTGAAAAATTTTGGATTGTGTGATCTTCTAATAATGGTATATACCCTTAAATCCCAACATTCACGAGGCTGAGACAGGAAGAATACCACAAGTTCAAGGCAAGCCTGAGCTGCAGAATAAAACTTTATTTTAAAATAAATCAACCGATTAATAGAAAAAAAAAAACAAGCAAGAAGTAAATAACACAGACTCCATTGGCAAGACAGAAAAAGCCGAGAGCAGATCATGTGTCGATGAATAATAAAATATTATGAATACACTGAGAAGGACATGGAGGGCGGGAGTGCTAGGTACAGCCTTAGTCTCAGCTCTCGGGAGGAAGAGGAGGGGGGTGTAGAGACTGTCATCCTTATTTCTGTAATTAGTTCAAGGCCAGACTGGAATATGTGAGATCCTGTTTCAAACTCAGAAAATATGGATTTAATTACTTTCATGACAGTGGCAGAGAGAGGGACTTTAATGAAAACACGCTCCAGAGAGTGAGGTGTGGTCAGTTTGCGGAAAATGCCACGTGCGTGAGATGGTGTGTACCTTAAATGCACTATGGCTATCATGTTTTTCTATGCAGATTCACGTTGGAAGCAGGAGTGAGCCTGTGGCTGGGAGAGGACAGAAGAAGGTGAGACAGCTGAACCTGGACAGTGCCCACACCCTGCTTTGCCTGAGTGTTTGTCTCTGCGTTTACAACCAAAGAGTAGTGGGGACAAACCATGAAGAAGCTAGGAGAGACACTGGAAACTGTGTTTCCAGTCAAGCAGAGGAAGAGAGAGAAACTCAGCAACCTCCTAAGGTAAACTGTTCACCGGGCCTGGACAATACTCACTGCTACTGGGAGGACTAAATTAAGACTTTTTAGGGAGAAAGTTCAGCTAATAAAAGCAAAAGCGCTTGCCACCAAACCAGAAGACATAAATTTTATCTATCTGTCTGTCTGTCTGTTAGTCAGTCTATCCACCCACCACGCATCCATCATATATCTATCATCTATCTGTATCTCTGTCTGTCTGTCTGTCTGTCTGTCTGTCTGTCTGTCTCTCTCTCTCTCTCTCTCTCTCTCTCTCTCTCTCTCTCTCTCTCTCTCTCTCTCTTTCTCTCCTATCTATCTATTTTTGACTCAGGTCAAAATAGACTCAGCTATTTCTTTTAGCTCAGACTGGTCTTAAACTTTCTATATATCAAGTATTTTCGGTCGTTCTGACTCTGTCTTCCCAGCATCTTCTTTTGCTTGGAGTTCAGGTAAAAACCAGAGGCTGCAACCTCAGCACTAGCCTGGAGAATTCAGCACAGTAGCAAACAAGAGAGACCCTGCCTCAAAAAAGTGGAAGGGAAAGTCCTGGCACCTGAGGTTGTTCTCTAACCTGAACATGAATATCATGATAAGAGTGTTCCCCTCCCCCAATAACATCCATGAAAACACCTGCTTGGAGGAATGGGCTGAAGCCGTCGCTTCAGTTGGTGGAGCTTGTGCACAGCATGCACAGCACTGGAAAGGTGGAGTCGGGAGGGCAGGAAAGTCAAGGCTGCTTGGATACACAGGAAATTTGAGGGCAGCTTGGGTGACAAGAGAATCTGTGTCAAAAAAAAAAAAAACCCAGAGAGAAATCTTTAATAGAAACTATTATTTGAGCCAGGTGATGGTAACACACACCTTTAATCCTAGTACTTGGGAGGCAGAGGCAGGCAGATCTTTGTGAGTTCAAGTCCAGGTTGGTCTACAGAGAGAGTTCCAGGACTGGCTCCATAGCTACTGGGAAAGTCTGTCTCAAGAAAACAAACAAACAAAACCAAAAACAATCAAACCAACCAAACAAACAAAATGCCCACCCCCCCAAAAAAAAACAAAAACAAAAAATAAACTACTAGATTTGAGCATGATTTAAGGTATCTTCCTCCCTTAGTACATCTTTTTTATTCCTAAACCTTGTGCGCAGGGCCAAAGCCATACGTCCCCTGACCAAGCGTCGGTGGGTCTGACCAGTGTATCTCTCCTCGAGATACTGCTGGTGCGAGCAGAGTACAGCCTTCACTAGGAGGATACAACACAGTAGATCAACAGCCAATGCTGTGGTCTCTCCATTTTCCTTTGACTTTTAGAATCTTTTATCTAGAGGGTCTCTGGGTTGCAGTATCCCTGTGAAACCTGGAGAGAGAAAACTCTAGTGGGAAGGAAGGAGCTATTTCCCAAAATCCGTTATTGAATGTCTTCCTCATGTAATTCTGTAAGAGGTTGTGTGTGTGTGAGGTGTGTGTTGAAGGGAACATTCTTTTGCTTCTGGCTGGCCTGGCAGCCCGAAATTCTACCACCCCCTTCCACCATATGGATACAGAAAAAACATAAAAGGAAGTGCTCCCTGCCCTTGAGGAATTGATTGTGATGTGGGAATAGTGAGGGTGGGGGGTGAGGGGTAGGGAGTGGGGGATTGGAAAGGGAGGCAAATTGTTGCTGGCAGCCTTGGTTTAGCTGTAGCAGAGCTGGGGAGGTACCCCAACACCATTTCAAAAGGCCCAGATGGTCCTTGTGCTGGTGCCAGGTCTGATGTCAGTCTGGGGGAGGTGAGCAGGAGGACCCATCTCATTTCCTTCCTTTCACAGTTGCTCTGACCCCTTTGGAGAAAGTCTCAAACAAAAGGCTGCTGGAGAGCAGTCTCTGGCTCAAGTGTGTGAGCCACATCATAAATCACTAGGGATATTGGGAGCCACCACTTCTCTTGCCAGAGTAAATGCAGTTATAGGCATAAAAATAAACACCCCTGGTGCCTGTGGAAAACCCATCCCATTTGTAGACACACAATTTCTGGCCTGTAGAAGAAGAAAAATCACCAAATAAAGTTCCTTTTTCTTTCCTTCCCATCTGTCTTCCCTTTTCCTCCCTCCCTCCCTCCCCCCTCCCTCCCTCCCCACCTCCCTCCCTCTGTCCTTCCTTTTGCCTTTTTTTGTATGATGTAGCTCCTGAGCACTTGGTTGCACTCCCAGCCCTTGATGCCATCACTGTGACTTAGGGATCTGGAGGGGACAAATGAACAGCTCTTAGAACATAACAAAGCTCAGTTCTGTAGACTAATGGTATGGGAGAATTGTCTGTATTCTGTCAATCATGTTTTAAATAAACACTGATTGGCCAGGCAGGAAGTATAGGCGGGAAAACCAGACAGGAAGTAGAAATGATGCAATGAGAACAGGAGAATTCTGGGAAGGAGGATGTTGATTCCTCCCACTCCTGTCCAGATCACTGAAGCAGCAGGATGTGATCTACCCAGCTGAAAAGGGTACTGAGCCACATAGCTAACATAAATCAGAATAATGGGTTAATATAAGCTACAAAAGCTAATAAGTAGCCTGACGTAATGGGCCAATCAGCTTTATAACTTATGGAGATCTCTGTGTGATTTTCTTTGGGGCTTGCCAGCTGTGGGGTACCGGGTGGGACAGAAACCCCAACAAACAGGCCCCTCTTGTTACAGACTAAATCATAGTTTGCATTTTCTCTTCCTTTGACAAAACACCGTGGCCAAAAGTAAGTTGGGGAGTAAGGGTTAGTTGATGAAAACATCCACATTGCTGTTCATCACCAAAGGAAGTCAGGACAGGAACTCAAACAGGACAGGAACTTGGAGTCAGGAACTGATGCAGAGGCCATGTAGGAGTTCTACCTATTGACTTGTTACCCATAGCTTGCTTAGCCTGATTTCTTATAGAATCTGGGATCACCAGCCCAGGGCTTACACCACCCACCATGGGCTAGGCCCTCCCCATTGACCACTAAATGAGAAAACGCCTTACTGCTGGATCTCATGGAGGCATTTCCTCAACTGAGGTTTCTTCCTTTTTGATAACTCTAGCTTGTGTCAAGTTTACATATAAAACCAGTCAGTACAGGTATATTTCCAAGAAGAAATTAATTTCTAGGTGATGTTTTGATTTTTATCTTTACAGTATGACTATGTAGTGTCATCACAAACAGTTGGAAAAATAAAAAAAATGTGATTCTGTGTTTTTTTTCTTTATAAGGTATAAAAGCCTGGAAAACATGAATGAAAAGAACTAAATTTTAGCTGAAAATATGATACTACAGGACAGAACACATTTCAACATTTTTCAGACTTGGTCAATGTTTGGATCATATAATCATCAATGGTGAGAGCATCACTTCATATAAACACACAATACAAAGCAGTGGAAGTGTGTTTAGGTCATTTTAGAAGTTCTTTCTCCATCCAAGACAAAATTCATTTAATAGTTTTTTTTTTTTTTACAATGAAACGCTAATCAATAGCACAAATAGGGATTTGTAAGACTAAATAATGCAACTTAAAGTTATAACAACTATATACTTACGTATTGAGGTAATAACCAGGAAAATAGTAAAAGCCTTTTCTCTTTGTAATGAAACATTGTATTTCTGTAAGTGCAGAAAGCTTTTTGAATGTATAGTGCAAACACTAAAATTCACAGCACCCAATAATCTTGACTCGAGCCGGCATTTCAAGGAGTCTGTGCTGGCTCTGAGCGGAGTGGCAGCACAGGCAGGTCAATGACCACAGGCGTATTCAGAAACTAGGCTGTGTGAGGGCTTGTGGAGCACTTCAGATTAAACATTTGATCTTGATTTTGAGTTAAGTTTTGTTCATTGAATGATCTGAAATCTTGTACTGTTGTCATTTTGTTTTCAACGGTGGGGGGCAACCCTCAGTTTCAGGAGGTGGGAGTTAGAAGGCCTGGCAGAACTGAGGTAGGTTTCTAGGTAGGAGAGAGGCAACTGAAATAAATGGTAAGGGAAGGCAGGAGCTGCTATCTGAGAGGCCTGCAGTGCCCTGCCATGAACATAGCCAACAGGACTGGTGCCCCAAAGCAGCTAAATAAAGCAGGGCTCTCACAGCAGGGCCTAAAAGCAAATGCACAGATGGGGACAGGCTTCTGAACAGAAGTGAGTTACGTTAGAGAGCGAGGTAAGAGTCAGACTTTCCTACTTGGACCCTGGGTCCTACCTGCATCAACAGCAAAGCTGACCCGATGTCCAGTCTAGAGTCTGCCAAGCCAGACTTCTCTAAGTTCCTCCAGACACTAATCTGGTATAAGGCCTAAGAGAGTAGGAACATTGGGTTTCTGTCTGGTTTGTCGCTGTGTTAGTTGGGAACAATATCTAGAATTTAGACAGGGAGGGTTGAGAGCATCCTGATTATTTAGCTCAGACAGAATCCTAAGTGTATAGAGGCAAACAGGTCTGAGGATAGCTTGGTGAGACTTTAAAGTTCCCAAAGAAAATCTACTAGTGTCAATGACATGGTGAGTGCAGCAAATGGAGAGGCAGAGTGTAGGTGTCAGTGGTGCTCATCATGCAGAGTAGAGGGAAACACTATCACAGATGCATGGGATACATGGGGCTAAGACAATGGTGGAGATGAAGGCAGGCTGAACAGAACTCTGAAATATTTGAGCTACAGGTCTTCTTCCTCTTGCCACCTTTGGTTTCCTGTCCACAGGCAGTTTCCTGAGTGAAATATGAATTACATAAATGGAACTCACTTGTATGTATATTCTTTGCAAAAGGTAGTTTCAAGTTTATCAGGCATTAGTAAATTAACTTCCTGATGTATTGATTGATTTCTATATGCTTTGTTAATACCAGATGATCATTAAAATATGAATATGGGTTAGTATGGTGGCTAATACCTGTAATCCCAGTCTTTGGAAAGCAGAAGCAGGAAGATCACAGCTTTGAGGCCATTTTGGGCTACATAGCAAGATGTAAAACATATATTTCTTTATTATTATTTTAATTAATAAAATTATTTGAAAAATTACAGCAATAAATGTAATTCCCTTTGACAGTATCATACGTATGTGTTCTATATATTGGTTACCACCTCTCTATGATCCCACCCACGTTGCTGTGTTAACTGGTGTTGTGCAGGTCTTCAACAGGCAGCCATATTGTTGAAATTTTATGGGTGCAGTTTCTTTGTTATTTATAGAAGGCTTTATCTCATTGCAGATGCCCTGAGCCTTTGTTTCTGCTGACTTAGGAAGGTGTCCCTAAGTGGAAAAAGGCAAGTCTGCTCCTGGATGTTACTTCGTATTCCTTCCAGGTCAGAGCATGCAAACATAAATGTCTCCCCAGGTTCCTCTTAGGCATCAGCATTTACCAACAGACTGTGTTGGGTGCTACACTGGGTGTTGTAGAGAGACCTACTGGCCTAGGAAGATCACATCAACTCCTTTTGTTACAAATTTACTGAAAACGTTCCTGCAACTTTCTTGCCCCTGACAAATTTCCATCAATACTGACTCGTCTGATGGGAACAGCCAGTGCACAGTGTGTGTGCTAACCACAGGGCCTGTCTGCCAAAAGTGGGAAGGGTATCCTCACCTCACCTTCTAACTAAAGATGGGAAGAAAGAAGCCTCTTGCCTCATCCCCCTTCCCATCAACTGGCCTATTTTCTTCTCATGTTCTGGAAATTATGGTAGAGAAGAGGGTGGAGGATGGAGGGTCTGGAAAAGGAAAAAAGTGTGTGTGTGCATGTGGCTTATATTTTCATCTAATGTGTGTGTGTATCTGTGCATGCATGTGTTCATATGGAGGACAGAAGTAGAAGTCATATATCTTAATCTTCCTGGATTGTTGCTTTAGTCAGCAACTCTTACAAAAGAAAGCCTTTAATTGAGGCTTTTTTTTTTTACAAGTTAAGAGGTTTACTCCATTATCGTTTTGCCATGGAGCGTGGTGGCAGTCAGGCAGACATGGTGCTGGAGAAAGAGCCATGATTTCTACATTTGGATCCACAGGCAGCAGGAAGTAAGAAAGACACTGGGCCTGGCTTGAGTATTTGAAACATCAACTTCCAACCCTAGTGAGACACTTCTACTACCAAGACCACATTTCTTAATCCCTGTTAAGTAGTGTTACTTCCTAATGACCGATCATTCAAATATATGAACCTGTGGAGGGCATTTCTATTCAAACCACCACAATTATCCTCCTCTATCTTACTTTCTGAGACAAGGTCTCTCATGGAACTGCCTTGGAGATTGCTTCGTTTCCATGTTCTCAATTGTAGGATTACAGTGCCAAATCACTGTGTCTGATTTTGTTTTGTTTGTTTGTTTCCATGGGTCCTGGGGTATTGATGTACTAACATGAACAGCCTGGTGCTATCAGAAGTCTGAATTATGCCTAGCTAATGAGGGACAGCCATGTGATGCTGCCTAAAGGCCTACCTATAGGTGCTGTCAGAGGTCTTGATTGTGCCTTGCTATAGCCAATGAGGGAAGACTGTGATGGATTGGAATGCCTGGGTGCTGGAAGAATATATAAGGTTCTTCTCATTACTAGATAAATGAGTCTGCTCTTTCCCTTTCCCTGACTCCTGGCATATATGTCATTGATGCTGCACCTTCTCATCCCCTCCCCAAGGAAACCATTAGGCCCAGCAGCACCTTAAGCTTGTCCTGGCTTTGCCCAGTGAGTCATCTCCCCAGGCTTCCATCCAACATATTTTAATCAACAGTGACATGATAAGCCAAGGCAAAATGCTCCCTTCAGTAGACTTCTGACTTCTAGAAGTGACCAGTGAGACAATAAGATTTTGAACCCACTTAAACAGGGCTAAGCTCTGAAGCAGGGAGTAATATATTCCCATAAACCTGTCTTTTCTTTTTGCTAAGAATGTTTGGGAGCACATTAGAGATTTGTTCTGTGTCATAAGCAATCACCAAGCGATGGCAGTAAACCTGGACTAAGTTGTACATTACTAAGAATGATAATGATATGTATACACATAGCATTTAGTTTATGAACACATAAATTTTCTGATAAGTAGCTCTCATTAAGTTGTTATCCAACAAAACAGCCTACTCACCAACTTTAGCTTTTAGGTATACTGACCAACCATTTCTTTCTTTCTCTGTGTTTTGAGACAGATGTAGCTTAATGTGAGGGTTGCCTATAACAGTTATGAAGTTTGTGTGATTCTGGTTTTGCTTCTGGAAAAGGTTTTTCTATAACTAGCTGATCCATAATATGATTTCGGTATCATTTCAGAACAGAGCTCCTTGGGGTGATCTATAATACGCAGACTGAAAATGGAAACATAAGTGACAGAATAAATTTAGTTTCTGCTAAAAGCCTTTGATTTAATTTTATTTCTTTTATCTGTTTTTTATATATAAACCTAAATGACCAATGATAATTATTTCAAAATCCTGTGGCATGATAAATCCTGGTCTACACAATGAATTCCAGGCCAGTCAGAGATGCATAGTGAGACCCTGTTTCAAATAAATAAATATTTGCTGATTCTACCTAATTGTCATTTCCATGTCTATAAACTTAAGGTTAATTTCTGATGGATTTCTAATCAATTCCATTAGCATTCCAAGACTTCCATCCATGGTGTGGTTTGATACAAATTACCATAAAATTTTGTATTTTTTCAAACAATTCAGTAGTTGTATGCATTAGGCTTCTTTTTCAATATTGGTTTGACACTTTACAAAATCTCACTTTTTTAACCTCAGTAGATAAGAAAGGAGATAAGAAATATTTTTAGTTTGACCTCAACTAAACTCAAAGTCAAGGTAAGACTTACGGAGAAATAATTTACAGCATTCTCAGGTGTTACTCAGAAAACTGAAGTCAAAACAAGCAATGTAATAAGAAAAGCTAAGAGAAAAACAAACTAAACAGTAAAAAAAACAATGTAAGTTGTATATCTTTAGTAAGTTGATACCGGGTTTTATACATGAAGTATTCTAGAAAAAGTATCATATTCCTATCTTATGCAGATGGTATACCTTTAGTAAGTTGATGTCAGGTTTTGTATATGGAAAATTCCAGAGGGAGTATCATATTCTTATCTTATATAGATAGTATTCACTATCACAATTCATTGTTCAAATCTCTCTATTTCTGTCTCCCAATTGGAACTGGGTACACCCACACCAGGATTATCATACTGTTTTATTATTCACATAGTTCCTCTCATATGAATAGATGCCTAATTTATTTCTTAACACCTACTCTGACTGGGATTCACAGAGAACAAGAACTTAATTCTCTGATGTCCAATGTCTGCCTAGTACATAGAAGGAGCTCAGTCAACACTGGTGAAGCTATAGCTCATGCAAGTTCATGTCTTAGAATATTAATTGTGTGTTATGTAAGAAGGAAATGGGATATTCTTAAAAATAGCATGAGTCATTGAGCAGCAGAATGGCTTGATCCAGTACATAACAGAAAACAAGTAGAGAGTTGTCTTTAACAGACTGCATTATCAATGGTGCAATCCGAGAAAGTACAGCTATCAGAGGCCTGTCATGGTCAGATCCTTTTTGGAATCCAATGCTTTCCCAGCTGTTTTTGTATGTATCCTATTTGGAACAGTTGTAGCTGGTATTCTCCATAAGAGGCACAAAGTAAACACATTAGTGCATCATAGTGCAGCAGGTTCATAACTATCTCCCATAGTATCAAATTTCCAAATGGCCAAATGAACCCTGAGATGTTTCATGAAAGAAACTCTTCTCAGAGTCACACATGTTGTCTGAGGAGACACAAGAAATTTGAGGAGAGCATACTTGTCTTTGCTTCTTCTAGGGTTTCTAAGTATGTGCTCTGGTTACAACATAGGACCCTTTTTATTCTCAAATCCCTTAGGTGACCAAAGAGCCTGACAAGTAATTTAATGTGCACCTTTAAGCTTGAAAAGTGACAGCTCCCTAAATTAAGGTAAAAATCTGAAGATGGTACAGCACTGGGCTGCTTCCATACAGCCTCTGATACCCACAGTCTTGCAGAGACAATTTTTCCTCTCTCTCTCACAACCCTCCATGCAGTTCAATGGTTTGTTTCTTGCTCTTTGACTTGCCTGCTGGATTGCTGTAGGCAGAGGAGGTAGGAGTCTATGCACTCAATCTCTGGTTACAAATCTCCTTGGAGACATTCATGATTTCCCTTCAAGAACATAATACTATGTCCCATGTTTGTGCTTCTCAGCAAGTATGGTAAAAAGTGCATATTCTGTAATTTTTTTTCCTTTTTGAAAGTGAAGATAAAGAAGAGCCTACAACTGACAGTGATGTGGGAGGAAGATATATTTCCTCACCACTGAAGAAGTCAAATCCAGAGGTACACAGGGTAGACTGTGATTAGACAGAATTTGGATCATTGCTCTGGTGTTGAGGTATGAACTGAAGTTCTCAGAAAAATAAAGAAAGAAGGAAGGAAGGAAAGAAAGAAGAAAGGAAGGAAAGGAAAGGAAGAAAGAAAGATATAACCCTTCCCCTAGTAATGATTCTACAAGGCCAAATGACCAACCTTTGCAATTTTGGAGCGTTGAGGCAGAACGCATCAGATGGGAGGGGGAGATGTGAATTAGATAACCCCGCACTAGCTCCAAATAGGATATATTAAGGTTTTTCTTTATTAAAAGGAAAACTCACAGATCACAGTGAGGAAACAGGAATGGGGTACAACATTCAGGTGTGGTGAGTGGGATGAGGCTGAATGGACACTCCCACGACTTTTGGTACCCAAAGCCACTCCCAACCTTGTCCTGCTACTCAAAGGCCATTGCTAAAGTAGGATACCCATTACCTCCACCTTTTCTCTGAATAAGAGAGTTCCAAAACCAATACAAAACTATATACAATAAGAACAGATATCAAGTATAAAAGTTAGAATTACAGCTAGCATAAACAATATTAAGCAAGAAACAAAGAAATATATGCTAAATGTTTTGATAATTATTTTATCCTAAGGAGTCTAAGTCTTGTATTAGTAATGGCTTGGCTAGATCATAAGAGGAAGCTAACTATGACTATCTAATCTTCAACTCCATTAAAGGTCTGAGATAGGAGATAATATTACTTGAGTAGGCAGGAAGTGCAATCAAACAACTTCAAAAATGTATAGTAGATGACAGAGACAACTAGATACTTCGACAATCACCTAAAGTCTCATTTGCAACCAACTTTGGCTAAGGCCTAGAGTAACTAACAGATCATTTTCAGATGCAGGAAAAATTTCAAAAACCATTTTACCTTGTCTTGGCAAAGTTTGGCAGTCTTTTTTCTTGGAGTCAGTGGTTGAGGCATGGGCAGCTCCTTGCTCAAAGGCCAGTTTTGCCAAGAAGAAAACAAGCTCCAAGTGTAGTGTCTTTGATGCTCAACATTCAATCAGGAATAGATTGGTCCTACCAGGAGCAAGAGTGTCTCATGTCAACAAAACCCTACGTTATTTAAATGCCATGTTCTACAGATCTTTGAAGTGATTGAAGTTTACCTATCTATGCAGAATACAATCTCTATGTATCTAAAGAACCTGACTAGTCTAACTATAAGTTAGACAAACATGCATGACTATTGACCTCTAATGCTTAATACCTATATAACTTAAAGACTAAGGTTTTATATTAGAATATTAAACAATCTTTAAACAACTGTGCAGTGTTTGGAGTTGGGGTGGAAATTATGTAGACTCAGAGATCTCTTTAAAAAAAAGGAAATTTTATGGGATAATAGGTTGATCAGTGTGAGCTTACTCACACTAATAATAATAGTAATAGAGTGAATAGTTTTGAGTTATTATTTATAGACAATTTACAAATTCAAATTATATTTGTTATATTGAATATGCTTCTATTTCTGTCTATAATATTTGTTCACCTATGCAAGGTTATTTTGTCAGATTTTAGGCCTGCATATTTACGACATTTTGTGTATTGATACAATTTTAGGATATCCTTATTATATTGCATTATGCATTTCTACCTCTGATCAAGATTCTTATTATACATTGTTTATATTTTGAGGTCATTGTCCTCTGAACCCTATACCAGTTATAATCAACCCCTAAATTATGTCCCTAACCCTGAGGACAGACTTCGTTGGGAGAAGGGCCATCATCTTCTAAAATTACTTCCAGCTGTCATGGGAGTGATGTTCTTCTTATGGATCCTATAAAACTAAAACTAAAATGATGGTTAAGTTTCAAGATTACTGTATGGTATAATTACAAATCATATCTGAGTAGTCAATAGGGTTTTTTTAAGTTCTTGCTTGGAATTCTAGACAGAACATTGAAAGAAGGTGCACCATTTAAGCTAACCAAGTTGGAACCATCTTGAACAGCTGGTACCCAAAACTAGTCTTACAGTAGTGCTATTGGCATCATGACATCATATCAACCAGGTGGAGTTCTTGTGAGGCCCCATCTTCTTCCTGGAAACTTCAAAGATTATTGAAGGAAAATTTATTGTTCATTGTGGAAAACTTAAACATTATTCATATAGACATATATTCAATGAAAGATACAATATAGACAAAATAAGTATGGAGAAAAGTAAAGTATTTCTTAAAATCTTTCTTCTTTCTGTCGAATACCAGATGGCTCCTAACATGAGACAGAAACTCTGGATTTTTCTTTTAACAGCATGCTTAGATTTAGAGAAGGATAGTCATTATTCAACTCCAAAGCCAGACTTGATTTTTAAGTAAGTTTATAACTCTACTTTTATATTTAATTTCTACCCTCAAACAACCTGTCCTCATAAGTCATATTACTCTTTGCTTGGTGATCCTTTCTGGATAGTTATTTTTTTTCTCTTAAGGAATCCAAATGTTCAGGGTCTCTTGACTTTTTGAAGATGAGTATTTTTCTGCAAAGATGAGAACAGAACCTTACCCCAACTCTTAGGAAGTTTTCTTATCACCTGTGCACTTGTCACCTCTGTTAATAAGCTGTCATTTCTTTTTTTCATGAGGTTTCTCCTTTTCAAGTTGAATCTTTATTAACTTTTATGGTATTCATAGCTTTTCTCTTGTGGAAACAATAGAAGAATTCCTTACCAAATGTAGCACATCTCCTGGTTTTCATTCTGAGGTCAACAATCCTTAAAATACACTCATTGATTTAATTCATAGGTTTTTTTCTATTATCAAATATCTCTCATTAGCATTAAGAAAATTCAAGTTTAATAAAGCATTATATAATCTATTTCTGGGGGTATTTTTCATCTCCATCTGTTTGTTTAGCATATCTTTTATAGTTCAATTTGAACTTTCTATAACTGGCTGACCTGTAGGATAGTTTGGTATATCTGTAATATGCTTTATATTATAATAAGCAAAAATTGTTCCATTTTTTAGAGACATTGATGTGGGAGTGTCATATCAATCTGTTGCTTTCATTGGTTAATTAATAAAGAAACTGTTTGGCCTGATAGGTTAGAACATAGGTGGGTGGAGTAAACAGAACAGAATGCTGGGAGGAAGAGGAAGTGAGCCAGACACCATGCCTCTCCTCTCCAGGGCAGACACGATGAAGCTCCAGCCCAAGATGGACCTACGCTAGAATCTTCCTGGAGGGTCACCATCTCGTGGTGCTACACACATTAAAGGAGGTGGGTTGATAAGGATGTGAGAGTTGGCCAGTAGGAGGCTGGAGCTAATGGGCCAAGCAGTGTTTAAATGAATACAGTTTATGTGTTGTTATTTTGGGGCATAAGCTAGCCAGGCAGCCGAGAGCCGGGTGGTAGGAAGTGGCCCACAGCTCCTACAACAAAACATATGCTGGACAATTATCTGTCTTTATTTGTGTAGGTATAACCATCATGATCATAACTTCTAATAAAGATTAGATTACTGAATAATGAATAAACCTTTCCTGAGCTCACGGAAGTTGCCCATTGAAAACATGAATAAGTGTCGTTGGCGTGTACATATCTTAATTTTCCAAATTCGGTAAAGAGGAACACATCCATCTGCTCTATTTCTTTTCTTTGAGTACCCTTTGGGTTACTCCTGCAGGTAATGGTATTTGGTTATAGAAAAAGCAAGTAGGGCTTCTCTTTATAATCTTCTTAGCTTGTTGCTGTATAATAGAAAATACTTTCTTTAAACCTTTGCTATTGACATGATGTTTTTATGAAATTCTGAGGGATGCAACAGACTACCAATGAATAGTTGATCAATTTCTACATTGCCTGGTGTTAGAGGACCTGGCAGACCTGTAAGGGATTTGATGTTTGTTATGTATATGGGACAAAGCCTATTCCTGATTATATCTCAAACCTGAGTGAATAATAAAGTCAATTCTGTATCATCTGGTATAAGTTCAGTAGTTTCAATATGAAAGACAAACCTTTCTGCATACTGTGAGTCTGTATCTATATTGAGAGGTTCTTTAAAATCCCTTAGTACCATGAATATAGCACATAAAGCAGCCTTTTGGATAGAACTATACGGATTTTATTTCACCTCACTTAAATCTTCTGATTTGTAACATGCTTTTCCTGGTTCAATTGGATCGGTATGAAATGTACAAGCTTCAGTTATTGGTGCATCCTGTACAATTTGGGGAAGAATCTAAGTATTTCTCTTTATAAGGTTAATTCTGTCACCTTTGGGACAATTGCTATTAATCTCTCCTAAAAATAGCACAAGCTTTTTGTTCAGATTCATTGGCTTTTCATAATTTTTTAATTTTATCAGTAATAAAAGGCCCTAATGTCTTGTTAGATCTATACCTGCTAGTTGACAAAGTCTCAATTTTCTTTTTATAATTAATTCAGAGACTTTTTCCACATAAGTTTTCAATTTTTTACTTCATTTATGTGGTAAAAAGATTTATTCTAAGATAATATCTTCCCGTTGCATTAAAATTCTTCCAGGGGAAATTCTGGAAGGCAATATGATTAGAATGCAATAAAGATTTGGATTCACCATATCAACATGAGCCTCCTGTAATTTCACTTCAAAAACAGTTAATTATTTCTCAGTTTTAGCTGTTAATTCTATTAATTGTTAGGACTATTTAAGTATTTGTCACCATCTAATGTTATGCTTAAATGTATTATTAGATCAGGTGTTATCCCAACAGTTGGTCATAGACTGGAAATGTCTCCTAACAATCTTTGAAAGTCATTAAGAGTCTGCAATCAGTCTCTCTTAATTTGTGCCTTGTGTGTTCCAATTTTCTGTAAATTTATTTCTAACCTAAGTAATTGATGAAATCTCCTCTTTGCATTTTTCTTGGAACAATTTGTAATCCCCACTTAGGCAAAGCTTTCTTTAGTTCTTCAAACATTATTTCTAAAGTATTTGCATTTGAATCAGATAGCAAAATGTCATCCATGCAATGGTAAATTATAGATATAGGAAATTGTTTACATATTATTTCCAATGGCTGACATACAAAGTATTGGCACAAAGTGGGGATATTGAGCATTCCCTGTGGCGGTCAGTCCCCTGATATGTTCTAGTTTGCTGGGAATTATTATAAGTAGGCACTATAAAGGCAAGTTTTTTTCTATCCTTTACTTGTAAAGGTATAGTGAAGAAATAATCTTCTAAATCAATAACTATAAGAGGCCAATCTATTGGTAAAAAAGAAGGCAGAGGAATTCCAGATTGTAGAGGACCCATATGTTAAATTACCTTGTTGACAGCTCTTAGATCTGTCACCATTCTCCATTTTCCAGATTTCTTTTTAACAACAAATACAGGAGAATTTGAAGGGCTAGTTGATTCTTCAATATCGTGAGCATCTATCTAGTTGCTCCTGTACCAGCTGTTCTAAAGCCTGCAGTTTTTCTTCTGTTAAATGCCATTGTTTAAACCATATTGGTTTCTCAGTTAACCATTTTAAAGGCAGGGCTGTTAGTACCTCTGAAGTTTTGCTAGTTGCTTTGTGTTCTTGTACAACATGAATGACTTGTGACCTTTATTTATAATACCTTATAATATTCTTCCCAGAAGTATAAGCTTTGGGACTGCAGGAATGTTTTCTGGGTATTCCATAGCTGCAACAGGTCATGACCCCATAAATTCATTGCGATATTAGCTATATATGTCCTCAGCCTTCCTCTCTGTTTTTCTGGCCTTATGCATCCAACCCATATCGTGATTTGTTTCACTTGAGATAGGGTTCTAATTCCTAGGAAGTGAACATCTGCCTCTTGAAGAGATCAATCTGGATGCCAACATTCTGGAGTAATGATAGTCAAATTTGCACCTGTGTCCAGTAATCCCTCAATGACAATGTTATTTATGCACATTTTATCTTTGGTCTTCGATCATTTATAGATCTGCCAAAATATATATTTCCTATTTCCTACTGGAGTTTTTAATTCATCCTCCAGAACAGTATTGTTTTTTACAGTAGGCTCTGGATTTTTAAAATTTTCCTGGTGAGACAGGTTCTCCACAGTGACCGGGAATGACTGAACCACAGTTGACATGGGGGCCTGTGAGAGAGGGCCTTCCAAGGAGCTTCCCACTGGTATTGGGTTGCCTTTTCTATCATTTACTGATCTACATTTGTTGATCCAATGTTTTCTTTGCCACACCTCCTACATATTCCAGAAGGTTGAGACATTCTATTTTTGCCATTCCAAGAGGAGGCATTATTTCTAGAAATTCCTTGCTTACAATCCCTTCTTAAGTGTGTTTTTCTACCACAATTATAACATTTGTCATTTTGGTGTCTCCTCACACCATTGAAAATTGCTTCTCCTACCTAAGCCTCAGTACTATAGTCAAATGTCTCAAAATTCATTGTGTCAGGATCCATCTATTGATGCTGATCTGACAGTTAAAAGCCCAAGTATCTTTTTAAATTGTAAGTTGCCATTTTCAAACACCAGACTTTCAGTAAGTACTCATCTAGCTTCTGTGTCTGTTTCTCCCACTTGTACAGCCTTAATTAATCTTTGTAAAAAGTCACTAAGGGGTTCTCTCTGGTTCTGCTTAAAGCTGGTATATGATTCAATTTTCTTTCCTAGTTTCTGAATCCTATCCCAAGCATTTAAAACTACTGTGCTGCATAGGAACATGGTGTTTTTGTCATTGATAGCCAGGTCCTGATGATCTGAGTCTTAGCTCTCACCAAGAATTTGTTCTTGGGAAGCCTCAAATTCTTATGCTTCTCCTTGTTGTTCTAAAATTTTTGCCTCTTCTCTCAAATAGCATTTCCATAGCAGCTGGTGTCCATCTTCTAGGATTGCTGAGACTAATTGAAGCCAAGCATTTAGTGTAGCCTTATTACGTGAAGCCCATATTTTCACCATTTCTCTAACAAATGGTGAGTGAAAGCTATAAGACTAAGACACTATTGCATACTTAATTTCCTTTTGATTGCTCATACCTGTAGGTTGCCATTTATATTGTTTTACTACCTTAGGGTATTTTGTACCAGATGGCTTTTCAAAAGAGATTACCAGATAAGCACTTAAAATTCTGGGTAAGTCATCCTTGACTTTGACCTGTATTGGTGAGTATAAATCCTGTTCTTTTACCTTCCCTCCCTGCTAATCAGTTCTAATAATTTCCTCAACCATTTCAAATCTTTTTACTACTGCCTATTGTAACATCTGACTCTCCAGTCCTGTGTGCTGTTCTAGTGCCCTCATTGATTCATTTAGCTTCTAGCCCTTATTCTGCACATATGATTTCAAGGTATGAAATTCATCCAGTAAAGACAGTGTCTCATCCTTGAACATTATTTGGATAGCATGCATATTGTCTTCCTGGAAAGATACCTTATCTGTTATCCTGTTATAAATTTTCAACAGATTCTGATTGTGAAATTCAACAGTATGAAGTCTTTCAGATAATTTCTCAGCACCCTTTGACATGGATTGAATTTTGTTTGTCAAATTAATGTTATCCTTTTTAATGGCATTATTTTTTTTCCAGCAAGCTGTTCATTGTTAGTCTATAAAGACTATATCATTACTAAAATTGTTTCATTCTTGGCTCTGTTATCAAATTATTTTTTTAAAGACATAATATAAAAAACAAAGCTAATTCCCCAAATCAAATAAATGGATGTAAAAGGTAAATCACATAAGCCTTGCACAATACCATCCATAATGTAAGCAAAATGGTTATTAAATTCCTGAATGGTACTATTGTTAGTCATCATATAACTTTCAATTTTCAATTTACTTGCCTGCCATAGCAATTACAGGAAATTGGGGTAGGTGTAATAATCTTTATCGACCAGCAGGTGTTGTGGTTGCAGCCACGTGGCTGAGGGATATGAACAGAGAGAAGTGAGCAGCCAGGGATCCTGCCAGCTTCTTCAGGATTGGTGGCATTACTGCACTGGTTCTGTGCAGTGTCCTATACTGTTTCCGTGAGTGCGGTGTGGCCTACTTAGATACTGAAAAATATGCTTTGTTTAACAAAATAAGAGCAGTTATTAAGGGCAATTAAAATGATTCCATATACACAGAGAGAGTTGATGGCCAGAATAAGAAGGACACCCAGAGTTTCCCTTAGTTGCAAGTCCCCTCAATGAAGGGCTGTGGTGGGGGAAGTCAAGGTCCTAGACAGTGGTCTGGTTGTCGGCTAGAGAAGCAGTGGCAGGTGGGTTGTGAGCCACTGGCGGGGAAAGTCAGGTTTCCTAAGCAGCGGCAGGTGGGCCTTGGGCAGGCAAGAAAGGAGCCTTAGACTGGAGAACGGGGAGTATGGCTAGGGGTGGGGGCCCCGGTAAGCATAGACTCAGTTCCATGTTGGGCAGCCAGATGAAGTGGAACATGTCAGATGGGAGGAACACGAATCAAATTATCCCACGCTAGCTATGAATAGGGTATACTCAGGTTTTTCTTTATTAAAAGGAGAACTCATGGATTACAATGAAGAAACAAGAATGGGGTCCAACATTCAAGTATGGCAAGCAGGAAGAGGCCAAGTGGGCGCTCCCACAGGTTTTTGGTCCACAACAGCATGCCCAACCTGGTCCAGCCTCTCAAAGGCCATTGGTTAAAGGATGTTTAGCATCAGAATGTTAAAATATAAAAGTCGAATTATCTTGGGCTATTTTGGGTCCCATGGAAAGCCATTCATTTCCCACTTCCATGTCTGATTATCAAAATCCTGAATATGCCTTCTTCACAGATCACTAGCTTTCATAAACCTAGAGGCTAAGGATATTGCCAGATAGTTCTGAAATGTATAGAGAAGTTTTTCCTGCTTTTCTGAAACCTGCCTACCTGTTCCCACCTTTGGTAAATGCCTTCATATTTGACTTTCTTTGTTCTGTAACTAGAGAAATCCACATACCACTTCCATAGTGGAGTATGCCTTTTCAGGGCAAACTGCATCCATATTCTCTGGTCATAATCATTGGCCATAATCATTCACATATAGCTTCATAATAAACTCTTATTTCCCTTTGGATGTGAGCAGTAGTTTGTGTGTGAGAGAGAGATGGGGGAGGATTTGTGAGGGGTGGCTGTAACTCTTCTAGTCCTGTCTCTAAGCTAGAGTTGTCTTTTGTTTTCTTCCTCCCAAATAGGGAAGACAAAAGGAAGAATTGTTGAACATACATATGCTAGCCTCTATTTTTAGTTTATGTATTTATTTAAAGATTTACTTTCATTATTTGTTTTACAATGTATATGTATATTTGTATGGGGTGGGTATGTGTACATATGTATAAATGCTTATGGAGTCTACAGGTGTCAGATTTTCTGCAGCTAGACCTATTGGAGTCTGTAAGCTGGGTGATATAGGTACAGGGACCAAATACAGTTCCTCTTCAAGAGTAGTACGCACTCTTAACTGTTGATCCATCTCTCCAGTACCATTTTACTTTTAAAGGTCTATTTCAGTAGTCAGAGGTGTATCTGTTGTAAAATGGTGTAAGAGTTTGGTATGCCAATGGGTCCACAGTAGGTGAGGGACAGACACACCATATAGGCAGAGCTTATGTGGGAGTTTTATTGAGATAAAGGGAGTGAGGGAGGGAAGAAAGAAAAAAAAGAGAGAAAGAGGAAGAAGACACAAGGAGCAGCCTGCCTCTTCAGAAGAGCTGCATGGGGCAGGGGAGAGGGAAAGGGCAGAGCTTGTCTATTAAAAGGACAAAGCAGCCAGAGGACCCTAGGCTGAACAGGGTACTCTCTGGGTGAGTCCTGCCAGGTAACAGGGACCAGCATAATGCCTGAATCCCAACAATACCTCCTTTCTTTTCGATAAACAAATCAGTCTGATATTTTTTAGAAGTGGTCTACATGAAAAAAAAATCATGTTTAAGTTATCATTATCCTTGGAGTTTAAGGAGAACAGTTAAAAATATTTTTAAAAAGACAAGTGGGTTAAAAGAAAGACAATGAAAATGATCAAAGCAATTTAACATTTTTTGAAAAAACCCTTTCTGACCTCATTCTAACATGGGTCACCAGTCAATTAAATTTGAGGCACATACCATTAGTGATTGATGTATATCAAAGGACAGCAGAGTCTTGACAGAGATTCACAAGAGTCTTGGAGGTTTAATCTAAGGCTGAGCTGGCAAAGTGAAGTCCAGGAAGGAGAGAGGCAGCCCATGCAGTGGCAGGCCATGGCCTTTTCCTCACCTGAGTACCATAGAGAGCATCCAGCAGCCAGTCACTGAGGAAGGACAGCATTCCAAATGATCCTGGGAAGGCAGATCAATAGGCAGGCCATTCGACCGGTTCGCTTCTAAAAGCCTGGTAACTCAGTTAAAGCTTGACTTAGGTATCTGTGCTGAGAAAGTGGCCACTGTGATCAGCAAGCCTGGGTGCAGTTCTGCTAGGTGAGTGGTGAGCCTTGCCTGATTTCCAGAAAATCTGGTTAAAAGAGATCACAAATCCTGAGAGAGAAGAAGACAAGGACAGCTGAACTGTTTCCTGAGGATCATACATGTCCTGCTGGTGGGCTGACAGTGGCGAGGCATGGTGGCATTGAGATTAGGAAGCCTCCGGTGAGGGAAAACATGCCAGTCTGCCTCAGCTGCAATGCAGCCTCACCTTTTGGGCAACCATGGCATCTCTCTAAAAACCACTGTGCTTAAAACCAGGGACAAACTCAGAATTCTAATGCCAATGTATTTTGAAACATAATAAGTATTGTGGCCATAACACCTATCCAGAATTCCTTCTCCTAGGTCTGTGGATGAATAGCTTTTGCTTTCCGGAACAGGTAACTTTGGAGAAGTTTTTCCTCTCCCCCAACAGGGGGCAACATTACTAATGGTGATGTTGCACAAAATGAAACCTGGATATGTGTAAATCAAATTCTCCCAGACTCCCCATTCCATCTGAAATAGAACAGAAGGAACACTCCTAGAGTTTGGTTCCCTCTAGTCCCAGTACTCTGCCATAGTCCTATTACTGCTAAAACAATCGGTGTGAAATATTTTGTTGAGAGTCTTTCTTCTAAGGCATATACAGTGAGGACCTTTCTAACCACTGAACCCATAGGGGTACAGTGCCAGCCCCACAGGTCAGAATGCAAAGAATATATCAATATTCAGACTTAGAGTCCATGTGGGTAGAATTCTGACCAGGGCTGAAAGTTGAAACAGACACGGTTGGTTTTTGAAAAGTTACTTAAGTGATAATTTAAAGATGGCGATCTTGACTGTATGTGTCAGAGCACAATGCCTTTAGCCAAAGAACAAAAGCTCAATCCAAAGTCAGTATGTTTGGTCTTTCTTGCCAAGCAAATGCATATTTGGGAATTTCTAGGCAATGTCTGGGATTACCTACTGCTTTGTCATATAGATGAAGTTAGTTGATAGGATAACTGATCCTCTTCATCAAGGTGCTAGTTACATCCAGGGAGATCTGAGTATAAGAATTTTCTGTTGTCTGAAGTGAGATAGGACAGGTAGGTTAAGAAAAAACAGTACAGCTTCTCCTCTGAGTATAGCTCTTGGCAACCCATGTTCTTCCCTCTCTCAGTGTCTAAACCTCATTCCTTCTTGCTTGGGTGATTTATAATCTTCTGACTTAATCTGGCCCCCATGTCCCCTGTCTTCATCTGAACCCTACCCTCATTTCTCCATGAACGAGCTTGTCCTGTGCATAACCTCCTAGTCAATATAAACCTCAGACCCTGCCCCTTCTCAATAGCTTGACATTTCATAATCTTTTTTTTTTTTGTTTTTGTTTTTTTTTTTTTTTGTTTTTCGAGACAGGGTTTCTCTGTGGTTTTGGAGCCTGTCCTGGAACTAGCTCTTGTAGACCAGGCTGG
Source organism: Alexandromys fortis (assembly GCF_014885135.2). Lineage (NCBI taxonomy): Eukaryota > Metazoa > Chordata > Mammalia > Rodentia > Cricetidae > Alexandromys > Alexandromys fortis. The sequence continues at coordinate 1,468,465 of NW_026068125.1, forward strand.
TCTCGAACTCACAGAGATCCGCCTGCCTCTGCCTCGCGAGTGCTGGGATTAAAGGCGTGTGCCACCACTGCCAGGCTGACATTTCATAATCTTGTACTGCAAGACTATATAATCTGTGACAATCAAGCTTGTTTTCTACTTGTGCTTCCCATGTACTTTTTTCCCCATGAACTTTTGAGACCTGTTTTAAATACTAGAAACAGTGATGAGCAAAACAGAGTCCTAATTCTGATAGATCCACATGAGTTAAACTCACAAACACTCCCTCTGGGCTTCAGCTCCTTGGAGCCTTGGCATTTGCTATTCCATTTGGTTGAGAGACTGCCTTCCAGCTTCTTGTTTAACATACATTAGAGCTTAGTTTAAGCACCTCCCTGAAGCTGCTTTCTTCTGTCCTCTCACTGAGGTCAAGGCTTTATTTAGTGTTGCTTGCTAGGTTGTGGTTCTCCACCCCTCATGGTAGTCACTTCTGAACACATACACTCAAGCTTTTTCTCTTCTCTTCTCTCGGAGAATGGCACTGCTTAATAAGCATGAGCTTGAAACCTGTCTTAGTTTCATTTCTGTTGCTGTGGTAAAATAAAAGAACTCTTTTAGCTCAGAGTCCGTCATTGTAAAGAAGCCAAGGCAGAAGGTTTAAGCAGAGAGTCACATAATGTGTCCAGTCAAGAGTGGAGAGCAAGGTGTGCATCCATGTACATCTGCTCTCTTGCTTCTGCTCACCTTGATTTCTCCACTCATACACAGTTCAGAATCTTCTGCCTAGGGAATGTTGCCACCTACAATGGGCTAGGTCTTCCCACATCAATTAACTTAAGACAGGGACTAGAGAGATAAGCCAGAAGTTAAATGCACATGCTATTCTTCCAGAGGATATGAATTAGATTCCCAGCACCCATCTTGGGGAGTTCTCAACATCCTGCAACTCCAGCTCCAGGAGATCCAACACCTCCAGCCTTCACAGGCACTCATGTACACATTCCTACACAGAGACACATAAACATATGCATAAAATTACAAATAAAATAAATCTTAAAAAAATCTTCATTAAGATAATGCCTCACAGACAGCATCATAGAGCTCAATAGATCTGAGTCTTGTCTTGGCCAATGTATAAGTCATAGGACCTATGGCTAGTTTGTAATATGTTTCAAAATTTTGAGTTTGTATAATGGGAGTCATAGTTGGGCTCATCTCAGAAGTTTACCTATGAGAATAATAAATTTCTTATTAATAGTACTTACCACTGTGCTAAGCAGGAATGTTAAATGCTCAGTAATGATTATTTCTAGGCTACAGCTTAACTTTCTATACCACCGACTCTCAATATATATATTTCTTAGATAATGGAATTGTGAATTGGTTTCTCTCTTCAGAAGTCATTCTGCAGTGCTTGCTGTTGAGGCTAAGTGAGAACTTCTGTGCTTATTTCTGCTTTAACTGGGAAGTTGTATCATCTGGAAAACCACCCTATTCTTCATTTTCACTATTTCACAGCTTTCTAGCCATGTCTTTTTTACATATTCTCCTTGTGTTGAGATATTAACAGTAAAATAAGTTCAAAACAATGAGGAGGAGATGAGCTCAACCTGCCAGCATTGCCACAGATGTTCCAAAAGACACCAGGAAGCTTGCATCTGTCAGACAGCTCGACCTCAGGAAACTAGAGCTCGTCTCCAGTCTCAGAGAAACAACCAACGATACGGAAATACAGAGATCTCTCCACACAGCCCAGTTATGACTCTGAGCCCCCAAACACCCCTTCCAGTTTTCCTTCTACAAAATTCTGACAAATTCTCAATGATTGTCACTAATGCACTCTGTTCTTGGTTCTGTGCACACAAGTTTGTTGACAACAGAGTTTCTGACATTAAGTTACAGTGGCAGAAGCAAACTGAGTCAGGAACCCAGTTAGAGATAGTCTACTGTAGTTTGAAAATGAAGATGGTGGCAGTGTAGACAAGAGTACTGTTGAGAATTGCTGCTTGAATGTTACATGGAAGTGAGGGCCAAGTTAGTGGGGGGATGAGAGTTGAAGTCAGTGTTTTGGGTGGAATGTTATTGTGCTGTTTTCCAATGATGACAGAGGGATTCTTTTATTAAAACCTGTCTACTGGGACTGTTCTTTCAAACCCATGTTTTGGCAAAATCTTCTTTAAGTTAGCCATCGACCTCTTGGGAGAAGCCTCTCATTTAACTAATTCCCCCATTTTGCAACCAGATCTGTTTCATTTTCTTAAGAGCAAATTAAGTTTTTTCCAACAAAGAGCCACTGGGCAACACTGCCCTGACAACAGAGATGAGGAGAGGAGGGAAGCACACAGGAGGCCTGAGCCAGCCCCACAGTATCACAGGACAGTGTCCAAAAGGACAGTTCCTATAACCCCCTGAAATAGGTTCAGACTTGCCCAAGAGTATGCCCAAAGATGAAAACATTAAAACCTCAGCCAATCAAAAATACACTAGAATAACTGCTGCTTGCTTTACCAATCATGTTTGAGATCCTAACTGTTTCTAAAATTTCCCTAGCTGTGCTTCAAAGGAGCCTCTACGCTCTTCTCAGGGCCACCACCATTTTGTACAGGTGACCCCGCATATGGTGGTAAATAAATGCTCTTTGCTCTTGTGTTTGAGCCTGGGGTTTTTCTTCAGCATTTTCTTGGTATTAACATGTATGCAAGAGACATTAACATGTATTCAAATGTGTTTGTCACTGGGTCTTGAGGTCATGGATAAAATGTTGGCATATTACCACTGGTTCTTAGTTTATGGATGATAGAGAATACAGGTAGGCATTGGGAGTTAAAACAACACAGAAAAGAGAGGGCATGAGTTGCTTTGCCCTTCTGTACTTCTGTCTCAATTTTGCCTTTCGTTTACCTACACTTGCAGGGTTGAGGATGGCCAGCTTGGGCACCACAGGCTTCCTGTTTTCTTGGCTTTGACTTTCTTGATAACAGGTTGCTGAGGGAGTACCAGCAGCCTCCATCCCTGGCCAACATTGCACCAGACAGCTTCTTAGAGGCAGAATAACTCTCTAAATTAGAATAAAGTCTAATAGCTGCTTTATGATGCACAAAATGGCATGTTAGCCACTAAAGAGAAGTAGACATTGAGCACCTTTTTTATCTGTTTATCCTCCAGTACATTTCAAAATGCTAAGTCAATGCATATTTTAAATTAAGAACAGGAAGAAAGGGCTCTTAGGGTGAAGTTCAGTATATCTGTGTTGGAATTGCCACGTGTTGGAATTGCCCAGTGAGATTTAGACAGTTCTGGTGTATGCCATTAATAAACTCCCAGTAGTCAATCAACAGTGTCAACCAAGAAGCCCAATTTGCATAAAACACTTAATAAAAGAGAATGCAGAGTAAATATTTTCAGCTCATAGTTGTGAAATATGAACATTTTAAAGTTTCCTAACTAATGAGGAAAGCTACACATTGTTGAAGACCTGATTACATTTACAGATGAAGAAAGTATGATTTGTAGCATTATGACTATTGTATTTACAGATAAATGACTCTCCTAGCTGCAGCACAGAGCAAACTGCAGTACACAAGTTCCAGCATCTTGGAAGTAAAACTATTGTTTTCTGAAAACTAAGAAACCAGCACAGATATAGAGTTAAGCTGCTACTTAGACTTAGTCAAACTTGCACCTGGAATGTAGCTGGTGAGTTCAGAGTGTTGTTGTTCTTAGACTTTGTTAGTATATTTTAGCTCCATGTAGGCAAGTGTGTGTGAGGGAGTTCAGTGCCCTGGAGCTGGGGTTTCAGGTGGTTGGAAACTACCTGAAGTGAGTGGTCAGAAGTGAACTCTCATTCTTTGCAAAAGCAATACAGTACATATTCTTCACTGCTGATCCATGTACCCAGTCTTTGAGTTTGGAGGGTTTTTTTAGGTGCAGCGCTTTTTGAAGCAAAACATGTGTTATTTGCTTTGCATTATAGAGCAGAGCTGAGAGCTGGGAGTAGAGGCAGGGCAGACTGTGTGGGAGTGCAGGGGCTTGCTCAGGGTTGGTGACTCATTTCCCACCATGCTCACTCTGGTTAGGACTGTGTGGGTCCAGAGAGACTGCGGAGCCCAACTTTTCTTAGCATGTTATTTGGGAACACCATATCAGCTTGTCCTGAACTACTGTGGACACATAAACAGTAGATGTGTCCATATGCACAGAAGGCAGCACAAGCTAGACATTTCCTAACTAGTCATTAAGTGTTTGTTCTAAATTTGATCAGCTTCTTCATCTATAAAATGAAAGAGGTCACAATATTTAAACTTTGATGAAATTTAAATGAGATAATCAGTGTAATTTCTTTGACAGCCCATGGACCTTCATTATTCAGTGTCTTCTTGGGGAGAAGTTTAATAAACCTCTTCGAGGTATATTATAGAGGATGAATGGCATGTATTGATTACTTCTTTTTATCTAGGCACAAATTTCAGAATAGTCTAAACATTATGTCCTTTGGTTTATACCCCAAGCAAGTGAGACAGATAGTGAGTCACGAGGAACTAAGACTTACCAGGGAATTTATATAAAGATATAAATGGAAAATTGTATATCTGTACAATGGTACAATGTACAATGGTATATCAAGGTATATCACCATCTTCCCCCCACGCCAGAAACACACAAATACACCCACATGCCTTCACTTGTGTTCTTAAAGCTATATATGCCATTTTGCTTACTAGGAAGCTTCAATAGGGCATCAGAAAAGATAGGAACTTAGGCCAACTTAGTCCAGTGTTGTGTTTTCACATGAGAGGATGGGGGTGGTGCTTGTCCAAGATACTGTACAAAGTTTTTTGTCTAGATTCTACTTCTGTTTATCCTGATTCCACTTCTGTCCTTTCTGACAAGGAGATAACAAGTAAGTGCCTGCTCTTACAGATAAGTAGGAAACATGCACACTTTGGAAGTAATTAGCAAAACCAGGAAGGAAAGCAAAACTGAAATTTTAGGTTTTGTCTCTTATGAGGGGTACCTGTGTTTCTTCTGGCTAGACAAGAAGACTTTAAGTGGTAAGAGGTGGGAACTCCCATTGAGCATGTTTCTGAAGTTGATTTTTGAGTTTCACATGAATTTTCAACCTCAAAACTAGTGTAGCATTCAAACAGACATAGCACAGCTCCCAGGTATTTTTGCCACCTGGCTCTTCCCAGAGTTTATACCTTCCCAGGCTTGAGCTCTTTGTTTATATTGAGTCAGATGTGTGTTCAAGCATGTAGGTGTGTGTGTGCATGCAAGAATGTAGGTATGTGTGCAACCATGTAGGTGTGTGTGCATGTATGTAGGTGTGTGTGTGTGAACATGTAGGTGTGTGTATGTGCATGCATGTAGGGGTGTGTGTATGTGTGTGTGTGTGTGTGTGCGAACTTGTAGGTAGCTGACCTCTGATGGGATGTCACATGTCTGTGTTTCCACAATAGGTACTTTTCCTAGTCTCAGATGCAAGAACAAAAAATTTGTGATTTGATGAGAGAACTCAACTCATTGATCCTGCAATGACTGTTTCTTGTTGTCTGCTCAATGGGCTTTGGAGTCATGACCTAGGAGACATACTCTGGGCGTACCTGTGAGGACATTTTAGATAGCCCATTCCTAGACTGGACAAAAAGGAAACCAGCTGAGGATCAGCATCCATCACCTACCGCTTGCTGACTATGGGCCAATTGCCTCCACATTCCTACCACTACGCTTTCCCTACCACGATAACCCTCCATCTCTGAAGATGCTTTTGTTGGGTATTCTGTCAAAACAATAAGACAAATAACTAATGTAAATCCTCACCAGGGCTGAGTTTTCTTGGACCAGTCTTAAACTGAGGGATGGCCTGGTGTCGTGTTCATTCAGTGGATAGGTGCTGCAAGAGGCTTCCAAGCCAATGAAGATTCATCCTTCCTAGTGTACACCCTGCAGCTATATCTACAAAACAAAATTTCACAAATTTTTCACATACCTTGTTCAGGAAAGTTATTTTCTATTATGAATGTTTTCTACTTCTAAAAGTAGGAAAACCAAGCATAGATTGAAAATACCCTATGGCATCTGTATAAAAGTTTATGGCGAGTCAGGAGGGCTCCTAGACAGGAGAGAGTTACTGGAGGATCCTGAGAGCATTGAGAATTGCGTGAGAAAGGATATTCGATGGTAGAAGACAAGACCGGGGAAAGCCAAAAGCTGATCATTGTCACTGTTTATAGTAGCATAGGCTAAGGCATCGGTTCTAGAAATCACAGTTTGCTGATGTGATATCCTCAGGGGAAAACAAGGAAGGCAGAGGACCCAGTCCAGAAGGTCTAAGACAGAGCTGCAGTATGGACTTCCGAAGGGTTCTGGGTGCTGATTATATCATTGACACAGTTGCCCTTCTCTCAGCAGGCCAGATTCCATGTCTGTGTTGAGTACTGACCAGCCTTTGACATCACTTCCAACAGGACAGACGATAATTCTTTGTGTACGTGCACTGCTGTGTGCCTTTTGCCATCAGTAGCTGAAGGGTCTGGGTAAGGGCTACTTCACCCTGAAAAGAGGCCTATAGACACAACCCAGAATATTCCACAAAGTTAACAGAAGAATCCAGGTGTGTGGTACTGAGTGAGTGTTTGATCAAAACTATGCTGTTGAGAGTTAGGGAGATAGTTCACTCAATAAAATGCTTGTCTTACAAGCGTGGGAACCTGGTTTCAATCCCCAGAATTTATACAAGCAAAGCTAGGCAAGGTAGCTTGTACTAGCAATCTCAATGCTGGGAGAGCAGAGGCAAGAGGGTCTCTGGGGCTTGCTGTATAGCCTAGGTAGCCCAGCCTGATGAGCTCCAGGCCAATTAGAAACTTTGTCTCAACTACAAAGGTAAATAGCACCTGAGAAATGGTAGCTGAAGAAGTCCTTTTGTACCCACATGCATTCACACACACATGTACTCCAGTGCACATTTGCACACACACATGCATACACACGGGCACACAGCCACATGGTGTGGGTAAGAGCTGGGGAGGAAGGCAGTTGCGATACTAAGCAGATAGACTTCAGAGCAGCATCTGGAATCAACCAGGCCTTGGCTGCATTGTTTGGGAGGGATTGGCCATGCTTACAGGCCTCAGGGGGACCTGCCACTTAGTCTTGTGATGTGTTGCTATGCTCACAGGGTCAGGGGTGTCTTAAGATTTGGGTATTCTCTTTTACCTTTAGTGAGAGGAACCTGTAGGTAGAGGGGCTACCTGGAGTTCAGGTTTTCCAGAGTGGCGTCATCTAGGATTGAGTAGAGGTAAATGAACTCTCTATGCCTTTCTCCTGTAGTGGCATTTCAAATGTATTTTAATAAATAAAGACTGCATGAAGATCTGAGAATAAAACAGTCCCACTGGTTAGCCTTACAGACCCGATTATGGTAACACACACCTTTAATCCCAATAGCCACCCTAGTTGCTATAGAAATCAGATGGTGCATGCTTTTAATCCGAGCCCTAAAGAGGAATATAAAATGGGGCAAGACAGCTCTCAGATGCAGTCTCCTTCTGAGATTCCAGGAGGCAGGATCACCATTTTCAGACTGAGGTGGAGGTAAGAGCCAGTGGCTGGCTGTTTTGCTCTTCACCTCTTCAGGTTGAACCCCAATTTCTGACCCTGAGTTTTTATGAATCGTGCTTCATTCTTCCTCAATGAGACGGGAACAGACTTATCATAATTCATAGTTATGGTGAGTACTCTGTTTATGGTATTTTTGTTTGTAGTCACTTTCCATACTGTTCTATGGGAGGCTGTAGGCAGAGAAAGCCCTGAGTGAATGTATATTGGTGGTATGGCAGAGTCATACCAAACACTAAGGCCTTAGACCCATGGGAAATTGGCCAAGCTGTTACCTGTATGTACCAGGATCAGAGAGATGGCCAAGATTTCCTTGGGGTTAAATTGTGACAGACTTTTCCTAGAGAGATGAAACACACACACACATCTCACACTAGATAGTGATTCCATGACAGAACAAAATATACCCCAAAATTGAACTTCATGAACCAATGAGTTTTATTAGGAGTACTTCCAAAAATATGGGTGAGGGGTTACTTATAGAAGCATAAATAGCTCAAAGACAGCTGTATTACCATAGCCCACACTGGCATAAGTGACTGTTCACAAGAGCACAGCTTGAGGTAGCTCAACAGTACCAGAACGACTTTTCACAGCTAGTCTTTATTTCTTCTAAGTGGTTAGGCGGTTGCTGCTACTATGGGGCTGCTTGACTGGTCTCAGAATCTCTTTCAGAGCTTGCCTTATCCGAGTCTTCCTCAGAGCTTGACTTAAATAGAAATGACCCCCAACAGTCTTTAGTGTTTACTGTTGGGGATAGAAAAACTTAATAAATCTGGTCAGTTTCAGGGATGTCCTGAGGGTATTTGAGTTGTTTACTTCCTATCTCAACATGCTTTCTTGTAAGATGAAATGGTTTAATCTCAGAGGAAATTGCTATGGTAGGGGTGGTGGGGAGATAGGAAGGGGGTGGGGTGGGAGATGAGGTGGTGATGGTGTGTGTGTGTGTGTGTGTGTGTGTGTGTGTGTGTGCAGGGGGGTGGTGTCCAAGTAAGAAGGAGTAAACAGTATGTACAAAAACTAGCATCTGTAGCATCTGCAGTTCCTTGTCCCTGATGTTTACAGTCTGAGATGATTTGCCTATGGGACCTCCTAGTAGGACTCACCACCTAATAACCATGCAGAAGTTCCAGGTTGCTGGTGATATATAGTAGGTGCCACTTCATTAGAGCACACACACCCCATTTGACCCCAACTTTTCTGGAAATGTGTCTGTCCTTTCCTCAGCCCCTCTGGCCCCGAAACCCACCCCAGTCATGGTTCAAGGACCCAAGCTGGGAGGATTAAAGTAGGGTGGTGTCACTGGTTATTAATGGATGTTGTTACTCATGATAAACTGGACATTTCTCCCTTTCCTGCCTTCTAAGAATCCTACATTGAATGTGTTCAGATTGTTGTAATGGTAGATTTTAAAAGCCAAGGGAGAATTCAGAATGTCACAAAGATATTCAATATGTATTCTCCCACATATGTTATTACCATTCAGTGTGATGATTTACTCTTACATCACACAGTTGCTTTAACGTGGGCAATTTGGGAGTTGCTAGGGCCCAGGAGGCAAACAGAGTTGAAGTAAAACCTCATTAGTTACCATGTTAAAATTTGACTTTGAATTAGCTAGGTTAAAATGAGCTTGTATTTTAATATAATAACAATAGGACAATCTAGGCAGTCAAGGAATGGGAATTGTTTTTGAATTACATTCTATTTAGGGAAAAGAAGCTCTGTGATTGGCATAATGAGGATTTACTGTATATTGTGTTCTGTGAGAATGCTTCTGCCTCTTAGAAATACTCTTTGTATTCATGAGTCTTTTATGACTGCCTTGTCACTCTGGGAGACTTTCAGTCTCCTTTGTCTTTCTGTTGTCAGCCATAATGAAATAAATGTGATGACAATTATTTGCTTGTTTGGCTTCAAAAGTTTCCTGTGTTGAATTTTTTCATTTGTCTCCCTCATGGTACCATTGTGTGATAAATCATGACTGAGCACATTCCAAGGACCCCCCCCCCCAAAAAAAAGGAAAAAAAGGTGTGCATCTCTTTTCTTCCTCCTGGAGAAGTGTCCCCTTAAATAGAATTTAACAGAAATGTTCACAGCACTACAGTGAGCATTAAATAGTTGTATCCAGAATTTAATAGTTTGAACAGACCAAGATGGTGGGTAACACCAACACCTACTTTTATAAATCCCACATGAAAACTGTGTTCAAGACCGCTAGAAATTTAAGAGACTATGTCATCTTGACACACATGGTTATAAATTATACCTAACCTTGTGAGTAGCTCAAATGGCCTGCACTTTGGTTTTGAAGATTGATAATTTTGGCTCTCTCTCATTCCTTAAATTTGCCCAAAGACTATAAGACATTGACTGAGAATTCAGTAATGAAGTTTTGAATCAGGACAGGGATGACTGCCATCAATACTCTGATGTGTGAGCTTGCCAAGAGGGTGTGCCCCCATTATATCTTCCCAGCCTGTGATAACTTGAATCGCAAGTTTTCCAAGTTGCTTTCAGGAGGCTGGCCAGCTGCAATACAGACAAGATGTTGTAAACTTATTATTAAGAGGTGTGCTTTGAATGCTTATTTTCAAATACAAACACAAACCCTTGTAGCTTTATTTTTCTGAAGGTTATTACAAACTTAAATGAAATAAGGTAGCTATGACAGCTTTTGTATCATAAAATTGAATGAGTCCAATGAGACCATGCAAAAACATTCAGCTTCAGCATGCTGCATCATGCAAATTCCATAAGTGGAGCCTTTGCAGTGGTCTTTCAGTCTTTCAGTCCCTGCTACACTCCTGCCTGAGCCTCATGTACCAGCCGTTTGTGCATATCATCATGGTCAGCAGTTTTGGGTACTGAAATGCAGGGGACAGTAAAACTTGGCTTTTCCTCCTGCTTTCTCTGGCATGACACTGAGGATTTTTAGAACAGAACAAAAGGAATCACTCATTGTTAAAAATGTCTAGCTGGAGATGAAGGAAAAAGCTGACCTCATGTTTCCTCTCTGAAATAATGTTCAAGGCTGCTGTTTCAGGAACGCATGTCTATTTGTAAGCATGTCCATACAACATGCACATCAAAGGGGATGGAATGGAATGTCTCAGTGGGAATGAACATTCCAGCTATCATCCACATGTTTAGCTCCGTGGTGCCATAGCTGAGGCATGTGAGTCACATAGCTGTCCGGTGACACATGAATATAATATGTAGATGTCAGAATCTCCTTGTTTTCCCATTCCTTAGACACAATCTGAATTATGATGGCATACTGCATGGCCTTTTGCATTCAAAGCATACAAGCAAATACTAATACTTTTTATGAAAAAAAATGCTTTCAGGTATTTTTGATGAATCTAAAATTCTCACAAAGTGGACCATTTGAAAAAAAATGTGACAGGAAAGCAAATTGCATTTGAAGTGGGGGAACTGAGAATTTAGGACAAACAGCAGTAACCTCATCTTGTGTACAACCCAGGCAAAGCAGAATAGATTTTCCTTTATGGAAATAACTTGAAAGGATCTTAAAAGACAAAGCTACAGCATTTCCAGGAAAACCTAGAGTTCCATTTAAAATGCCTCAGAAATTCTATCTTTGGCATCCAGTGATTATTCTCATCAAATGAGTTTTTTTTTTTTTTATTTTCTCCTCATGTTCAATTGAAAGAAAGATAATTTAATGCTATATGTTTGAAATGAATGGCTGTGTAAAGTGAAGAGCCTACAGGACACGTTGGGTGCCAGATGAAGGCGTATGTCACGAACAATGCCACACCAGTTTGTAATTATGATTAATAGGGTGGTATTTATTTAAAGAGGAAAAAACTTACAGATCACCATCCCAGACAACAGCCCTCTGCACAACCAGGAAGGGAGTCTAGTCGCTGGCGGAGCAGGAAGTGAAGAGAAGGAGCAGAGGAAGTAGCCGCTTTTTTAAAGGGAGAGAGAGACCACGCCCCAATGGGCTGGTATCTCAGCAGCTATTGGTTGGAGGGGCAGAAGGACCTCCCGCAACAGACAGAAAACAATCTGTGCCAACTACAAGGGGATTAATATCCAAGGCACACAAAGCACTTCAAAGATTCAACATTATCAAATCATATGAGCAAAAAACGGACTGATGAACTGAATAACCAGTTGCCTAAAGACGTTTGACTAGTCAATCAATATTTGAATAACAAGTTTTTAATATACTTAGCCATCAAGAAAATGCAAGTTAAAACTGTTTTGAGATTCCATCTCACCTCAGGCAGAATGACTATCATCAGGAAAGCAAATGAAGTGCTGGTGAGGATATGGGGAAAAGGACACCTTTTTCAGCACTGGTAGGAGTGTAAACTAGGCAACCTGTATAAGAGTCAAACAAAACAAAACAAAACAAAACAAAACAAAAAACCGAAGATAGATCTAGTTCATGACCAAGCTATATGATTCTGAAGGACTCCGTGTCATCACATTACAGATCACACTCAGATGTGCACAACTGTGCTTATTGCTGCACTATTCACCATAGCCAGGAAATGGCACCAGTTCAGATAACAATGTGGCATATATATGCAATGGAATTTCAAGCAGTCATAAAAGGAAAGTGGTATCATGATATCTGTAAGAAAAAGAGGCAACTAGAAACCTTTATGTTAAACAAAATGAGCCAGACACAGAATACTGCATGTTTTCTCATGTGCAGAATTAAGATTTAAAATGTGTGTGTGTGTGTGTGTGTGTGTGTGTGTATGGTATGCATTTATATATGTATGTTTGTAGGTATTGAAACTAGAAAGGATTATGAGAGTAGAGAATGAGATCTTGAAGTGGGAATGTGGAATTAATGAAATATTGTGCTATGAAAGTAATGAAAGAGACAAACTGGAAAGGAAACCTGTTGGAGGGGAGTGATGGGGGGAGGGGAATGAATGAGAACAAAGTATAATATCATTTGAAGGTGTAAGTCACAAACAATCCCATACCAGTTTGGGATTATGATTAATAGAATGGTTATTTATTTAAGGGGAGGAAAACCTATAGATCACCATCCCAGACAACAGCCCTCTGCGCAATCAGAAAGGGAACCTAGTCACCAGTAGCAGAGCCAGAAGCCAGAGAGCAAGCAGGAGGGCAGTGGCAGCTTTTTTAAAGAGAGAGACCATGCCCCTAATGGGCTGGTATCTCAGCAGCTATTGGCTGAAGGAGCTCCTGTAACAATCAGTTATATATATGGAGACACCAGGATGAAACCCAATATTTTCTTAATATGTAGATTTAGTTTTCTCCTTTTTTGTTTAGTAATGCTTCTAAATTATCTTTATGTATGTGATTTGTCTTGTATTAGTATTTGAAATTCACTCTTTAAATTGTGTCATATGTCTGAAAGCATCTTTAATTGACTATATCACTACTATACATTGCTATCACTTTTTAAAAGGAATAAAATATTAAAATGTAAATATGAATTCTATACTCACAGGAACAAAAGAAGAAAGCCTCTTTGCTATGCAAAGTACCATCATGATATTAACCCCAAACACAAGGCAAGGGGCCCCCTGTACTTTAAGTCTTGGGTCCTGAACTCAATATTTGTAAGACAGTCTTATTTTATGAAGCAAGATCAATATTCTGCCTCTGAAATATTTCTGCAGTTACAAGTGGTACTTAGGAAAAGTTCCTTTCCAATTCCAAGGGACAGAGAACAGAGAACTTCTCTTTGAAACATGAGGTAAATAAGACATGACACAAGATCTACTTATACTCCGCCCTCACCGTGACAGCAGACAAGTGCCACTACTAGAAACACATCTCTCACATCAAAGGGAATGAGAGAACATTTATTCTGGGATTACATTGAGTGACCATGGACCAGGCACACAGATTCAAGTTCCCTTTAAATATTATATTCCAACATGGCAAAATTTCATAAAGCTTTTATTGCAACAGTACCAAGAAAAAAACTACTAATCACTTTCAGATGAACTGGTGGAAATAGGCGGGTGGGTTACAGCACAATGAAGGAACATCTGCTATAGGTTTCGGATGCTAGCCTAGGATACCCTTAAAATTTGGGTTGATGGGTCTTATTCATTCATTTCTAAAGAGTCATGAAGATGTGAGGTCACCTACAGAGCTTGGCAATAAATGGCTTTCCAGGGATTAATTCAGTATGGCAACATTTCAACTCACCACACCATTGAAGTTTTTGTAATTAGTCAATCAGACTTGTGAAACATTTAATCTAAGTGTGGTAGGTTGGTTTTTTTTGTTTTCTTTCTTTTTTTTTTTCTAGGAATTTTTCTTAAGAAAAGACATCAAATCAGATTCTACTTACACTGTCAGGGTTGAAGGGAAAGGACACCTAAACCCTGTTACCAATCACCTTTTACCCACCCCTTTCCATTTCACAATGAGGAAAGGAGGCCCAGAGAGCCTAAGCCACTCAGTCCTTCCAGGAGTATGGTCAAGTCAAGGCTTATTCCTGAATGCTGCAACTGGCTTTATGCTATGGATATTTGAATTAGGCAGCCTGTGGCTAACATAGATCAGAAAAATGGGTTAATCAAGATGTGAGAGTTAGCCAGTGAGAAGCTAGAGCTAATGGGCCAATCAGCTTTATAACTTATAGAGATCTATGTGTGATTTTCTTTGGGGCAAAACAGTTGTGGGGGACCTGGTGGGAGGACAGAAAACCACCATAACAAGCAGGCCTGGCCCATTCATGTTACAGATTCAGCAATCAAGAGGTTAGATGAAATGGATTAGCTAATAATAACACAGGCCGGAATAATTAGTGGTCCATGCAGAAGCCTCCATTCTTCTGCCAGAGGTGTGAATCAATCTCTTTGGATATGGCAGGCATCATCTTTCTATGTGAAGTTTTTCTTCAGACACTTTACAGGATAATTTATAAAACAAGAGCATTAATATGTGGCAAGGGAGACAGTTGGAAAGTACCTATGGCAGGAGTATGATGTCCTATGTTCAGATCCTGGGATTTATGTAAAGGTGGTAGTATGTGCTGCTCATTTCTATGCTAGATAGGCAGAGGCTGGCGGACCCCTGAGTCTCTCTGGCAACAAAGTTGAACTGTGAACTCCAGATCTGGGGAGAGTCTCTACTTCTGAAAATAAGGTAAATAGCAATAGAGGAAGCCAGCCACCATCAAAGTTTAGAGTTCAAATTAATATACACACTGCTACATACCGTCACATACACAAACAAGTATGTAACACATACACACACACACCATAAAACAATAGCCAGGGTTGGGAAGATGGCTCAGTGTATAAAAGTATCCAGTTCCAACCTTGACAACTTGGGTTCAAATTTTGGGATCTACATGGTGGGAAGAGAGAACTAACTTGTAAGTTTTCTGACCACTCCATACACAATGAGTTCACATACCTTTACACACATACACACACACACACACACACACACACACACATACACACACACACTACACAATTAAATGTAAAAAAGAGGTATGACTTTGTATTATAGGGCATTTGGAAATGAAGATCAAATATGGCCAACCTATTCCCCAAGTGCCACTGTCCATTTTGCACACATTCTCTAGCTGTCTTCTGGTGTGGTGATTGATGTAACATAAACGATACTGGTAAACTGTCATGTGCTGCTTGTCCTTGTTGAGAGCTGACTCTGGAGAGCAAGATGGACCTTGTTAGTTTAGTCATATTCAAGTATGTTTTTCTCAAAGGTCCTGAGAGAATAACTGAGACATGATGGCCCGGATCTCTGTCAGGGAGAGGAAAACAAACAAAAAAAATATTTAAAATATTGAATCCCTTGAAGGTAAACCATTCCCATAGAGGTTATTATTGTTTATTTCATTGTAGACAGAGACTGGGCGTTCATTTACCGACTGCACAGACCCAAATAGTCACATAGAAACTATATTAATTACAACACTGTTTAGTCATTGTCTCAGGCATATTTCTAACAAGTTCTTACATCTTTAAAGAGCACATTTCTATTAATCTGTGCATTGCCATGAGGCTGTGGCTTACTGGTAATATTCTGGCATGTTTCACCTTTGATGGCTACAGGGTGTCTCTTGACTCTGCCAACTCCCTCTTCTCTGTTCAGATTTCCCACCTGGCTTTACTCTGCTAAGCCATTGGCCAAAACATCAACCATTAAAATCAACACATATAATGTAGTGACATTCATTTTTATTTTAATAAATAAAGTTTGCCTAAAGTTGAGAGAGTAAAACAGGCACATTGGCCAATCTTACAAGCCACAATAAACACACCTTTAATTCTAGTAGCCACACTAGAAACCAATTGGTGCATGCTTTTAATCCTAGTGGTTACACCTTTAACCCCAGAGCTAGAAAGGATTACAAGACAGGAGACAACAACTCTCAGGCACAGTCTCATTCTGGGATTCCTGGGGGGCAGGATTGCCTTTTCAGACTGAGATAGAGGTGAGAGCAAGTGGCTGGCTGCTTTACTTTTCAGAACTTCAGGTTGAACCCCAATATCTGTCCCTGAGTTTTTATTAATCATGTTTCAATATACAGAAGGACACCTCACATTATCTCCCCTTTTCTATCTAATTGAAAAAGGAAGTTTTTAACTTTAACATAGGACAATTATATAAACAAAACAGTTATCAAGCAAGAATTATAGCTATAATATTTAATCCATTTATATTTGGCAAATTAAGAAAACACTCTATCATCTATCCTACCTTTGTGTGTCTAAACTATTATATCTAATTTATCTTTTATCATAACTAAGGAAAACTATAATTATAACTTCAACCCCATCCAAGACCCCAGGAGGATATAATATCACCCAAGTATACAGGAAAAGTATTATAAACAACTTCTAAAGTTCGAGAAATGACAGAGACATCTCACTGTCTAGATAGTCACCCAAAGTTCTTTTGTAATACTGGTGAATCCATCTTTAGCCTACAGGCCTACAATATCTGGCAGACTTTTCAGTGAATCAGGAAATTTGAAGATCTGTTCTGCCTGCGATGACAAATTTCATCAGTTGCTTTCTTCTATGTACTACAGAATGTCTAAGAGTTTCTTCTGTGAACCAGAACCCTGAAAGACCATCCGATCTTTTGGAAAGTTCAGCAGTCACTTTTCTGTGGGTCCTGCATGTCCAGTTCATATAGCATACCATTAAGCAGTCCAGGCAAGGATAGTTTCTTGCCCAAATGGC
Organism: Alexandromys fortis; assembly: GCF_014885135.2. Classification (NCBI taxonomy): domain Eukaryota; kingdom Metazoa; phylum Chordata; class Mammalia; order Rodentia; family Cricetidae; genus Alexandromys; species Alexandromys fortis. The sequence goes on from NW_026068125.1 coordinate 1,485,264, forward strand.
TAGTCTTGTCACATTGAAGATAAATTCCATAATGAGTTTCTTCAATGGCCATCAACCTCTCTGAAGTAGATTGGTACCACCCAAATAGATATGTCTCATTGTTGAGAAAAGTCTAAGTTCTTAAGACATTTTAAATGCTGTATTGTGTAGATCTTTGAAGTATTGAAGATTATTTAACTCACTGAAACATATCTCTGTATCTAGAAAACCTAACATGACTAAAATTTTGACCATTATAAATGACTAATAATCTGTAATTTTTAATTACACATCATGTTTTTAAATGAGCCTTATAAACATAATACCTTAAATAACGGTAGAAAGATATACATAAAAAATTGACCTTAAATTTGTATCAATAAACCAAAATCTATACCAAAGTAAAGTATTTATTTCTATATCCTATCCCCCTTTTTTTTTCCTTTAGGAAGACCATGACTGTGACCATTAACCATTTAGAATCAATTCCTTTAAATGAAAACAAACATTTATAAACAATCATTTTGAGAATTTGGGCATTATTTTCTCCAAACTGTTTTCTGTTGATTGCTGGACAAAGTACTTTTATGGCTTATGGTGAACTTTTTTGGGGATGTCGTCTTTCATCAAACCATAATAGCCTGGAAAGTAACCACATGCTCTCATTTTCTGTGGAAACAAAATCATAACCTCTTTTCCAATTCTGAAGTCAAGTTACCTTTATGTTGGTTAGTTTAGTAGCCCCACAATCAAAGGTCTCTTGGCAGTTAGATCATTAATAGTCAAAAAATTCAAAGAAAGCACAATAGTATACGTAATCTAGACTTTCCGTGTATTTTCCATCTTTTTGTGACTTTTATATTACTTTTACTGTCTCTTTAAAGACTTTGTTGTATTTTTTAAAACTATTTTTTTCTATAATTACCTATACCCATTTTATTTTTCTTAAGCCTATGTACATTTTTAAAGCACATTATTACTGGTTCAAAAGTTTATTTCTATCTGAATGTGTCTTTATTGCATATCTGTAATCCTGTTTGGATCACTGTTATAAACTGTTAAGCAGACATGGCTGGGACCAGAGCAGTCACTTTGGCTGTTGGTTCCACCCTGTTTGGCTTTCCAACGTGGCAGGATCCATTTACCACCAACTCTGGGAACCATGTTTACTACTGAACTCTGGAGAGCAGTTGCCCCACACTGCCGCCAAGTAACTTGCAGCACGCTGCCACAAACCCTGTTCAAGTGCACTGTAGCAGGACCTCTCAAAAGATCCCTCCATGCCAGAGAAATGAAGCAGGAAGTCATTCCTTAAAGGAGTTGTGAATCTCTTCGCCACCAGTGAACAGAACCTATCTGGGAAAAAAAATGCAGCTACCAAGAATCTTGCACTTGGCTCCTGTTCAGTATTGAGATTTATCTTGATGAATTTTTCTTGTGACTAATATGAAATGACCTTCTTTGTCTCTTTTGACTGATTTTAGCTTGAAGTCTATTTTGTTAGATATTAGGTTAGCTACACTCACTTGTTTCTAAGGTCCATTTGATTGGTATATTTTTTCCAACTCTTTACTCTGACATGATGTCTGTCTTTGAGGTTGAGATGTGTTTTTTGTATGCAGAAAAAGGAAGGATTCTGTTTTCATATCCAATCTGTTAGCCTGTGACTTTTTATAGGTGAGTAGAGTCTGTTTGCATTAAGGGATAATAATGACCAATGATTACTATCTCCTGTTAATTTAGTTTTCATTGTTGGTGATGTTAATTTGTGCTTTTTTCTTTTCTTTGGGATTTGCTTCTATGAGACCATCAATTGTCTGTGTTTTTGTTGGTATAGCCAACTTCCTTGGGTTGGAGTTTTCTTTCTAGTATTTTGTGTAGGGCTGGGGTTGTGGCTAGGTATTGGTGAAATTTTGTTTTGTCATGAAGTATCTTCTTTTGCCCTTCTATGGTAATTGAAGTTTTGCTGGGCATAGCAGTCTGGGCTGGCATCCATGGTCTTTGAATGTCTGCATAATGCTTGACCATGACCTTCTGGCTTTCATTGTCTCCAATGAGAAGTCAGGTATAATTCTGATCAGTCTGCCTTTATATGTTACTTGACATTTTTCCTTTGCAACTCTTAATATTTTTTCTTTATTCTGTATGTTTAGTGTTTTGATTATTATGTGGCAAGAGAATTTTTTTTTGTATTCAGTCTATTTGGTGTTCTGTAAGCTTCTTGTATCTTCATAGGCATATCTTTCTTTAGGTTGGGAAAGTTTTCTTTGATGATTTTGTTAAATATATTTTCTGTGCTTTTGAGTTGAACTTCTTCCTCTTCTATACCTATTATTCTTAGATTTGACCTTTGCATGATGTCCCATATTTCCTGGATATTTTGGATTAAGCTTTTGTTATGGTTAATGTTTTCTTTAACTGATGAATCTATTTCCTCTATTGTATCTTCAGCACTTGAGATTTTCTCTTCCATCTATTGTATTCTGCGGTTCATGCTTGCGTTTGTGGTTTTTGATCGTATTCTCATGATTATTGTTTCTATAATTCCCTCAGCTTGTATTTTCTTTATTGTTCCTATTTCAATTTTCACATTTTGAATAGTTTCTTTCATATGTTTGGTTTCTTTTTCTTGGTTTCCTTTAAGGGATTATCTGATGTCTTTTAATTTTTTGTTTGTCTTTTTCTTCATTTCTTAAAGGGAATTTATTGTTTCTTATTTAAGAGTTTCAAACATTCTCTTGAAGTTATTTTTAGGTCATTTTCTTCTGCTTCATCTATATATCTTGGTTGTTCAGGTCTTGCTGTTGTAGGGTCTTTAGGTTTTACTTGTGTTGTGTTGCTCTTTGTGGTGTTGCATATGTTCTTATCTTTTCTACTCATATTCATCTAATAGGTGTGGTTGGGCTGTCTGAGATTCTGTTGAACATTCTTCTAGGTGACAGTGAATCCAAAAGCTCAGATAGTTGTTCCTCCTGGTACAGTCAGTTCCATAGTTCTGGTTACTCCATTGGTTAGTCTGTTTTTCTTGTGCTTTGCTCAGCTCCCTTGGAGTTTGCTGTCACAGGCTTACTTTGGCCTAGGTTACTGGCTTTGACCTGTTTCTGGAAATCTTGGTCTGGATTCCCTCCTGCAGACATCCCTGTCTTAGAGTTGGTCTTACAAAGGTTTCTGGCTCCAGTCTATTGCCTCAGAGTTCCCAGGCTCAGATGTGCCCAGAACCACCAAGGACCTGGCTCAGGCTTACTGCCTCAGAGGCCCCAGACTCTGCTTGGACCTGCAGAGTTTCCAGGTTCCTGCCTATTCCCTTTGTTGCCCCAGAGCAATGCCTGGACCCACAGTGGTCCTGGCTGAGACATAATCACTCTGAGGTCCCAGACTTAGGCCTGGCCCTACAGAGATCTCTGGTTCCTGCCTACTTCTTTAGAGGTTCCAGATTCATGCCAAGACTGGCAGATGTCCTGGCTCAGGCCTGATTTTTGAAGCTTTTTTTTTTTTTTTAGGACTTATGTAGATCCATGCCAGTGGAAGACTGAACTTTCATTTCCTGAGCACCCAGACCCAAATAATGACACAGAAACTCACTTTTCGGCCAATGACTAAGGCATATTCATGGCTTGCTTTTATATCTTAAATTAACACATTTCTATTAAGCTATGTATCACCACGAGACTATGGCTTACTAGTAATTTTCTGGTATGTTTCTGCTTGATGGCTACATGGCATCTCCTCAACCCTGTCTACTCTCTCTATAGCTCTATTCCAGTTTCGCACCTGGCCTTACTCTGCTAAACCATTGGCCAAAATAGCTTTATTCATCAACCAATAAAAGCAACACATATGCTGATGGGCATTCCACATCATCTCTTGGTATAAAAATACCTGTGTTTGGAAAAAGGCACTGGAAGTTCATTCATGGAGAAAAAAGTTCTACTCTGCTTGGGCCTCACAATCTGGAACTCTAACTGATTGATGTAGGGCTTCCCCAATCAGTTTCTACTTGGTGCTATGTTGTGAAATATTATTTTAAGATGTGTTAGATTTGTTTATGCTGTGGAACATTTGATTTAATAATGCAAAATATATTGTATTCTTTTATGTTTCATTTGTTGAACTCTGTGAAGCTGTGATACTTTTCCTGTTTAAAATACCTGATTGGCCTAACAAAGAGCTGAATGGACATTAGCAAGATAAGAGAAAGGATAGGTGGTTTGCCAGGCAAAGAGAATAAATAGGAGAAAAAAAAAGAAAAATATCAAGGAATGAGAGGAGGAGTCAACCGGCCACATAGCTGGCCATGGAGTAAGAGTGAAAGTAAGATATACAGAAGAAAGAAAAGAAAAAAAAGACCAGAGACAAAAGGTACATGGGATAATTTAAGTTAAGAAAAGATGCCTAGCAGCAAGCCAAACTAAGACTGGGCATTCATAAAAAAAGATAAAGTTCTGTGTTGATTTATTTGGGAGTTGGTTGGTGGAACCCTCAAAGTTTAAAGAGTAATAAAATAGCCAAAAGCACCTGGTTAATTTTTTAAATCTATCTGGGTCTTCTCTGTCTTGCTTGCTACATGCTTCAGAAGCTTGCTTTTTGGAAACTGAAGGTACAGCCATCATGACCATTGTCTGTAAAGAAGATTTAGACTTCTTCAAACTTCTCCCATTAACACTGTTCCTTAAACTTCCCCAGCCTAATTTCAGAGAGCTGTGACCCTAACCTGTAAGAGAAAGAGGACATAGGAAAGGATGATAATGGTGAGTGAGAGCCACAATATCATCTCCCTTGTCTTTTAACTGCACACTGCAACTAATGAAATATATTTGAATTTAAAAAAATGTTTTTTGAAACACCTTTTGGATGCCTCCATTGTCACAAACAATTTAGGGTAAATAGGTAAGCAACTTACTCATAGAGGGTTGGTGTTATGGGGAGTTACACAGTTGCTGAGCAGGAAAAACCAGAGGTAACTTTTGAATCTTGAATACCAGAGAACAGCCATTCCAGCATCAATAGACCCAAGAAAATATACTCTCAAAGGAAGGAAGGCTCATGGATGATGGACATCTCTGGTTTGCTGAGATTTGGGGATTTTTCCTTGATAAAGATACTCCTGAGCAAGTTAAGTTGGAATCACCATCACTCTGGAAAACTTCAGTGAAAAATTTGCAAGAATCATTAATTCAGAGTCATGCTATCAATCAGTATACTAGTAAGCTATTGTAATAAAGGCATAAAGGCCTGCCCAGAATCTGAGTGGCTTCTAGCCAAACATTGTTCTTTTTTGCTTCTCTGTAGGTCTATCATGGGTTTGACCAGTCAAAGCTGGGTTCAGCTTGAAAATTGTATATATACCCATTTCCTAGATTACTTCTCTGTTTTGCTTTGCATAAAGTCAGTTATGAAGTTAACTTAACAACAATGGCATTCTACTGACTCTGGTAACTTACAGTTTTGAGGTGACATAGTGAAGTGTGTGTCTCTTCATCTCATAAGGAGTGAAGAGTGGGAGGCTCATCATCATATACAGTCATCAGTGAGCACAAGGTTCCAACCACACTCACCTGTTGTCATTCTACACAGTCAGTCAGCAATGAGCACAAGGGTTCATCCACATTCACCTGTGGTCCTTCTACAGTCAATCAACAATGAGTACAAGAGTCCAACCAAACTTGCTTATGTTTCTCCATACTTTAAAAGATAAATTTATTAATAGAAATAGGATTTTATAAAATGGAATTCTTTTTATGTTGCCATTTTGTGTGTGTGTGGCTATGTACATTCATGTATGTAAAATGTGTGTGTGTGCCATGACACATGTGTGGCCAAAGGTAAACTTGGCATGTGGGTTCTTGTCTTCCACCTTGTTTGAGTTAGTGTCTATGTGTCATTTTACTGATTCATAGAATTTGGGGGGCTTCCTTTGTTTCTGCCTCTCATCTCTGTAGGAGTGCTGGGATTATAAATAGTCAGCTATGCTTTTGACTTCTATGGGGGTTCTGTAGATTCAGTTTTGGGTTGCTTTCATAGAAGTGCCTTTATTCCTTCTAATCTGTCTCCCAAGACTGCATGTTCCTATTTTACAAACTAAGGTATTTGATCCTTAATGTGCGATGTCCTTCTATATATGTGTTGCTTTTATTTGTTGATGAATAAAGCTGTTTTAGCCAGTGACTTAGCAAAGCAAAGCCAGGTGGGAAATGTGAACAGAGATAGAGAGTTAGAGAGTAGGCAGAGTCAATGAGGTGCCATGTAGCTGCCAAAGAAGAAAGATGCCAGAACATTACTGGTAACTCAGTCTCATGGTGATACACAGATTAATAGAAATGTGTTAATTTCATATGTAAAAGATAGCTAGGAATATGCCTGAGTGATTGGCCCAATGGTTGTGTAATTAATGTGGTTTCTGTGTGTTTCTTTGAGACTGAATGGGTATATAACTGGGAAGAACAGAAACTTCTGTCAACGGGTACCTTTATACATATGAGGAGTTTCTGAAGGACTGCTGAAAGTCACATGTCCTCGAAGGATATAGGAATCCTTTCATCCAGATGACCTGTCCTGTTCTCTATGAGGGAATTCTGTTCATTTTAATGTTTCTTCTGCCCATGTCCGTTTTATCCTTCAAATAGTCCACATGTTCCTGGAAACCTGATGTCCTTGGCTGCACACACACTAAAAGTCACCATATCTTTCATATTCAAGAGACCAACTGCCTTTGAGTTCTTTTCTCTACTCTACCTCCCTTCTTTAGTACCTTCCAGAAGCTGGTCTATGGATTCTCATAACATAAAAATGTTGCTTTACTTAAAAATAAGTGTATGGTCCTAAAACATTTTCTGTCATGCAATTAAATACAGACATTATTAAAAATAATTCTATCTGTTTTCTATGACTAAGTATGAATGTCCAGTTTTGGAGACTTTTAAATTATTTTTCCCTAAACAATGAAAAGGACAAGCAAATAGATGGGAGGAGGTAGTTAGGAAAACTAGTCTAATTCTAGAAGTGCTCACATAGATGCTAACCCCTCTCTGGCACACAGAGGACTTCAGAAGCCTCTATTTCCATTATTAAAAACCTAGTGTTCTCTGATATGCTGGGTCTAAAGCACACAGCAAACAGTCAAGGCTCAGAGATCGTCAGGTCAAACTTGGCTTTATGCTCTGAAGACTTCCACAAGAGAATGAGCCTACAATACAGCAGAAGTTGCAATTTACTTTCAAGCTAGAAATAAAAATGTATTCAAAGGTTAAAATATAGAGCACTGGACCTAACTTACTGTTGCCTCATATTGATATCAAGCTCCTTTAGGCACTCCCCTTCATATCAAGTTGAAGGTATATGGCTGAACATTGGTGCAGAGTACATTTCACTGCACTGAATCATACTTTCTCCCTGCCTTCAATAGAATTCCCAAACTCCTTCCAATAAAAACATGTGACTCGGACTTAATTACTTTTACATTGCTAGAAAGGCATCATAACCAAGACAACTTAGAAAAGAAAGCATTGAATTGAGGGCTTGCATACAGTTTTGGTGGTTGACTCCAAGCCCATTAAGGTGGGAAGGATCACAGCAGGTGAGAAGGCATGGCACTGGGCAGTAGCTGAAAGCTTGCATCTTATCTACAAACAATAGGCAGAGAAGGGGTTTGGCTTTTGTAAGTGCAAAGCACACCTCCAGTGCCACACTTTTTCCAACAAGGCCACGCCTACTAATCCTTCCCAAAATAGCTCTATCAACTAGGGACAAAGCATATGGTGGCCATTGTGATTCAAACTCCCTCATAAAATAATAAACTTTAACTCTAAGACAACAACTACTATGTTGTTGATTTGGTGAAAGTTTAATAGCTGGATTATCGCTGAGACTATCTGTAAGTAGAATATCTCTGTAGATCACAGTTGAGACTTTACTAGAATCTGAGAACACGGTAACTTATCTCCCCCAGAGAGTTGGGCGTCTCTTGTCTGTAGTAATTGTTTTTCATGGAGTTCTATATGTTGATGTCCTGCGTCTGCATTGCCAGTTTCAGTCCAGTAAGTAGAAGCCACAGCTTTTTAATTTGTTTAATTCATTTTCACAGCCAGGAATAGTAGAGTCAGAGGTAAAATGGGGAGTCACCAAAGAAACAAAAAGTGAGCATCTTGGGATTCTAATGACAAATTATGCAAACATTTCCAGAAAGAGCAAAGCACAGTAGCTCAGATAGCTGCTCACAATTACCCCTGACAAAAAGTGGAATTGTTCCAGGTCCTGATTCTTCTATTTGTTTCTCTGTGGGTGTCCCTGATTGGAAAGTCTCTGGGAACTAGTGTAGGATCAGCTGGAATAAAAGAGTGTATGAGAAGAAGCTGGGGAAAGGGCAGAGTGTTGAAATTGGAACGGCAGGGCTGTGTCCCCAGCACCCCGGCCGCCTGCTAGCTTATGCCCTGAAATAACAACACACAAACTGTATTCATTTAAGCACTGCTTGGCCCATTTTTATCTAGCCTCTTCTAGGCTAATTCTCGCACCTGAACTAGCCCATTTCTAATAATGTGTGTAAGCACCCCAAGGTGGGCTTACCGGGAAGATTCTAGCCTACGTCCATCCTGGGTTGGAGCTGCCTGGGAGAGCGGAGCCTGGCGTCTCTGCTCCAGAGAACAGAGTTGTCAAGTCTTAGCTCACTTCTTCTTCCTCCCAACATCCTATTCTGTTTACTCCTTCCACCTATGTTTTAACCTATCAGGGCCAAGGAGTTTCTTTATTGCTTAACCAATGAAATCAACAGATTGATATATGATACTCCCACATCAGCAGAGTAAGACAAGTGTTGATGTTCTAAGTATTTCTCTTGCTAAACAAGAGGATGGCTTTATAGAAAGATAAACTTTAATTATAGTGATGTATGATTCCACTGCATCATTGATTTATTGATAGCTTAATAACTAGATTACCTGTAGTGCTCAGACTTTTGCAGTTCTTTAGCATTATGTTGGGTATTTCAAAGCCAGGAGGCATTGCAAATAATGCCCCAGTTGACCTAGATGAAGCAGCTGGCTGCTAATTTCCTTTTGGTACTTTGGACTCCAAATAAGGGGCATGAAGGTTGGCCTACATGATTTAGGAGTAAATGGAAACATGGTGAATTTTGCATTGTTCTTGCTATTGCTACTTCATTATTCAATGATAACACAATAATTGGCTCAAGGATGTTACAGAACCACATGAATCCATAGAACTGGTTGATCTCACCATGTGAAAACCTCTCGAGGCTTGATCTCTGCCTCTGTGTCCCACGAGATCACAACTGGTTTCCAGCCTGTCTTTTCAATTCAGGCCCAGCTTTGTTGTTTTCCACTCCAGAACCTAGTGTGGTTTTTGTAAATCCGAGAGTCAGATGAACAGGGAAGAGAGCAATAAGGCTTCTCATTTGTGTGCACAGCATCTGCTATAGGTAGAGGAGGGCATAGTTAAAAGTGTCTTAATATGCAAACAGTGCTCACTATGGAGTCCAGTGCCCAGATGGTGGCTGAAAATGAGATCCCAAGGCTCTACCCCCAGGCTAGGACCTGCAGACCAAGTGCAGCTCTTGGCTTATACACACGAAGTTTATAGAAAAGCAATGCTGACAATACTTTCTTTAATTAGTAGACCAACCTGCAGGACAATAGAGACCATTTTTCTATAATATTTGTCAAGCCTGCTTGGGTTAAAGTCTTCTGGAAAAGCACCGAAGTGGCCAAGCCAGAACCCACTGTTTTTCTTTGGTCCTAAGAAAATAGAATTGCAGACTTTGACTGTGATTCCAGCAGCATGGTAGGACTTCAGGACATCCCCAGAGCTGTCTTAAGGCTAACTCCAGAGTCTCCAGACTGCTATTCAGCAGGGCTCTTGCCAGGCCAGGCTAGGAATGGAGGAGGCTCCAACTGGAACACCAGGGAACTGAGCCATCAATTCAGGTTCTATCACTAAAGTACAACAGCTTGCACATTGTATAGAGACTCCTGGAAGATGGAGGCAGGATTCTCTTTCAGAAATACAGCTGCAAAAATTTAGCCAGCGCCAAACTTTTAGGATCTCTGTGTCACATGTATATTACTTTTTTTTTTTTTAATGTTCATAGGTCTCTTCTTCACAAATGTTATCTCTCAGATGGAAACTGAGAAAAAAGCTATGGATACCATCAAAATTAATAAAGATTCAGTTTGAAAAAGAAACATCTTGAGAAAGAGAAATGACAGCTCATCCACAGAAGTGACAAACATACAGGTAGGAAGAAAACCTCATAAGGGTTGGGGCATGGTTCTGTTGTTGTCTTTGCAGGAAAATGGACATCTAGATGCCTAAAGATAAAAAAGATAGCTATCCAGAAAGAATCAACGAGCAAAGAGAAACCTGCTTCATGATGCCTTATTATCTGCATGGTAAAATTTAATTATTTGGACACATATACACCTCTGCTTAAAAATAAGAGCTGGCTTTGGAGTTGGACAATAGTTATCCTTCTCTAAATCTAAGAATGTTGTTAAAAGAAAAAATCAAAATTTCTGCCTTATGTTAGGAGTCATCTGGTATGGGACAGAAAGAAGACAGATTTTAAAAGAATATTTTCCTTTTCTCCATGCCCATTTTGTTTATATGGTATCTTTCATTGAATAGTGTTTAAGTTTTCCACAATGAACAGTAGATCTTCCTGCAGTAATCCCTGAAGCTTCCAGGAAGAAAATGCAGTCCAACAACGATGACTTCACCTGGTTGATATGATGTCATGAGGCTAATACCACTATTATGATGCTGTTTTTTGGGTATCAGCTGCAGAAATGGTGCACCTTCTTACAATGTTCTAACCAGAACTTAAAATAAGAACTTCAAACCAAACAAACAAAAGGACCCTATTGACTACTCAGAGACCATTTGTAATTATACAAAACAGCAATCTTGAAACTTAACCATCATTTTGCTTTTACAGGATCCCATAGAAAAAACATCACCCCCATGACAGCAGGAAACAATTCTAGAGAGTGATATCCCTTCTCCCAACAAAGTTTGTCCTCACAGTTAGAGACATCTTTTAGGGGTTATGTATCACTTGCATAGTGTTGGGGGTTGGGGTAAAAATTATGTAATCTTAGATAACTCAAAAAGGGAAAATATTGAATGGGATAATAGAAAATTTCATGTGAATTTATTCACACTAATAATAATAGTGAATAATAAAGTAAATACTTGTGAGTTATTAAATATGGACAGTTTACACTGGTATAGTTTCTTGTATATTGATACAAGTTCAAATTATATTTGTTATTTCTGTTTACAATAGTTGTACACCTATGCAAAAATATTTTGACATATTGTATGCATTCATGTTTCTACCTCTGTTTAAGACATTTTGTATGTTGATGCAGTTTTAGAATATATTTATCATATTGCATTATATATTTCTACCTCTGATTAAGGTATTTATACACTGTTTACATTTTGATGTCATTGTCCCCTTTCCTTCACAGTTGTATAAAGATTGTTTAATATTCTGATATGAAGTCTTAATCTTTAAATTATATAGGTATTAAGTATTATTGGTAAATAGTCATTCATGTTTGTTATACTTTTAGTCAGACTGTTTAGGTTCTTCAGATACATAGCAATTGTATTCTGCATATAATTATAACCTTCAACCACTTCAAGGATCTGTAGAACATGGCATTTAAATAACTTAGGATTCTGTTGATGTGAGACACGATTGCTCCTGGCAGCACTGATCTATTCCCGAGAGAGTATTGAGCCCCAAAGACACTCCACTTGGAGTTTGTCTTCTTCTTGGCACCACTGGCCTTTGGGATAAAACTGCCCATGCCTCGACACCTGACAAAGTATACAGTGTCTGGACTGGACAAGCATGATACAAGAAAAAAAAACTGTCAAATCTTGCTAAGACAGGGTAAGATGGTTTTGAAAAATTACCTGCCTCTGAAAATGGGCTGTCAGTTACTATAGTACTTAGCCAAAGTTGGTTGCAAATTGCAACATTGCAAATGAGACTTTGGATGATTGCTTAGGCAGCTAGTTGTCTCTTTCATCTACTATTCATTTTGGAAGATGCTTGATTGCACTTCCTCCCTACCCAAGTAATGTTATCATCCTTCTCAGGACTTCAATAGGTTGAAGTTATAGTTACCGTCCTCTTATAATCTAGCCAAGCCATTTCCAATACAAGACTTAGACTCCTTAAGATAGAATGTTTATGAAAACAATTAGCATATGTTCCTTGCTTAATATTGTTTGTGCTGGTTGTAATTCTAATCTTGTACTTGATATCTGTTCCTAGTGTATATAATTTTGTATAGGATTTAAAACTCTCTTATTTAAACAAAAGGGGGAAGTGCTGTGAGAGCTCCTTCTGCTCCTTCAGCCAATAGTCTTTAAGATACCAGCCCACTTGGGCATGGTCTCTTATAGTATAAATGCAGCTGTAAAGTCTGCACTTACTCTCTTGCTTCCAGCTCTCACTTCCAGCTGTTAGACTCTGTTCCTGTTCCCATTCATGCAGAGGATTGTGATTAAAGACAGTAATCTGTAAATTTTCCCTAAATAAATAACCATTTATTATATGTAATTCTGAATTAGCGTGGGATTATCTTGTATCTTTTGCCAATACTGAGGTATGTATGCAAGTGTAAGGTGTGTTTTGATATAGTTTGCTATGGGTCAGATCTCAAATATTTCTCCAAAAGTTATGTTTTAAGACTTTTTTAATTATAGCTTAGGGTGTATTTGGGAGGAGTGAACCTTACATATTATGGGATTGGTGTGGGAAGTTAGAGTAATTGGAGCAAAACTTTAAAGGTGATTCTGAGACAATGGCAGGTTTCTCTTTCCCTCTGTCCCACCATGCCCTCCATAGGCCAAAAATGACACTTCTGAAACTAAGCTAAATCAAGCTTTTCTTGTAAGTGATATGTCACAGCAAGTCTGCCCTTCCACAGCAAAACTTTCTTATGTGTCTGGGTCCACATGGACATGGGGATCAAAACCACACTCCTCCGTAAAGCATGTGGTAGTTTGCATAATACAATACACTGACCAAAGGCAGACTTCTGTTTATTTAATGAATTTTAGTAAATTAATATTTAAAATTAATAAAAAAGGCATCTTCAGCATGAGACAAAATCAGGAGCCAGATACACTCACTTACTGCTTTGTCTGTCTCTGTCATGTGTAAGAATCTCTTACCAAAAGATCAGAGATATTATTGGCACCAATTGAAGCTCATGGAGCAAGAAGTTCTGTAGTCAGAATAAAGGAGATAGGATAAAGAGCTGGCAGAAAGAGCAAATGTTTCCCATAATTACAAAATCATTTTGGAAAACAAATGAACAAATAGACATGTGTAACAATATATGAATGTTGTTGGCATTCCCTCCTATGGGTGACTTTAAATATCAATAAAAGTAGAGCCATTGCATTAACTCTAGCCAGACGTGAGTTCTTTTTAATACATGGAGTCAAACCTGTTATGTTCTTTAACAGCTCAGATACCCTCTTGCTGGCTTAATAGAAATTCTACTTATCTTCCTTCCTGCTAGTTCTGATTTGTCTAAATGTTCCAAAACTGACCTGGTCTAAAAAAAAAAGTAAGAAAAGGAATAAAGAAATCCAGTTCCTGATATCTACAATTCTTTTTAAGTAAAATCAAGACATCTGCTAAAAAGAAAGGGCTGTTTTCGCCAGACTATGAGGGGCAGGTTTTAAACACCTTTCCTGGGGGTAAGACGTGCTTTTACATTTGATTTTTTATCAGAATAGCCAAGTTACTCTTCCAGGAACAACAATGGAATCTTTCCCAAGGAGGCAAAAGGTTGACATGATTGATCTAAAATTCTCCCTGCTCAGGTGTTACGTTAACACAAATGTAAACATAAAATTCTGCCTTAAGTTTGCCCCTCTCAGTGTGTCCTCTGTTTTGAGGATGACATTTTGGTCATTATTACTGAGACTGAGATCTAGGAATCAGATCCACATATTTCTCTTTTTATTTCTACATTACATTTGAGCAAGCCTTGCATACCTCCTTCTACAAGCCAGTTGATTTTGTTCACTTTCTTCCATTATTTGACATTAATTTTGACTGTCAATTTAACAGGATCTAGAATCACTTGGGGGCCAAGCCTCTGGGCACATTTGTTGGGGGATGAAGATTAGGTCAGCCTCTGAGCATGCCTGTGAGGGAGTGTTTAGATTAGGTCAGCCTCTGAGCAGGCCTGTGAAGGAGTATTTAGATGAGGTCAGCCTCTGAGCATGTCTGTGGGGGAGTGTCTAGATTAGGTCAGCCTCTGAGTTTGCCTGTGGGGGAGTGTTTATCTTGATAAGGTTGAAGGAGAAAGGTCTACCATAAATGTGGGTGGCACCATTCCCTGGCTGAGAGCTCCTGAACTCCAGAAAAGGGAGCGAGCAAGCTGAATGCCAGCATCCATTGCTCTTTGCTTCCTGACTGGAAGTGCAACTTGATCAGCTACTTCAAGTCCCTGCAATTATCCTTTTTCATCATGATAGCCTGCACCCTGGAATTGTGAAACAAGATAAACTCTTCCTTTTGTAAGTTGCTTTTATTGGGTGTTTTTATTACAACAAAAGGAAAAGTAACTGAGACATATTTTGACCCCATTAATTTCTTAATGATTCCTCTGAATTTCTCATTAACTTGTCTAATCTCCTGTCCACAGTTTTGCCTCTTAGCAATGCATGTAGGATCATGTAATATTGACATAAATGATCAATGACTTCTCATCTTTAAACAAAATTTCAGCCTTCCCAGCATCTTTCTTAATTCTCCAGCCTCATTTCTCATCATTTTTATTGTCACTATCTTTGTCTTATGCCCAAAGCTTTGCACTTTTCTGGGGTTCCAGGGTCTTTCTAACTTCTGGGCCTGTGGTGTCTCAATTCCACTTTTGTATTATGGATCCAACCTCACAGAGAAATGCACAGCATTGTGTGTATTCTGAAATTCACTGTGTGTATAACTCAAATACCACATTGTTGGTAATACCAAGCCAGGCTTCAGCATCCCCTCTGAATATCTCTGTCTTCGTTTGATTTCTTCTTGCTGTGCTGAAACAAATGCAAGCTGGGGGAGGAAAGTTTATTTCATCTTACAACTCTCACCTCACAATCTGTTATTGAGAGAAGTCACGGAAGGAGCTCTGAGAGAAGTCAGGCAAGAACCTGAAAGTAGAAGCTGGACTATGGATGACTGCGGCTTACTGGCTTACTCTCTCTGGCTTGCTCAGCCTGCCCACCTTCCCATGGATAGCACCACCAACAGGGCCTCCATGTGGCCACTGATGACAGTCTGGTATCAATCACACCGAATGCAACTGCTCTTCAGATTGTCTTTCCTGTCAAAACACCAATATTCATGGCAACCATCTGTCTCTACTACATAATTTTTATGTTCCAGAGCTCAGAACAACGCCTAGTACAATAAATTCATTTTTATTTAAACAACAAATACATGACTTTGTCTTAGAAGGCAGGGGTGGGTCTATAGGAGAGACAGCATTCAGAGCTGTGAAATTTTTTTAATCCTTGAAATTTATTTACTTGTTCATTTTGAGAAAAGATCACAGGCTGGCCTCAAGCTTACTAAGCAGCATGTAGCTGAAGATAACCTAGAACTCCCAATCCTCCTGCTTTTACTTCCTGAGTGCTGGGATGACAGGTGTGTGCCAACTTGATTACTGTACGTGCTGCTTGGGATGGAACTCAGGACTTCTTTTTTGTTTTATTAGGATAACAGCCTCCTAACTGATTCTTGGCCTCAGTCCAATTATTGATTTTGTTGTTTTCTGTCTGTTTTTAAGTTACACATATATGGATGTTTTATTTGTATGTGTGTCCGTGAACCATATGTACACCTGCTGCTGGCAGAGGTCAGAAGAGGGTGTTGGAGTCCCTGAAATTGGAGTTACATACAGTTGTGAACTGACATGTGGGTTTTGGGAGCTAACCCTGGGTCTTCAGACAGAGCAGAAAGTGCTCTTAGCCACTGAGCTCAGCTGCTTGCGTTATTTGTATATAAGGTTGTACATTATTTTTCTACCTTAAATGAGTGGACATATCTCTCTCAAATGAGAGAAGTAGCTAGCATACACCCACAACTGAAGGAATATGATCCTTTGGCAGGGGTTGGGGCAGAGAACTTGGCTTTAGGATTAAGTCCTCAGCTAAGGCAGTTAGCTCTCATATTTTCGATCTGTGACTCTAACCACAACAGGAAAGGTGTGAATGCTACAAAGACACTTCCAACAGAAAACAGTAAAATGCGTTTGAAGTCTCATGGGTGAGACTACTGAGAAGGCTAGCTGAATTTCCTTTCCTCTCAATGTGAACAGTACTTCCAGAGATAAAGTTATGCAGCTGGAATAACGCTTCAAGCTGATAACAAAGAGTGTCTGAGTGAAGGACAGTCCCCACGTTTCTGCACTGCCCCCAGTCACTCAGGAAGCTGCTTATCTAGACTGGAGCTAGTTCGAGTGGACCCAGGCTTTTGTGTTGGTTTTCCCCACTTAAAAATGCATTTAGAAAACTACTCAGTTCCTGTAAAGCATCCATTTGCTGCAGCGCATTTTAAAAATGGCAAATCATAAACTTCTGACCTCAAGAGATACTCAATAAATCATTAAAACAAGCCACTTGTAGGCCAGCTCTGCCTGATTTCTCACAGGCCAAGTTATTAGGTGCATTTAGACTCACCCACCGCTTGAATCTCACGCACTACAGCAGTTCCTGCCAAATGTGAGCTTCTGAAGTGGGCTAATACCATTCTATTTTGGTGCCAAATATATTATTTATGTGTTGATTTGCTAAGCTGGAGGGAGGGGAACCCAAACTGCTGGCTTTTCCACAGCTTATGGTGACACTTGTTCATTTGCAGACTGGCACACCAGTAAGAACACACTTGTTCCAGAGGAACCAGGCAGGACTGGATTGTTTTTGTCTTGGAACTCAGGGAATAGGTTAACAGAGCCAAGGTGTCACCCTTAGGTTAGTCTTATTTGGAGAGATGAAATGTGAGGATAAATATTTTATTTTACTTTTGGCTATGGTTTTCAAATTTTAGTTACTTGAAGTAGAAATAACAATTCAGATTATATATATATGTATATATAATAGGTATTTTATATATGTATATATGTGCATATATACATATATATGTATATATACATATATAAATATGCACACACGTAGCCCAGGCTTATCCTCAAATTTGACTTGAAGCAGAGAATGACCTTGAACTCCTGATCAACTCAAAAAGACTCCTCTCTCTTCCTGCTTAGCCCTCAATGGCTGTCCATTCAGCACTTTTTCTACCAGTGTGAATGGCTGAGGGTCAGTTTGAATGTAACAGCTTTGACAGGCTTGGGTTCAAGCATTTAGTTTTGCTTGGCAACTGCCCCATCACCACACCCTTATGCAGAGCCAAGTATTTGGGCAGCTAAAGTGAAGCAGACAATGGTCAAATCCCTCCCCCTCCCCTGCTAAATTGGGGAAAGAAGGAGGTGTTGCCCAGGTGGTTCAGGTGACACCCTGAGAAAACATACACAGAAGAAATCATGTTTTTCTTTTACTAAAATGTTAAACGATCTGTGCCTGGATGCTCTCAGTGATAGGAAGACTTGTTGACTAGGCATGAAAACTGGTGAAAATTCATTCAGATCCTGTGCCAGTAGACTTCGTTATCTGAGGCTTAGTCTTTCTATTTCTTTTCTTTTCTTTTCTTTTCTTTTCTTTTCTTTTCTTTTCTTTTCTCTTTTCCTTTCCTTCCCTTCCCTTCCCTTCCCTTCCCTTCCCTTCCCTTCCCTTCCCTTCCCTTCCCTTCCCTTCCCTTCCCTTCCCTTCCCTTCCCTTCCCTTCCCTTCCCTTCCCTTCCCTTCCCTTCCCTCTTTCTTTCTTTCTTTCTTTCTTTCTTTCTTTCTTTCTTTCTTTCTTTCTTTCTTTTTTCGAGACAGGGTTTTGCTGTAGCTTTGGAGCCTGTCCTGGAACTAGTTCTTGTAGACCAGACTGGCCTCTAACTCAAAGAGATCCGCCTGCCTCTGCCTCCCGAGTGCTGGGATTAAAGGCGTGCACCACTACTTCCCAGCTTCTAAGGCTTACTTTTAATAAGCAGGCTGGGAGCTGGGATCCCAGTACTGAGCAGATCTGTGTGTTCCCTGTCCTCCCTCATTGACTGTCTGCATTAGTTTTCCTGCTCTAACAAAATCCCAATGAGCTATGTGGCCAAATCTAGTAGCCACTTATCCTGCTAGCCTTCTGAAGGCCAGAGAAAGTCTGAAATCAGTATGTATGCAGTGTCACACTCTCCTTGAAGATTTACTCACAATTCACCCCCCCCCAAGTTCCATTTCAGAAAATCTCTGGCTGAATCTAAATTTTAATGTTTTCTAGGAAACTTTAATACAGACTAGAATAAGGCTGAGTTCTTGGAAATTGAATTTGATAAGATTGTGTGATTATCTCAGAATGAAGGACCCCAGTACTTCTGGCTTTAAACACTGTGCCAGGCAAGGTTCTTTTGTAAATATGTGTTGGGGATAGTGAAGACTGGGACACATGATTCACGCGTTCATTTAAAACGAACAACCACGTGTAGTACAGATGAGCAAAACGCTTTGAAACACTATTTATAGCCTTTATATCACGAAAATAAATAGAATTTCACATATACTCTCTTTCATAAAAGACTAAAATAAGCTTCTGTGCAGGACATAGGCCATTTTACAGGATGGGATGAGATGTAGGCCTTACAACCGTCAACCCACAGACTGGATGTGGTGTGACCTTCCGTATCCGGAGCTCGACTCAAGTCAGAGGCAGTCTGGATGGGGGCCCTTTCTCCTCTTCTTCCCAGAATATTCTTTGGCTTGTGGCAGTGAGACTCCAGTCTGTGCTTCTCCGCTCATGTGGCTTCTTCCCTCTGGTTCACTGTTTCCTTCTCTACGGACATGCTCCTCTTCTAAGTCCACCAGTTATACTGGAGTAAAGCTGTCTTAAGTGACCTCATCCCTACTTGCTGGAATAGTCAAAGTCCCTCATACTTAGTGAATTAACATTCACAAGCGTTGGGAATTAGAACTTCATTATATCTTTTGGAGAGGGGATTTAGTTCAACCCAGAACTAAGGGACCAGGAAAGTACCACATTCTCTAAACTTGCAAGTATCTTTTTGACTCAGTGGAGCTTTTCTTCTGCCAGAGGATCAGGTGGTGACCTTCAGTATTAGCCACTTTTTTTTTTTTTTTTGAGATAATGTCTTTGACTTGAGGTTTGTACCTGTCCAGGAAACACCCACAAACCGTTTGTCTCATTTTCTGGCTGTTGGATCATAAATGCAGGCCACCATACCTGTTTCCCCTTTACACTGCTTCATGACTGTACATCAAGTCCTTTACCAACTGAGCTGCATCCTCAGCCCCGCCCAAGGGTTTTAAATGTTTAGTCATTCCTTTACTGCTGGCTCACCTGAGGTCTGGCTATCTAGCATCCTTCCTTAGCTTTCAGCTCACGTCTGAGGAAGTAACTAGCTTTCCCTGAAGAAGATGACCCTCTGGCCTCTTAGGATGGACCTCAGTCTGCTCCAGGAAGTCCCTCTGCATGACCTGTCAAGTCCAGTTCTGCTTTGATTTAATTCTCCCTCCCTCCCTCCCTCCCTCCCTCCCTCCCTCCCTCCCTCCCCCCCTCCCTCCCTCCCTCCCCCCTTCCCTCC
>NW_026068125.1:1505090-1589506 GCF_014885135.2 Alexandromys fortis
CCTCCCTCCTTCCCTCCTTCCTTCCCTTCCTTTTTTCTTTCTTTTTCTTTTTTTCTTCCTTCCTTCTTTTGATGTGGGAGTGATTTCTTATTAATAAAGAAATTGCCTAGGCCCATTTGATAGGCCAACCCTTAGGTAGGCGGAGAAAACAGAAGAGAATGCTGGGAGAAAGAAGCTGAGTCAGAGAGTCGCCATGATCCTCCCACTCCAGACAGACACAGGTTAAGATCTTCCCTGGTGAGCCATCTCATGGGCTACGCAGATTATTAAAAATGGGTTAGATCAATATGTGGGAGCTAGCCAATGGGAGGCTGGAACTAATGGGTCAGGCAGTGTTTATAAGAATACAGTTTCCGTGTAATTGTTTCGGGCATAAGCTAGCCATGCGGGTGGCCGGGTGCTGGGGATGCAGCCTCGCAGCTCCTATCACTACATTCTTTCTCCCTCCCTCCCCACTCCCTCCCTCCCTCTCTCTCTTCCACCCCTCCCTCTTTCCTACCTCCTCCCTCTCTCCCTTTCTTCCTCCCTCCTCTTTTTCTTTTCTTTCTTTTTCTCTCTTTTTTCTTATTCATGTGTTGTCCAGGCTGGCCTTGAACCCATGATCCTCCTGCTTCCTCTTTCAGCAAATCCTACCAGCATGCACCATCACAACTGGCTCTTTCTTTTCAAAAGGAAAGATAATCATATAGCTTTCTTTTTATGATAGCACTAATCTGAAGATAATTTCTTTCCTATGAGGACGTGTTACCTTAGCAACTAAGCAACTAATTAACTTTTTCATCTTTCTTTATCAATATTCAATTAACATTCAATGATTTCTTTTTGTTGCTCTCTATGTTTTTATCGCCAGCCAAACTGAAGTGCAGCAGGGATCATAAAGCAGCAAAGATGTCTCAGAGAAGCCAAAGGTGCAGAAATAGGATCCAGGATATTTCTGAGAGACCTGCAGCCTCTCCTCCGTTTCCCTCCTCTTCTAACCCTAGGGCATATTTTAAGACCCTGAATGCAACTTGGATGTAGTCCTGGGGAAGCAGGGGCATAGGACTGGTCTCTGGGCGTGAGAATCACTTTCTTGTGCTTACTAGAATGGGAATGAAGAAACAGAAACTGATTTAAGGAATCAATTCTTCATTTTGAGTGTGAAAGTTTATATTATAGCTGTCAAAACAATGAAGGGCAGCAACACTACAAAGACTCAGTTCAGAAACTGTCTTTAGGGTGAAGTATGGAAGCAGAGATAGTCTCTGTGAAAGAATGAAAAAGTTAAGCTGCAATGTTGGAATCCTCATACTGGTTTAGAAACCTGGATATTTTCTTTACCTTCTTCAAGTGCAGAATCAGGTTTGTAGGTGGAAATTCTTAATGTAGCCTCTCAGTTTTCCTCTTTTTTTTAGCCCCATTACCATCTGCCTGGGACACTCTCTCCTCTAACGCCTGGCCTCACCTTTCTTATTTGTATGACTTTTATGGGCATGCATGGAGGTAATGACAAACACCTTTATTCTGTTCTCCCACATCAATCACTTAGGAAAAATGGGTGCATTTCTCCACAAACCCACAAAATAACCTTAATGATACTTGGTTGGTACTTTCTTCTTCTCTCAAACTGGGAATTTGGTATCTCTATAAGAATACTCCATGAGCTAAATGTGACTGTCCCCATTTTGCAAAGAATGTGAGTTCGAATGAAACAAATGTATCTTGGCTAAGGTCACACATTGAGTTACCATCGATTTGAGATTTGGATCTAGGTCAGGTTAATGCCAAAGATGTTTATTCAATTAATATTCTGTCTGCATAAGTAGCGAAGAGAAATAATTTTGTGCATATGCTTTTCAGATGTTTTTATCTAGGAACACTCTGACCTTGATATGTTGTTATCAAATAAAGTTGATTCTTCCAGAAGTGCGAATCAAGTTTGCATACTTGGGACTGATCCTGAATAAAATGTTGAACAATGAGAGTTATCTGCTGTACCTGTTGTGCTTGTGAGTAGCGAACTCTACAGTAGGGCTGCTGGATTTACCAAAGTTATGAAGGGATAACTTAGATTTAAATTTCAAATAAACAATGAATGATTTTTAATGCAGTATTTTGATACATATACTGATGCTGAAAACAGTTTCACTTTGTTTGAAAGCCCTCTGGCAGCCGTATGGGGCCTATGTTCTGACATAGTTCTGTACATGCTTGCCCTCTTTGCGACCTTGTCTTGTGTGTGCGCACTCAGCTGCTAGACAGTGTGTGCTCTTGGACTGCCTTGGATGACAGTCATGTGGTAATCTGCCTCTGCCTCTCACTTAGTCTCTCCTATCCCTCCCTGGCATCACACACAAAAAAGGTGTGATCCTTTCACACCAAGTGACTGGTTACAGATGGTTCTGAGATATAAGGAACCTATTGGGAAGAACATTTGAGACATTTTACATGGGAGAAAGCTTGATACCTCATAGATTGGCTCTGTTAAAAATTTCCCAGCAGGACAATGGGGGTGGGTAGGGTGTGGGTGTGGGGGGCAGAAGTTACACATTAGACTTTTCTAACTACTATGCAGGCTCAGAGCTGCCTTTCTGTTCCACCTGGGACCCTTCTTTTCCCTGACAGTGATGGTGATGATGGCCATGTCTGAATTCTCTGTTTGTGTGACTTGAAGATTGATTTCCTTTTAGCCTTTACAGAGGATATTAGGGTAATTTCACCATTACGAAGGTTGATCCAGTAGCTTTCCATGCTGCTGACTCTGATTTTGTTCTCTCTTTTGGAATACCCCAACAATTGGATCCAGTTTAAATGTTACAATAGTTTGAAAAGATAATCTGGGAAGTCCATACTTGTTCTTCAGAATTTGCTCTTTATCTCTTTTGGTTCTTTCATTCCCACAAGAAGTAGGTCCCACAGTCCAGGGGGCTCCTATCTGATTCCTCCTGATCTGGTACATAGTCATCCAAGGACTGTCTATGTTTCCTTTTTCTATTCCTGGCATACTGTATAACATAACTTTATTATTTTTGAAAGATTTCCTTGAATGGAGAAAGAAGCAAGAATGAGATACAAACATTCACTCAGAATTGTTGGTTGTTTGTTTTTGAGACAGGTGGGCCTTTAACTTGATTTGTACTGAGGATAACCTTGAACTCCTGATCTTACTGCTCTGACCTCCAGAATGCTGAGATTACAGATTCACACCAATATGCTTGCCCTCAAGCAGTGCTGAGGTTGAACCCAGAACTCTACCATGAGCTGATGGTTCTATTGGATATAAAGTTGGGGTGCTGTATTCTTTTGTGAAGGTGGAAGTGTGACCGTCATAACTAACTGTGAACTATCTATCATGTCAAGCAGGCTGCCTATTACTGCATAGCTCATGCTTTCTCCCAACAAGAGCATGAGGCAGGCAGCACAACTCTAGTGTCAACAGAGGTCTCCAGGAGGTTAAGGAATGTCCCGCAAATCACACAGAAAGTGGAAGATTAAATATGGAACTCAAGGCAGTCCAACATAGAAGTCAATGGTATTTTTAAGAATTAGTGTTTACTTGAGTTTATGGAGTCATTGGGGTTCAGTCCATGAGTCAAATCCTGCCCACAGTCTGTTTTTGTCAATAAAATTTTATTGAAACACACACACACACAAACATAAAAGGGGGATTAATCTTTATGACAAGCTATGTAGCAGAATGTTTGAGAAACACTGATTATTTCCTTCCCCTATAATTCCACAGGGCATATGAACATATTAAGCGTGGAAAACTGCTGAGAAAGAAAACTATTTGGCTTACTTAGCCTAGAGTTTTCATAGAGAATTCATTTGACTGCAGACTGTATTCTTTACTTTTCCAGCTTTATCCATTGACATTGTATGGAGTAAAATAGTTTTGCTCATTCTAAATAAATAGAAAAGTCTTTTGCTGGCTTGGGCATGTAGCTAAATGGTAGAATATTTGCTAACATGTGCAATGTCCTGGGTTGAAAGTTCAGCTGGGGATAGTGGTGCATACCTTTGATCCCAGCACTTAGGCAGAGGTAGAAGAAATGATAATCTGAATTCAGCATGGTCTATATAGTGAGTCTGTGTCTTCTTTTTTCAAGATAGAGGTTCTTTGTTCCAGGAAATCCCGACTGCCCTGGAACTCACTCTATAGACCAAACTGACCTTGAACTCATAGAGATTCATCTGCCTTTGCTTCCTGACTGCTGGGATTAAAGGCATATGAAAATGTGTCTTAAAAAAGGGAGGACAGAAATAGAGACGTAAAAGGTATGGTGGGGATTACAAAGGAAATAACACATGCTATAATGATGCTTGGGGAATGACTTAGGAAGACATTTATAATGCATAACAAACAAACCCAACAGGGAAAAATGCAGTGTTTGAAATATCTGGAAAGCTATCATATCAAAGACATGGGGAGCAGATAGATTTGGGTAATACATAAGGAGAACTTCCTAACAGGCATAAAGGACAGGACACCTGGAAGCCACTCTTTCTCGATGTGACTGACCACAGGTTCTATTTGAAAGGCATAATCTCAGAGGGCTATGCTGTTCAATTGAAAGACCTTTAATGGTTTTACCAAGCAAGATTTTGTTTTTATTTAAACTGGTTAAATCTCAACCAAATGATAAATGATTATAGCATCAGTTTTTAGTTATACATAGAATAGTCAATAGACAATTGCATAACAAGCAGTGAATTGCATATATTTTCCTTCTTAGGTATTTGCTGTTGTGGCTATAGGGTAGTGTCATGACTATTCACATTTCTGTTCTAAATTAGGCATTTATTTCCTTTAATGTATGTGGCCTGATTAGTGTGTCGGGTTTTGTTTTTCTTGTTTTTTTGTCTGTTTGACACAAGGTAGAGTCATTTAGGAAGTGGCACCTCAATTGAGAGAGCGCCTCCTTTATATTGACCATAGGCAAGTCTGTGAAGAATTTTTTTATTTAATTATTGATGAGAGAGAGCCTAACCAACTGTGGGTGGGGCCACCCCCGAGCTGATGTCCTGGCTTATATAAGACAGCATGCTGAGCAAGTCATGGGGAGCAAGTCATGGGGAGCAAGTCATGGGGAACAAGCACTTTTCTATGGCCTCTGCTTTAATTCCAGCCTTCAGGTTTCTGCTTTGAGCAGGTTTCTGCTTTGATGATGGACCGTAATATGAAAATATAAGCCTTATATTTATCTATCTATTTATTTATCCTCCCCTCCCCTCAAGTACTGTTACTCACTGTGGTTTTTCTTTTTCTTTTTTTCTTTTTCTTTTTTTAAAATCACAGTTGTAGTGAGCAAACTAAGACAGTGTTTCACTTTACAGAGGACTGGTGACTGACATCATCATGACTTTGCAA
Organism: Alexandromys fortis; assembly: GCF_014885135.2. Taxonomy (NCBI): domain Eukaryota; kingdom Metazoa; phylum Chordata; class Mammalia; order Rodentia; family Cricetidae; genus Alexandromys; species Alexandromys fortis. The sequence goes on from NW_026068125.1 coordinate 1,510,441, forward strand.
ATGGTCTTTGGGGACATGTAGAACTGGGAAAATTTTCTATATTTACCAAGGTTAAGATTCATGCTTACTTCAAATAGATCTGAGTAAGATGAGATTTTAAATATCTTAGTAATATTAAACAAATGAACATTAAATGTATCTATGTATGCTGCCCAACCTCTGAGAGATGAAATGATTAAATCTCTCCTTCTGTTCTGGGATTACAGGTGTTTGCTACCATGTCTATGGGTTTATGTATGCTAGGAAAATCTTCTGCCAAGTTGATCTATAGTCCCAGCCTTTACTTCTATAGATTCTTGTTGCTGAAGTAGCACACGTTTATTTAGGAGACAGTCCTGTTAAGGAGAACCTACATTCCAGACTCCCAGGGATTCAGATCGATACTTAGCCCTAGAGGACTTCTGATGCCGGTTACCTATTGACACCTAGTAAAAATGTTCTTTTTTGTTTTTTTGTTTGTTTTGTTTGTTTTATTTGTCTTGCTTTATGCTAAGCATTGATACCAAAAGTACGCTTGCCCTGTTGAAGGTTATACAGCACAGGATATTGGATGCCACTGCTCTGCAAATTTACCATGTTGCTTATGGATCTTTGTGGTTGACTCCTCCTTTATTCAGAGTGCTGTTAGTACCTACTCATTCTTAAACAGCAAGTTGCTTTGTTAAATACTTCCTCTGAAATCCTCAGGGCGTCGAGTCTCCTAACTTGGAGTATATAGTATACTCTGCATCTATCCCAGCTAACACCATTTGCCCTGCAAGAAATACAATCCACTCCACTGAGCAGCTTACTCTCTTGGCTTTGCCTCTCAATCTGGATCTATCTACATATTTACACAAATATCAGCGGAACTCTCTTTAAAGGGGTTTCCCAAGAAGAATAGCAGACTCCTCCCAGGAGTAAGTCATATACCACTGATAGTAATGAGAATGACCCCAGGAGGGTTTTAAGTGAGTTTGGATTCATCCTACATTATACATGTATCTTGATCCTATATATGCTTACTATAGAATCAATATATACTTATGTATATGGTCTCACTGCACCTTAAATTGAAAAAATATGTAATTTTTGATAAATTGGGAAGCAGTACTATTATTTGGATATCGAGGTTCATGGGGGAAGACTGTTTCAAAACCATCACATTAGTCTCACTATTGTGTTGTGTTGCCTAGCTTCAGTCTTGTATAGACCATCCCCGTGACACTTCAGGCCAAGACATTAAGTTACCTCACGATTTCTTAAGAGGTTGATATTATTTTGTTATAATATTCTGTGGCTGGACTGGAGAGGCGACTTAATCAAATAAAGTGCTTGCCTCACATGCACAAGGACCTGAGTTCAGATTCCTAGAACCCAACCTAAAGAGCTGGGTACAGTGCTGTGTGCCCGTGACCTAAATAATGGCAAGACAGAAGGCAAAAACTGTGGGAGCTCCAGGGCAGCTGGTCCAGGCTATTTGGCAAAGTTCCATGTCAATGAGAAACTGTCTCAAACATACTCTGGAAGGCACCTGAAGACTACACCCCAGTTTGTCTTCTGTCTTCCACATATGTGCCTTGTACACAGACAAACACACACGAGAGAGAGAGAGAGAGAGAGAGAGAGAGAGAGAGAGAGAGAGAGAGAAGCAAAATTCATCTGTATTCGTTGTCTTGAATCTCTTCTAGAAGTTCAATTTGATTACTTTGTTCGGTTTCTCTTCAGCTAGAGTATGAAGTATTTGAGACTGGAAGCTAGGTACATTGGTTGAATTCTTTTTGTGTGTGTCTCAGTCATTCATTAAAAGTATCTGTGATATTTGTATTATTTTTATTCCAAATTAGTCAGATATTACCAGAATATCAGCTAGATGCCAGAGATTAAGTAAGATTGAATCCTATCCCTAAGCAACTTATATTCATTAGAATATTGAATTGCCTTGGTAGACATAAGACCAGCTGCCTCACTTATAAATGAAGACACTGAGGCTTCAAGAGTTGACTGCTCAGTCTAGTAGCTGGTCAGGCCTCAGTCAAGCCTGAATTTCTCTTAACCTGAAGGTTCATGTTCTTATAGTGCAAGGTTAAATTGTGCAGCCTGTGGTATTTCCAGAGTTGTCCTTGTGAGGCTGTGGCAGTATTTATTTGGAAGAAATATATTTCTGAGTTTGTAGTGGAATAGCCATGTTTAAACAAAAGATTCTACCACTTAGATTAGGAAATTTTCACCACTCGTATTCAAGAAATAAGGGAAAGATCAGAAAGAAAATAGGACATGAAAAGAAAGTAGGAGGAGGATGTGGGGAAAGGGTCACAGGGTGGTTTGTAACTTTCTATTCTTGAAGTACCCCTGTCTCTGAGTGCTTGGTGTGAGGAAAGCCAGGGTCTCTGTAGCATGTTTGAGAGCATGTTTTTTGGGAGTTTTTCCCAAAAAAGAGTCTGACCTTGGGAAGTCCAGCATAAGTGAAAAGCTCTGAGTTTTAAATATCTTAGTGGCTTTGTGGTTCTCTCACCTCTGAGGGCATCTGGTTTAAAGTGTGTGGGAATAGTGAAGGCACTAAGTACAACATCTGGATGGAGGGTGAGCAAGGCAGAAATAGTTACTTATGTACTATCTTAGGCACTGGGTAGGGTCTGCTAGCTTATTGTAGGAAAGATAGTCTGTCTGCAACCGGGGCTTGAGTCTGTTGGGACCTCAGAGCTGTATCACAGAAAGACTGGCCAAAATGAGCTGGTACCATTATGGGCACTGAGGATTACTCTATGTTCATATCAGTAGCTTGCAAGGTCTCTTCTTGCTACTATGCATCTGTTGTGGGAGCACAGTCATGGATCCTATATAAGTCTACAAAGAGGCAGTAAACTGTTCTGGAAAGAGCCTGAAATTCCCTGAATTTCTACTCTTTAATTTTTGAGTAATTGTCCCTATCATTAAAGGCTGCCATAAAAATGTGCTGTCCGAGATCCTGAAGATAGGCTCCCTTTATATCACACTCGCCAGAGTATACACTTCTTTCCTTTTCCCTCTTTCTTCCTTCCCCTTTAAAAAGAAATAAAAGTCTATATATGTGTGTAGGTTTATTCATGGCCAGAAGAAGCTGTCAGATCTCTTGGAGGTAGAACTGCAGGTAGTAGTGGGGTGATCAGTGTAGGTGCTGGGAACTGAACTCAGGACATGCCACAGTAGTATAAGCACACTTAACCCCCAAACTATCTCTCCAGCCCTCCTGACCAAAACAGAAGTCTCCTATTCTCTCACTCCCGCTCTCCTAAACCTCTTCTCTCCTTCCCTTTTTAAATACTCTTCTCTCCCACCTTCTATTTTTTACCTTTTCTTCCCTTTCCTCTTTTCATTCAACATCTATTTCTCTCCCTTTCTTTCTATTTATTTAAATATACAGTTATATTATCTTTTATTTTAAACAAATCACACATTATTTTTTTTAAGTAGACCCTAACTGATTTGCATACTGACTCATCCTGAAATTCTTTTCATTTAGGGTCACTAAAATGAACTCCTCAGACTGAGTGTTACAACATGGACTGGTGACTAGGGAATGAGGTACAAGTTGTCATAAATTAGAGTAATGTTTAGACCAACTTCGACAGTAAGTGTGTTAGGGACTGAGGCTGAATCAACATTATCTGGTGCATCAAGAAAGAAGAACCCAAAAGTTTTTAAAAATAAAATTAATAAACAGATTGGTAACTACAACTACTCTTTTGAAAATTCTATAAATGTTTAATTTAAATATTCATTTGCTTAGTTATTTTAAAATTTATATATCTATACATTGAAAAAGAATTAGGGATAATTTGGAAGACCAATGCAGGAATGTGTGGAGTGGAGCTGAGAATATTATAAGATGTTGAGAGCATGAGAGTCCTTGATCCTGAAGATCTCCAGAGAAGCCAAGAGTGTTAAGCACCTAGGATCATCCTTTCAAAGGGAAGGACATATGACTTATTTATGGTTTCTATTGCTATGAAGAGATTCCATAATCATGGAAACTCTTATAAAGGAAAATATTTAATTGTGGTGGCTCACTTACAGTTTCAGAGGTTTAGCTCATTATCATCATGGTACAACATGATGGCATGCAAGCAGACATGGTGCTGGAGAGGTAGCCAAGCTATATCTTGATAAGCAGCAGGAAGTAGTCTGAGTGTCATACTGAGTGAAACTTGAGCAAAGGAGACCTCAAAGCCCATCCCCACAGTGACACACTTCCTCCAAAACGGCCACACCTACTCCAACAAAGTCACATCTCTTAATTATGCCACTTCCTATGGGTTTATGGGGACCAATTACATTCAAATTACCATGACATATAACCCGCTTCTTCAGAAGGCTGGGAATTGGAGGTGATTAATAGCCTGGTGACCTGCATTATCTGTTGGTCTAGGCTATATCAAGCTTTTATAGCCAGGATTGGAGGTGGCCAATGTCTAATTATCCTTAATAGATTCTTAGTCATTAAGTGTCTAAATGACACATTACCTGTATAGCCAGGGGCTTCCCTCAAGCTCCCATAAACAGGACTGGAGATAACTAATAGCCCAAATGACCTTTATACTACCTGTATGATGAAGATTAAGCCAGGTCCTTTCCTAGGCCCTTAAGCTCATCCATGTAGCCTATCTGTAGAACTCATCTTCTTGGAAGAAATGACATATACCCTGAGTTGGGTGTTGATGTAATTATGCCTCCTTATGCACTAGGGGTTGTATTACTTCTCAAATTATACTGTGTTTAAAATGCTGACAACAAAACACCTGACATCAGACCATTTCCCTGTCTGCTATGACACCTGCAGGGACCCCCTCCCCCTTAATAAGAGACTGGTAGAAAACTGAGGAACAAATCCTCCCACCAAGTACAGACAAATGAGATGCTACTTTAGTCTTTTAGGGAAAATGAGCAAGACAGCCTGGGAAAATGACTATGGCAAGGAGTTTTGCTCTTTTTTATTTTTTATTTTATTTTCTACTTTGAGACAAGTTCTCACTAAATTGTTCACTATGCCTACAATGCTGTTGTCTTACTTAACCTCTGAATGGTGGGACTGTACAAGTAAGCCATTATCACTTGTCTAAAAATCTTGAATTGTCAGTTAAATCTTGTCATCAGTGAAATGAATGGGCCTAGAGAGTCATATAATTCCTCTTGCAGAGTAATGGATGGAAGTGGGATAGGGCTTAAGATTGTATAGTCATGTTTCTTTACACAGGGATGACCCATAAGGAGATGAGAACTATAGAGGAGAAAGAGAGAATTTGTACAATTACCAAAGGACTTCTCAAAATTCATCATCTCAAACTTATGCAAGGAACAAGAGTTAAAGGAAGTCTTGGCAAAGGAGATACACACAGATAGTCACTGCATGACTTCACTGGGCATTCCCTGAGTTCACTTCCTCTTCTTTTAAACACATAGCAAGACTAGGGCTCTCAACTTCTGCAGTTACATGTATTGATACAATGTGCTCTAAACCAAGATGGTTTGGAGTAATGTATCCTGTGAGGAATTACCCAGACATACCTCCCAGATAAAATCATCCATACCCTTTCCACCATGATGATAATCTTGAATCTTAGAAGAAGCTTTGTATGAGAATATAGGAGGTGGGTTGAAGAACAACTGTGTCCTTGAATCACCATTGGATGGTGAAGACAGATAGATGCCTATGAAGAACATGCATTTTGACTATGGTGAAAAATCTATGTTAGCAAGCTAAGACACTGGGCTGTTTATTCACAGACTACCTTATTCTACCACAAAACTGTGAGCTAAATGTATCTTAAGATACACTTTTGTACAGCTCAGAAAAAATAATTAATAATTTTTATGTTAAAGACAGCTGTTAAAGAAAAGAATACATGGAATAGAATAAAAATGCCTCCCAAACTCTACCATGGTTACTGCAGGACCTGTTACAGAAAATTATGAGCTGTTTTAAGCAATGAGAAATCTCCTGAAAGAATACTGTGTTTTAGGTATTTTTCTACTTATATTACAAATAACAAATATTAAAATGCTATATATAGTAAACATATATGAATATATGTATGATGTGTGCATATATGTGTATTTATTTAAAAAACAATATAGACTTGTACTTTATTTCTTTCTTTGTTTCCTTTTTTACTATTCTCTCTCTTTTTTTCTTTCCCTTCTTTCCTCCCTCCCTCTGTCCCTCCTTCTCCCTCTCATTACGACAGAACATGATGTTATATTTTAGTGGTACTTATCTTTTTAACAACCAGAGTTGCTTGCTCCAGAGTAACTTTGCAAATCTATTGTCTCTCATGTTTCTTTCCTTATCAGAAAGATTTTCATCTTTCTTATGTTTTGTTTTTGCACTAGTAATTTCCTTAGTTATCCCACCATGTTGAATTTTACCAAATTACTTTATGTGTAAGAAATCTATTTTTATTTCTTTTTTCAGTGACTGAGATCCTGACATTGCTCTAAGCAAATAATTGGGTGTTAGGCTGACCGTGTCAAAACATCTGCTTAATTCAATGCATGCATATCAAACCTCTTCTGAGCCCATAGTACTTGATTACATGTTGAGAGTATTCTCTTCAGGAGCACATTGGAACAACCACTTACATATTATATAACTATGTAGATTGGAGGCATCCTACTGTAAATCACTTTGTCACTATCTCCCAAGTGTGCATTACTGAGGAGAAAAATTAGATGGAGCCCCAACTTGAACTCATTAAAAATATATCACCTGGGAAAACAGGAAGTTTTCTGTGATTTTTTTTTTCTTAGAATCAGTTGTGGATTAGGAACTGACTTCCTCCCCTTATCTTTCACAGTGAACTTACAACACAATCAAGAGGAATTTTGTATTGTAATGAATTTTAATTTAGCAAGATAACCTAAAAACATGAGAGGTACAGCCATACAGGAAGTCTGTAATTCGGTTCATGTCACCATTTTTGTTGTTGTTGCTGTTTGTTTATCTGCCCACTTTTGTTTTTACCCCTTTTGTTTTGCACAGTACAGCCATAAATTGTTTTCCTCAGTAGTTTTAAAGAGTCAGAAATATGTCTTACTTGTTACTCGAAGGATTTTTGTACAGGGTGGTAGTGATTATTAAGATAACAGAGATAAATTCATATATACTGTTTCATTTCTATGTCCAGGAAAACTGTTCTCATAGTTATAAGTAGCCCTGGCTCTTATGATCTTTCTGCCCCCTCTTCCACAAAAATCTCCTGGCCTTGGGAGGTAGGAGTATTGACATCAACATCTCCTTTGTGTTGAACATCTGAATTCTCTTATTCTTTGCACCTTGACCAGTTATGGACTTCTATGCTAATTGCAAAAGGAAGCTTTTCTGATGACATTTCACAGATGTGCTAATCTATGACAAAAAAGTCAGGCACTGGGAAGTGATTTAATCACTTAGCAGAGTAATAACAGTAAGTTTATTTTGGGGCCTATAACCTTGCTAGTCACAGGTTCTTGATCCCAACAGCAATGCCAGATTCAACTTGTAATATTAATTTATAGCAAATGAGACTGCTGTGCTCAAGATCTGTGTAAGCTCAAGTCAGACAACATTCTGTTATGGAGGGGGGAATGAGCATGAGGTTCCTCTCCTGGCAGTGTCATAAGTGATTGACAATTGATAGCTGCTAGGAGATGGAGACTTCATTAATATTCTTTAAACAAGGGAGTCCCTGGTGGGTTGATCACCCTCCAATGGACATACATCTGAACATACATGGAATCACAAATTGAAAGTGATAAAGTTAAAAAGTAAAAAAGATACATTGGGTAGGTTAGGAAAGGAGGATGGATCTGGGAGGAATGGAGAGAAGAGGTGAATATGACCAAAATATATTTTACAAAATTTTCAAAGATCTAATTAAAATGAGAAGATAAAAGACAGACAGGTGTTAATTATCCTCCTTTGTATCACAGAAAGGTGAATAGTCCTTGAGGGACCGTCCTAGGAGGGATGAGATCAGGGCAGAACCGAGTACAAAGCAAATAACAGGTGTTGATAATTGCTTTGTTTGAGGACTCTGTAAGATTAAGTCATAAATATCCACATAGGAAGCCACTTCTCTATGATTATCCTCTTTTCCTCTCTTCTTCTGCTCTTTGTCTACTTCTTTTCCAAGACCAAAAATTAAACCTAGGGCATCACATGAACAAGGTAAGGTCTCTACCACTTAGCTGAATCTTCAGGACACTTTTTACTTTTTATTTTGAGACGAGGTCTTACTAAATTTCTAAGGTTGGTCTTGAATTTATTCTGTAGCCTAGGAAGACTAAGCTGTCAATCTTTCTGCCCCAGTTTCCCAAGTATCTGGCAGTACAGGTCTATCATAGCGTATCTGGATAAGATTATTCTTTAAAAATAATAAAACAGGGAGCTGGTGAAATGACTCATGGTTAAGAGTATTTGCTGCTCCTGCAGAAGACCTTGTTGGGTTTTCAGCACCCAAAAAATGGCTCACCATGTCCTGCAACTCCAGTTACCCTTGAACTGTCTTATTTTCATCTGTTTCTATGTCCTTTAGCCATAGAACTTAAAGTAAGTATGTGCATGTCCCCCCCTCACAGAAATGCATACATATACAGAATCATAGCAATGACATCTAAGTATTCAGACCAGTGCCCTACTGTAGTCTATATTCACACCAGTGCCCTACCCATGATCTATATTCAGATCAATGCCCTATCCACAGTCTGTATTCACACCAATGCCCTACCCACAGTCTGTATTCACACCAATGCCCTACCCACAGTCTATATTCACACCAATGCCCTACCCACAGCCTATATTCATACCAGTGCCCTGCCCACAGCCTGTATTCACACAAGTGCCCTACCCACAGTCTATATTCATACAAGTGCCCTACCCACAGTCTATATTCATACCAGTGCCCTACCCATAGTCTATATTCATACCAGTGCCCTACCCACAGTCTATATTCACACCAGTGCCCTACCCACAGTCTATAGTCACACCAGTGCCCTACCCACAGTCTATATTCATACCAGTGCTCTACCCACAATAGCTATTGTCTTTTCTTCCCCAACCCTCACTTAACTCTGCTCTGCTATGCAGTGTTTGACATTTAAATTCTTGGAGATGTTTAGCTGTCTTGATAGGCAATAAGGTCTCTTTTGTAATCCAGGTCAGATATTATCCTGTGAATAGGTAGGCCAAGCCAGAGGGCATATGAGATCATATGGACTGCCTTGAAGGATTGGCTGAGAAAGTTGGTGTCTTTTCACATTTAGAATGATGTTCCCTTGAAATATGTAATTGTCATTAATAGTTCCATTTAATGAATTTTATCTTCAAAAATAAAATATTAGCCCAAGAAGAGGACCAAGATATTAAGTAATTCAGTTCAGTCTTCAAAAATGAGGATATATTTATGCAGGAGAATGGCCTTCCTAAAGCCATAGAACTACCATTTGGAAGTCAGGTCTGGCAGCCCCATTTTCTGATTGAATGAAAAAAAAAAAAGAAAAAGAAAGGACATGTCTGCTCTTAGATATGGTGGAGGCAAAGTTTTGTTGTGGATAAAAGGCAGAGCATAACCCGAGGCAGGGAGAGTCCAGAATGAACATGACCCTGAACTGGGCCACATGAAGAGAGGGCAGGGGAAGAGAGCCAGAAGAGTAAAGGGTAGAGAAAGGCTCAATGACCAAATGGTTGGATTAGATATGGAAAGGCAATTGGGGGATTAGCAGTGCCACCCTTGGGCTGGAGAGATTTAGGGAGTGGTCAGGGTATGCCAGCCACGCCCTGTAACAGTAGAGACAAAGGGGTGCTGGGAAAGGCTGTTGGCCAGTTCCACTTTGATATGTTAAACAGGCATCTTGGCCATTTGTCCTGGATTTGAGACCTAAGATTGCTGCTGGGTCAACTAATTTTCTACAATCAATTTGCATGCTGATTTCTGCAGTGGTCACTTTTGACTCTTCTGATGTTTTCTTTCCAGCATCTGACCTAAAAAGAGTGCTGTTATTTCCAACATAGACATTTGGGACATGAGCCACATAAAAAAATCCCAAAGTACTCAGCAAAAAACAGTGTGAAGGAGGATAAATACAGGTATAGAATGAGAGAGAAGTTTCCAGAAGCAGCAATATTTATACCAATAATTTCATTCTCTAGTTGAGATGGTGATGGATTTTAACAGTTTGAAGTCTACCTTGAGATGATCCAGAGTCAGGGCCAACTGACTATTTGCTTCATCCATGTAGGCAGAATCCCAGGTTTGTCATTTCGAAGTTCCTGCATACACTTCCTATATGGCCTTTCAAAGCCTGGCAGGGACTGACTAGACACTGTTGGATCTGGCTGATGTTACAAGTCCCTCATATCAAGCAATGGTAAGGAACAAGATACGAGGCCAACTGGGGATCAGTCAGTCACCCAGCAGGTGATATAGCACTGATACTGGTCATTAAGATTCGATAAGCTCCCACCAAGATTTCCAGGTCTCAGAACAAGAAATCAGACAGAGACATGTGAAAAGTAGTTGAAGCAGAGTTTATCAAGAAAGAGTACAACTTCCAAAGAAGGCAGCAGACCAGTGCAGTGAAGAAGATTAGAAGCTCAAAGGCCCTGCACACAAACAATGGGAATTTTTATAGGTTATTTGCATAGCATAGACTTTCTCAGCAATCGTATAAGGAAAGATTTGGTAAGAGTTTGGGCAGGCTCTACTACACACTGGTATTGGCATGTTTGGTGGTTCCAATCTTCCTCTTTGCCAACTGGTTTCTTTCATATGCTAATTTACAGGCCTTGCATAAGGTCCACCCTACTCTCCTGCCTCAACAGGACAGGAGTGGCTAGACAGGAGCTTCATTCCCAAAGGCTTGTTCAGACACATTCATATTCACATACATTGGGAAGCGTGAGAGTCCTCAAAGATGGTTCTATTCCAAGAACTTGAGGCTAGGAAGCTCTGCAGTGCAGCCACTGTGAGCTCAGAGGTCACCCTCCTGAGAAAGATCCCAAGTCTAAACAAAAGACATTGATCTTCAGGGCTTAGCAATTAACCATGTTTCTTGTTAGTTGTGCAGTTCTTTGGCAGAAAACTTGCCCTGTTTTGGGCTCTCTAGTCCAAGCTATTCAAGGGAGAAGGGACATTTAGGTTAGCTTTGTGGGGAAGAAGATTCTGGAGTCATGGGAGCCAAGATTCTGGACCAAGATTGTACTGACTTAGCTTTGTTGTTGTGACCAAATGTTTTCCAGCTGTGAACAGAAAGGCTGGTGAAAAGAGAAGGCTGTACACTCTGGAGCCAGAATGCTCTGGGCCTTGAATCCTTGGCTATGCTGTGGTTTGTCTGCTCATATTAGGCTTTTGATTTCTGAGATGATACAAAACAATTATGTGGAACAAAGTGGATGCTCAATAAACAACGCCTGCTTTATCTTTGTTGTATGCTGAATATGTAGGAGTGCTTGCAGCATTTGTTGACATGGTGCTCACTTCCATAGAGAAAGGAAAACAGGAGATGGAATAATTTCAGGGAAGGCAGGAACACTAAGATCTCAGATTTGTACAAGGCCAATCAATGCATAAATCAGGGTCCTAGTGAGGCCTACAGGGTAAGTCAGGGGTTAGAGAGGCTGAGGACCACTTTGGACTCAAACAATTCACAGTTTGGATTAATTGTATAGTTAAATCTCAGCCTGGTTTTTTTTCTTCTGTTATTTTTTTTAAAGGTAATGAAAGAAAACAAAAAATTTTATTAGTAAATTGCTAAAGTGCAGAAAATGGCTCTGGAAATCCCACCTGTTTCATATTTATAGAATTCTACTTTGTTCCTTTGGTCCATGCGCAGCTGACTTACTTTTTCATTGTGTGCCTGTGTCAAAGAAACCCAGCAGCAGGAGTGTGTGTGCAAAGCACACATGGCGTCTTTAGACTTGAAGTCTGTCTAAAGGTTGGTTACTTGCAATTCACATTATGTAATTTAGTAAGTCTGCAAATGATTCTCTTTCAAAATGTAAAGCAGTGGTGTTTGGTCCTTAGGATCTCCCTCTTCTGCTCATGCTGTTCTGTGCTGCGTGTGGTCTAATGACAGTATTAGGAACACAGATGAGCTCTCAAGTCTAGCTGGCTGGACCTGTACTTGTGCACCACTTAGTAGCTATGTAGCCCTGGACAAAATTAATTATTCTTTCTGTATGAAAAACAAGACCCTTAGTCCTTAATAACAAATTCAAGAGACTCCAAGTAGTGAGAGTGTTATGGGACCCTAACAGACAGGACTATTCAGACGCAGTTTCGAACCAATTGGAAATCTTTATTACAGGTGGCTGGGACTACTAAAGTGTATTTGAACATTTAGAGCAAGGGGTTTCTAAAGGCAAAAACCACATCCTGTTATCTCATTCATTTTCTTACATGGCAGCTTAGGAGTGTTGTGGGGGTGAAGGCTGGGAATTGCACACAAGCAGCTTCACAGAAACTAAGTTAGCTGGAGAAGCTTGACTTCTGCAGGATTCTTCATCAGGGAGATCAAATTCTAGTTAATCCTAAAAATGGCTCGAGAAAGAATACACGATGGAGGAATCTCTCCTCTATCTTGTTCTGTCACAAAAGTGAGGCAGTTTATTTTCATTTCTACTGAACCATGTGTTAACCCAAAGAAAACCAAAATAGCTAACCTACCCATTAGGCATGAAATGTTTTTAAAGTTGAAAAATTCTACCCCCTATGCCTCATTGACTGAGTAGTTATAAAAGCACAGTCTTACCACCTTGTATAACCTCCTAACCTCAGGTCCCCATCCCATCCATTTAGTTTGCACTTAGTCTTGATTCTATCCTCCCAAGATACAGAACATTATCAAATGTTGTATCATAAGGCTCATGGTTCCCTCTACATTCCGTGTTCACAGGGTTAGTTATATGGCAGACTATCTGTAGATTTTCTACCATAAGATAAACTAAAAACTTAGGTAAGTAGCCTTCAACTGCTAGGGCGGGGACCTTGTGTTTTCTTCTTATTTGTCATCTAATAAACTTAAATCTATTGAAGGCACTTTGGAATTAGTAAAAGAGCATTCTGTTGGGTGTGGCAGCACATGCCTTTAAATGCCAGCAGTTGGGATGCAGAGATAGGAGAGTCTCTGTGAATTTGAGACCAGCCTAGTGTACAAAGTGAGTTGCATAACCGCCAGGTCCAAACTTTTTCAAGAAAACAAACAGACAAACAAAAGAAAAAGAAAAAGAAAAGAAAAGGAGCATTTTTTATTTTATAGCTTATATATGTACCCTAGTTTTCTTATCTACAAATGGTCTGTTGGTGTAATTCACAACAATAAGTACTGCTTACTCTTAGGACTCAGAAGAATATTTATTTATTGCTCATGTCTTAGTCTGAGGGCATCTCAGGGTACTGGACAGTTTGTTTCCAAGAAATGGATGCATATAGATCTCTTCTGTTAGGGGAACTTGCCATTTTCTACTCTTGAAATCTTTGATATGGCTACCAACCTCATTTGGCTTTCAAATCAAATTAAAATAAGATAGTATTAGAATTTGCTGCCACAAACCAATGCTCAAGTGTTTGTGTGATTACTATGTAGGACATGATGAACAGAAAATGTGTCTGTACTGTCTGGTCTTGTTTGTCAACTTGATGCAAACTGGCGTCATCAGTGAAGAAGGAACCTCAGTTGAGGAAATGCAAGAATAAGACCCAACTCTATTGAATTTCTCAATTAGTGATAAGTGGGGGAAGGCCCAGGCATGGCACATGGTCTGGTACTGTGTTCCATAAGAAACTATAAGAAGGTTCCTAGGCTGAACAAGTCATGGAAACAAGTCAGTAAGAAGAACCCCTTTATAGCCTCTGCATCAGCTCCTGCCTCCAGGATTCTTCCCTGTTTGAGTTCCTATCATAACTTCATTTGGTGATAAACAGCAATGTGGAAGTGAAATCCAAATAGAGCCTTTCCTTTCTAACTTGCTTTTTGATTACAGTGTTTTGTCATAGAAATGAAACTCCAACTAAGACAGTGTCCATAAGCTTAAAATATTGCTCAAAAACATTATTGATGATTGATAAGGAAAGCCTCATTCAGGACAGTGGAGGAAGTTTCAAGGACCACTGCAATTGTCTGTTTGCAGTGAAGCAGAAGAGACCAGACTTTACTTTGAAGAGAGTAATTAAGGGCCAGGCAGGGCAGAGGCAGGTGGATGGAAAATTACTAAGCCAGCCCCTGGAATGCAAACCAGTACAAAATCATGACCTTACATAAAAAACAGGGTTTTCTGTGACTTTTCTTCTTGTTTCTCAATTTCATTGCACTTGGTTATAAACTTTCTAAGAGAATATTGTGTCAAAATATCAAAAGGCTAGACACCCATGAACCTGATGTGATTCATGCCACTACAAGCCAAGGTGAAAATACATGAACTGGTAGATAATAGAAAATGAGGAATCTAGTCAAATGTCTAGACATTTGGGGATGAGGAGCAGTGTAGGAGTTCCTTCTGTTTGTGTGTTGCTTTCATTGGTTAATGAATAAAGAAACTATCTTGGCCTAGTTGATAGGGCAGAACTTAGGGTAGGCAGAGAAAACAGAGCTGAATGCTGGGACGAAGAAGGACAGAGTTGGAGAAACCGTGGATCCCCTGCCTAAGAGGGGCACCAGTTAGAATCTCCAGTAAACCACTGCCATGTGGTGATACACAGATTAATGAAGATGGGTTAAACTAATGTGTAAGAGTTAACCAATAAGAAGTTAGAGCTAATGGCCTAACAGTGATTTAATTAGTACTGTTTCTGTGTGGTTATATTTTGGGTGTAAGCTAGCCAGGCAGCTGGGATGAACAAGCGTTCTGCTCCTTGCAACAATTGGAGCCCAACAGGAAGTAGAAGTGGGTCAAGGAGAGCAGGAGAATTCTGGGGAGAAGGATGTTCCTTCTGCTATCCTGACCCAGCCAAAGAAGAAGCAAGATGTGACTACCCCACCGAAAAAAGTACAAAGCCCCATGACTAACATAGACAAGAATAATAGGCTAATATAAGTTATGAGTTAATAAGAAACCTGAGCTAATGGGCCAATCAGTTTATAGTTAATGTAGACCTCTGTGTGAGTTGTGTAGGACTTAATGACTGCAGGAACTGGGCAGGACAGAAACTCAGATAACAAAGGAATTCTTGTTAAACTATATTGCTCTAACTAGGTATTACAGGGATTTCATGGACTGATTTGCTGTATTCAAAATAAGGTAAATCCTATTTTAAATATGAGAAGCAGATTTCATTTTTTATTATTTTGTTTTTTATTATTATTTTTGTTATTTTTTTATTTCCTTTTTTCCATTTGTGTGCTGTGATGTGTATACATAGAATGTGTATGTATGGTCTGTGATAACACCTGTGAGTAAACAGGTACACATTCTTCTATGCCTGAAAGGAGTGAATGAAGAAATGGAAGTGGAGATCAAGATCAGGTATTACCCAATGTTGATCTCCATTATTGCCTGAAGCAGGGTCTCTCACTGAATGGGAAACTCACTGCTTTCAGCTAGGCTGCCTGGCCTGACACTTGGCAATTTCTTGTCTCCACCCACTATGTGGGATTACTGGAATGTACAGCCAAGTTTAGCTGACGAGTCTCTCTTTCTCTCCTGTATTTTTATTGTTTTTATTAATTATAAGTGAACTACATCCAAGGTATTTTTTTAATCACATTCAACCCCAACTCCTCCTCCTAAATCCTCCCAGATCCACCCTCATCTTCCCACTTCCCATCTTTGTATCCTCTTGTTGTTACTTTTATTAGTAATCCATCAATACCTATTTGAGTTGCCTATCCATTCTTATCTTTTGACATAAAGATTTGTTATCATCATGATCACTCCACCCCCGATGTGGAATTTAATGCCCTAATGTCTACTTTTATGGAAACCCTGCTATCAACACTTCCTAGGGGTTTCTTCCCTACTGGACCTTGTCTTGGTTTTCACAGAAATATCTGCATTTGGGTTCCCACAGGTTAGACTTGCAGTCTTGGACCAGTAACTTACTTGAGATGGGATCTACTTTATTGCCAGTGGAAGTGCAGAAAATTCATCCAGATATCCTGGGGCCTGGTCATGTCCACAGATCACAAATTCTGATTTAGACCTTTGTCTTCTAACTGATGCTAAAGAGTGTAAACCACCTGAGGCTTTCCAGGGATATTATTGTCCTGACTGCTTTGACCTTGTTAAGTAGGAGACGCAAATAGTATTGTGTGCTTGTTAACCACCTACAGACACATAGTACACAGAACAAGGCACCCTGCCAGGAGAGGGAGCCAGGTCTCAGTGCCAAGAGCAAGTTCTGGCCTTCCACAGCAAAGGTGCCATGAAGACCCTTCTGCAATGGAATGGGCTTTGCTAGAGGTTCCCTGTGTAGTCATAAGGATAGTGTTTGGCACCAAGTGTTTGATTCTGACTTCTGAAGCTCAGTGCCAAGCTCTGCTGCATGGAATCTCCTTTCAGTTTTTCTAAGATCTTGGCAGAAGCATCCAAAGTCATATTTTCTGTTTGTTCTCTTGATTTCTTTTCTTTTTTCAGGTAAGGAGGGGTAAAAATATTCCATGTATCAAAATCCACACCTCTTCCAGCTGCGCAGGAATATCTCCCATGCACCTCCATTAGGCTTATTCACATCCACTCTACGCACGAAGTATGCAGCATGACTTTGTTTTGCATGCTGGCCACTGCTTCCGGGTACAGTTCAGAAGGGAACACGATGGACTTACCCAGTGGGTAAATTAGGCATTAGTGGCTCATGGAGTTTCAGAGTGTGTTATCTGCTATCTAAGTTCATTAGGTTCTTTCCAAGGAGTAGCAGAAACTTTATTCATTTCCGTTCTATCAAGGAACATGAAGGACAAGATTTATGTAGCTCTTGGCAACAAAGATTTACAATCTAGCAGGCTTTGGTATTGCCTAGGCAAATTTCCAAGCTTTACCTGGGCTCACCCGGCACATTTTCAGTCCCCTAGCCTGGGAGAATGAACCCCTATGAAGATCCATATCATGTCTTCCATTGCTTTGCTTGTGAATAACTTCCAGACATGCCGCAGACACTCAGCGACCCAGGTGGACTCACTGCTCAGACTGACACCAGACTAGACAGGCCTTTTTTTCTTTTCCTACGATGTTGATTCCTCTTTAGAAGCTGCATGGCTGGACTGACAATCCTGAAATGTGCTTTTGTTTTGTATTTTTATCTCTCCGACTTCACAGGCAATGGATATTTGTTGGCTGAAAATGGAAGAGTTCTCCTCCAACCCCTATCACAGGGTTGGCAGGTGGGGAATAAAGCTTCTGTCCAAAACAAGGAGAGGCGGAGTGTAGTTAACCTTCTGAGATTGGAGCTTTCTTTC
The DNA here is from genome assembly GCF_014885135.2 of Alexandromys fortis. Taxonomy (NCBI): domain Eukaryota; kingdom Metazoa; phylum Chordata; class Mammalia; order Rodentia; family Cricetidae; genus Alexandromys; species Alexandromys fortis. The sequence continues at coordinate 1,527,823 of NW_026068125.1, forward strand.
TAGCACCTTCTGTAGTGCTCCCTGGACTTGGCAAGTGTGGTGTTGTATTCTGCCTTCCCGTGGACTTGTTTTCCTGGCCTGCTCAGCTGGTGTGTTTCCAGGCTGTGTCTGCTAGTCGTAGAGGCTAGGATCATGGGGTGAACTGGAAGAAGGAAAGGTGGAGACGATCTTATGGTATGTTGGCTGTAGGGTCAGAAGGGAAAGGGATTCCTCAGCAGGTTTTCTGCTCTAGTCTCAAGGAAGAGAGTTGGGGTGGGTGGGATGGGAGCTGGAGGAGCAGAAGGATATGTATCTATCATATATTTATTGCCCTGAAATTAGAGACACTTGAGTTAGCAAGGAGTACTTGCTGGGCTTGGTGGCTGGAAAAGTAATGATTGTGGGAAGGAAGCTAAAGGTGGCAGATCTATGGGATTGACAGGAGAAAGGGACAGGGGGACAGAGAAGGCAACCACAGGAGTTCTGCTGAGGGGCTGGGGATGAAATTGAGGAATTGACTCTGGGGGAAGAGAGAGAGAGAATACCTAACTTTTTCTGATGCAGGTGTATGTTTTTGCATGAAAGCCAGAGGTCAACCTCAGAGGTTCAGGGGTCTTCCCCCATTGTTCACCTTTTTTTTCTTTTTTTTTTTTTTTTCACCATTACTGAACAATGATCTTACCTTGCCTGGCTAATTTCCAAGCTTCAGCCTCTGGGATCTTTCTGTGCTGAGAGTACAGAAAGGCACTGCTAAGCATTGCTTTTGTAAGGGTGCTATGGTTCCTAGCTTGGGTCACTTCTCTTTCACAACTAGCCCTACCTAATTAGCCTGCTTAAAATTACAGCCTTATCCTTCCCTAAAGCAGATTTTGAACCTAGCACAAGTTTGGTCTTCTTTAGAGAGAAGGTGTAGGTCCCATTTCTTTAAATACTGTCCCATGGCCATATTTCCATGCCTGAGTTGGAGCTGTTTTCCATTTTATGCCTGGCTTCATTTTGGAGTTGGATTTGTGAAGGATAGATTTGTGGTAACTTGTCAAAGCTTTGAGATGTTTTAGAGCATGTCCCTCCAGAAAGCCTGGAAGACAGAGTGGCTTCTCCCTTTGTGGGCTGGGATGACTGCTGTTGTGGGAGTTCCTTCCATCCCTCCAACCAATAGCTGCTGTGATACCAGCCCATTGGGGCATGGTCTCTCTCCCTTTAAAAAAGCGGCTACTTCCTCTGCTCCTTCTCTTCACTTCCTGCTCCGCCAGAGACTAGACTCCCTTCCTGGTTGTGCAGATGGCTGTTGTCTGGGACGGTGATCTCTAAGTTTTTTCCCCTTTAAATAAATACCACCCTATTAATCATAATTCCAAACTGGTTTGGCATTGTTCATGACTTACGCCTTCAGACTGCCAAGTCACAGCTGGTTTCATGCCCTGTTGTGACAGTGCCAGGCCTGGTTGCTCTGCATGGGTAACTCTTCTCTTCCCTATTTGCACTCTGGTCACTTCCATTGTGTTTACAGCAGCCAGCAGACATTGTTATCTGTTCCTCTTGTCTGTTTTGGATCTGGTTTATAACAAAGCTGCTGACTTAAGCTGGGTGATATCATTGTATTCCAGTTCAATTACATAGCAGTCTAAATGCAGCTGAAGTCATCGCTGTCTCGGGCCTGTGGTCAATAGGCCTTGGCTTTATATGGGGAAATGATTCTTACCTTCAGTCCTTAGAACATAGCTTAATTTTCTCATATTCACTGCTTTGATCTGGATTAGGTGGAATACCACCAGGTCATGCTGAAGACTACATAGCCCATCCAGAACTGTAATAATACTTAAAACATTATATAGCATCAATGTTTATAAACAACAACCACAGCATAACCTCAAGGGTGGGTAGCTTAGTCAGCAAAGTGCTTGCCACACTAGTATGAGTACCTGAGTTCAGTCTCCAGTATCTACAGAAAAAGCTGGGTACAGCTCCATCCCTGGGGTTAAGTACACAAATGGTTCCTAAAGCTTGGAAATTAGGATGGCTCTGAAAATGCTGGGCTTTGGGTTAAGCCCATATAATCAGTATTTACTTTTTGAACTAACCTATTTGAACTAACCTATGTTGGGATTCCTCTACCTGACTCCTTTTAAGGTTCCTATATGACACACCTACAACAATTATAAATCCTGACACCAGCTATCTTGGCTTGGACTTCTTTCATAATTGGATAACTTTCTGAAATACTGTATAAATAAACACTACAAAAAAAGGAATTAAAAATCTCTTGATTGTATTTTGCCCTGGGTTGGGAAATCAACCAAATGTAGACTGTGCTAATTCCTTCTAATTCTCTCCTTCAAGAGTGATCTAGATGGTGGAATTCACAAGCCTTAGGATGTGTGTCTCAGGATGATTTCTTCTTTGCTGTTCATGGTGATTTATTTCTCTGAATTGCAATGTTATGTTCAATTTATCACCTAACATCCTACACTATATATATATTTCTAATTACAATTTGTATAATTTCAGCTTGTTTGTTATAGATCATGTGAACAATCCATCCAAATCTAACCACGCCTTCCAGAGATAACCATTACTACTGGTGGTATTTATTTCTCTGATCTAAGGTCATGTTTTCTTCCTCTCACTTAATTCACTGTGATGACGTTTGCACATGTTCTTTAGTGTAACTAGAGTATAAAGAAGAGAAAATGGGGTAGGCCAACTATTACAAAAGGCCTTATGAAATGCCATAGGAATCTACTACTATAGAAATGTCCTAATACATATACACATATGAAAGAGATTTAAATGAAGTTGATATAATTTGTATATTGGAAATATAATGCCTCAATTAGGAATCTTTTGCCACCAAAGAAAACTTACGATGCTAGGAATAAGATATATCTTGTTGACTCATTGGCAAAAGGGATCTCATAAATCTCTCTTCCCAAACATCACAGGATTTTATCATGGGTATTGGTTGTTCTCCATAATCTATGTAGAAGAGGAAGCATCAAGATTGTTAGAGTCAGATAATAAGACCCTTTTGATGAAGACACAACTTCCTTATGTTATTGGACCTGTAAAAAAAAATCAAGCTTATAACCAATTAGAAGCTTCACTTCTACTGAATAGCATTGATGATGTTGGAAGGTATTTCTCATGCTATTCAGGAGAAAAGTATTTATCAATATTAACCAGTTACAAGTGCTGCTTCCTACAATAGAGACCCATGTGCAAGATATACTGGACTAATAGTGGGAGAAATATGGGAATAGCCAAACATATCGTGATTGAATTTAAGGCCCACTCCATGGAATTAAAGCTATGTATGACACTGCCAAAATGGCCAGGAATCCGAAACTGCATAGGTCATTAACCTTAGGGAAAATCTAGTAACTATTAGTCTGCTAAAGAAAAATGGCAATAAAATGACTCTTAATGTTGTGCTGGTACAGCCATAGACCAAAGAATCACTCAATCCTCATCAGAGAAGGTTCGTCTTGGAATAGGTGTAAACTAATGCAAAGATCCACAGCTCAGAAATGCACAGCGAGTGAGAGGCTTTGATTACTCAGTCCTAAATGAATATTTTCAACAAACCCCCTCTTTTTAGGCTCAGGGATCTATGCAGAAGAGGAACCATCAAGATTGTTAGAGTCAGAGGTAGTAGATTGGCTCCAAGGAAACTGTCTTTCATAGACACATGATTGGTACACATATGAACTCAAAAAGACAATGACAGAACAATAAGACCTGTACATATAAGTTATATAAAATCCCAGCACTGAGAAAAGAAAGTGGATATAAAGTCCCACCCCTAACCAAGAAGCTATTTATAATTGATACCTGCAGGTAAAAGGAAAATCAGTTTTCTCCAACGGAATGTCACTGGGTTTATCAACCATACTCTAGGACATGCCCCACCTTCAGGAGAAGTTGACCAACACAAAATAGATTCCTCTGTGTGTGTGTGTGTGTGTGTGTGTGTGTGTGTGTGTGCACCTTTTGGTTTATTTTATTTTGCTAGTCTTCATTTTACCCATTGTCTACTTTTGCTTGTTATTTTAATTTTGATTTATGTCTTTGTTCTTTCTTTTTTGAGGAATATGAAGCTGGGAGGTGGGGAAATAGAAATGACAGAGGATCTGAGAAGAGTTATGGGACTGAAATAACTGAGGTAAAAAATATTACAAGGGGGAAAATTTTCATATAAAATTGAAAAATTACATTGATAAATTTGAAGGAAAAGTTCCAAAATTGCTTTTCTCTAGAAAAGGTTAGCCATCTCATTATGGAGAGTCTCTAAAGCCTTTCTATGTCAGTTAGAGTGTTTTTTTGATCTGGCAAAGAAAAAAAAAGAAAGTAGACAAGTCAGGCAAGATTTGAGTTCTCCAAGGACATGTGATTTCTTGTATTGGGTCCTCTAGATAATTAGCAGGCACTATTCCAGCACACACCTGCTTCCATGAGTGACCCTGCCCAGATGACGGGAAACACAGGGAAATTTTTTCATAGAGCTTCCAAGTTTAATAACTTCCAGTTAGTAGGAATCTTCCATCAGCAGCCCAGGAGATGCAACCTGTGTGACTTAATAACCACCTTGATATACTTTGAAGCGCTTTCTTCAGACGTCTCTGAAGAAACAACCAGTCCTCTAAATTCCAATCAGTCTCCCCATAGGAACTAAATACTTTTGAACATTTTTTTTCACAATACCAACCACAACAGATAGAGCCTGAAATAATAGTATCATCATAGGTAGTTTAAAATTAGATACTTCTTGGATTACATATGGGTCATGATTTAAATTTCCAACATAGTTTTATAGATGCTAAAAATGAGATTTAATGAGTGTGATGGTTTGAATAAGAATGACCATCATAGGCTCATAGATTTTTTTTTTTGTCACTAGAGAGTGGTACTATTGAAAAAAACTATGAGGTATGGTATTTTTGTATGAAATATGTTACTGGAAGTGAGCTTTGAAGTTTCAAAAGCCCAAGTCAGGCCAAGAGACTCTCTCTTCCTGCTGCTTGCAATCTGGATGTAGAAATCTCAGATACCTAAACATATCTGCTTGCATGCCACTATGCTTCCCACCATGATAAGGAACCAAACCTCTGAAGCTGCAAGCAAGCCCCAAAGAGTTGTTGTGGCCATGGTATCTCTCTTCACAGCACTTGAAACCCTAACTAAGACAATAAGAGAAAAAAATAAGTTGACTGTAGGTTCCACCAGTTGGTAGATAGTCAACTCAGAAAGAACTCCTAATACTGATTGAAGAGTAGAAGTCCTGGTTCAGCAGCCTAGGCAAACTATGTCACCCACACCAATAGGACAACTGAAGAAGTAACAGAGAAGTGATATTTGATCATTGGTGTGTTAGAAAGAATAGTTAACGGGAGTCATGTGATCCGGAGTTTTCTCTGTGGGACAGATAAATGACCTTTAGACTTAAAGAGAGGAAGAAGTAATATGAAGAAAGGGTTATTGCCCAAATAAACAGTCTTGGAGGTATCATCCAACCCATCATTATCTTTACTCCAGCCCTGCAATGTGCTCCTATAGAGCGCTAATCTCTGCCAACCCCGAGGGGATGAGTCTGGTTCCTACAAGACGATCTATTCAGGCTGTAGGCATCATAGATAATTGTTTTCATCTGGAAAATGTCTGCATTGCAGCATTTGTTGTTCCTGGAATTCAGCGTGACTGACTACTACTTTTGAACAATGCCGAATCTTTGTGCTTTCACCTTTGAAAGGCTGTAGAACTAGTTCAGTAGACAGACACTCCCTTGAGATTAACAAGTTTATGCAAAGTCCTGTAGGAGTCAGAGCCAAAATAAAGGAGACACACAAATAAAAGCGAGATTCCAGGCCTCAAGCCCTGCTAGTAGTTTTGGAACTAAGAGAGAAGACAGGGCTACGTAGGGAAAGGTACTCTGAGCTGCCTATCATACCTCTTTTTTCAGTGGGGGGTTCTGTTATGATATAAGAGAAGGAAAGAGAAAGAAAGAGAGATGCAGAGAGGAAGGGGAAGAGGAAGAAAAGAAAGGAATAGGTGGGGTTTCACCGTTTTAAAGGGACTGCCTGAGACCACACAGGAGGCCAGGGTACTACTTACCATGTGTGCAGAGGTGATTCGCTCTTCCAAGACCTTAAGGGGCAGGGGCAGGGGTGCCTGAATGTTTACAGGTTCCATGTTAACTGTATTAGTTAATATTCTCATTATGAAACCAAACATCTGAATAGAAGCCTCCAAAAGCAGGAAGAGTATAGCAGGCTTTTGTTTGGGTCTCCTACAAGCTCCCAAATCATAGCACAGAAACTTATTTTTAATTTTGAATTCTTGGCCCTATCTTATGCTTGTCCCCTAGCTCTTATAACTTAATTTAACCTGTTTATCCTATCAATATTTTGCATCAGCTGTTTTTACCTTTCTTTTATTCTGTACATCCTGCTTTTCCTTCTTCCTCCATGTCTGGTTGGCTGGCCTCGGGTTATCTCCTTTGAGCCTAGATTCCTCCTGTTTCTTATTCCCTCTGTCTTTCAATCCTGCCTATGCCTCTGTTCACCTTCTTAATTAGACCAAACAATCAGATGTGATGTGGGATGTTCTTCTGTATATGTGTTGCTCTTATTGGTTAATGCATAAAGCTGATTTGACCTATGTCAGAGCAGAAAACAGCCAGGCTGGAAATAATATGTACAGAGAATAGCCTGAGTCAGGAAGACGCCATGTACCTGCTCAAGGAGACGGATGCCTTACCAGTAAGACACAACCTCATGATACCTAGATTAATAGAAATACATTAACTTAAGATGTAAGAGTTAGTTAATAAGAATCCTGAGCTAATATGCCAAGCAGTGTTATAATTAATATAGTTTCTGTATGATTATTTGGGTTGGAGCAGTTGGGAATTCAAAGAGCCATCTCTGCTTACCAATGGTACCAATGTGGGTTGAGTAAATCTACATAAAACTTGAGAGAGTTTGGGAAGGAATTCTAGACACACACACACAAACACACACACCAGAGTTAAGCACAGCTTCTTGGTAGCCACATTTTTTTCAGATACGCTCTGTTTGCTGGTGATGAGCAAAGACACAACTCCTCCAAGCAAAGGCTTCCTGACCTAGCATTAGCAACAAAAATGGCATGGCTTCTTTAAAAAATGATGGTCTCCTGATTCATGCTGGTAGCATGAACCCTGGCTCTTTCAGGAGGTCCTGTATTTAAATAGGGTCTGTGAGTAGTGTACTACTAGTTGTCTAATGGTGACATAAACCTGCTGTGTCCCTGAGGCTGGGACATGGGACATGGCTCACAGATCTGTCAGTAAACCTACCTCTACCATATTGAAAGGCAAAGAGAGGCAGAGTCAGCATCCAGGGCTGCTGTGACCAAGCTGTTTACCATTTTTTAATGCTTCTTTTCAGAAAAGGATTTCAGATACACAATAGGACAGATTCAGACATAAAAGAACTTTAAAAAAACATTTTATGTATGTATGTAGACTTGGGAGAGAGAAGAAAAAGAGTATAGAAAGTTAAAAAAACAGTAATATAAAAGAGTACAGATAGACATAGATTAAAGGAGTAAAGATAATAAAATAAATATTTAAAAGTAATAGAGTAAAAATAAAACCATGTAAAGATGGAAAATACACAGAGTGTATACTATGTATAGTAGTATTGTGTTTTCTTTAAATTTTTTGACTGCAGAGAACCATTTGATTCTGTGGGCTGCTAAGTTAAACCAATGTAAATTTATCTTGAGTTCAAAATTTGATCTACAGATATGTTACCCTGGAAAAGAGGCTCTGTTTTTGCTTCCACAGAAGATGAGAACATGTGGATTCCTCCCAGGGTAATGTGGTTTGATGGATCAAGGCCTCCTAAAAGGTGTCCATGAGCCCTAAAAATACTTCACCCAGCAAACAGCAAGAAGCAGTTTGGAGAAAACAACACCCAAATTCCCAAAATGATTGATTGTAGATGTCTGTTTTAATTTAAAGGAGGATATGACACAGAAATGAATACTTTGCATTTGTATGGAACTTGGTTTATTGATACAAATTTAAAGTCAATTTTGTTATATGTATTTCTGATCTTGTTTAAGGTATTATGTTTAGACAGTTCATTTAAAAATGTAATATATAATTAAAAATTACATATTAATAGCAGGACATTTGTAATAGTCAAAACATGTAGTCATATTAGATAGGTTTTCTAGATGTACTGAGATATATTTCAGATGGATAGGTATTCTTTTTTTTTGACAATTTATATAATGTTGAGGAGTTAGTCTGTACAATTTGGAAAGCTCTTAAGAAAATACTGTGGGTATTTTATTTTTTTTTTTGAATTTACTTCATGATATAAACTTGAAGTTTGTACAAACAATGTAGAACAGAAATATGTTTAATTTTTTCTTTTTTTAAATTTTTTTTATTAAAAATTTCTACCTCCTCCCCTCCTCCCACTTCCCTCCCCTCTCTCCACTCCCCCTGCCCCTCCTTCTCCAGTCCAAAGAGGAGTCAGGGTTCCCTGCCCTGTGGGAAGTCCAAGGTCCTCCCTGCTCTCCCCAGGTCCACGAAGGTGTGCATCCAAACAGACTAGGCTCCCACAAAGCCCCTCCATGCAGTAGGATCAAAACTCAGTGCCATTGTCCTTGGCTTCTCAGTCAGCCTCCACCATCAGTCCCATTCAGAGAGTCCAGTTTGATCACATGCTCCATCAGTCCCAGTTCAAATGGCCTTGGTAAGCTCCCTTTAGATCAGTCCCACCGTCTCAGTGGGTGGATGCACTTCTCACAGTCTTGACTTCCTTGCTCATGTTCTCCCTCCTTCTGCTCCTTATTTGGACCTTGGGAGCATAGTCCAGTGCTCCAATGTGGGTCTCTGTCTCTATCTCCATCCATCGCCAGATGAAGGTTCTATGGTGATATGCAAGATATTCATCAGTATGGCTATAGAATGAGGCCAGTTCAGGCTCTCTCTCCTCAGCTGCTCAAGGACCTAGTTGGGGACATCTCTCTGGACCCCTGGGAACCCCTCTAGGGTCAAGGCTCTTGCCAACCCTAAAATGGCTCCCTTAATTAAGATATCTACTTCCCTGCTCCCACATCCACCCCTCCTCCATCCAACTGTCCCATACCCCCAAGCTCTCCCCATCCTCCCCTTCTCCCTTCTCTCTCCCCATCTCCCCTTACCTCCACCCCACCCCACTCCTGTGCTCCGAACCCCTGCCCGGCACTCTTGTCCACTTTTATTACCCAGGAGGATAACTATATATTTTTCTTTGGGTCACCTTCTTATTTAGCTTCTCTAGGATCATGGATTATATGCTCAATGTCCATTATTTATGGCTAAAATCCATTTATGAGTGAGTACATACCATATTCATCTTTTTGGGTCTGGGTTATCTCACTCAGTAAAGTGTTTTCTATTTCCAATGGATAGGTATTCTTCAAATCATTCAAAGACCTACAGAATATGGCATTTAAAAGGTTTTAATAACTTAATCTTTTCTCTACAGTGAGACATGTCTGCTTCTGGCAGCACCAATTATTTCAGAAAGATTGATGGACATTGAAGAAACTTTTTATGAAATTTTCCTTCATTGTGACTAGGCTAGCCATTTGGGCAAGAAACTCCTATTGCTGAGACTGCTTGATGGTATGCTGTATGAACTGAACATGCAGGGCCCACAGAAAAATGACTGCTGAACTTTTGAAAGGACAGAATGTTCTTTCAGGGATCCTGTTTCACAGAAGGAACTGCCAGATGTTCTGCAGGACACAGAAAAAGAAAACTTATGAACTCTGACAGTGCAAGGCAGAGCTGCTCTTCATTCCTGCTTCACAGAGAAGTCTGACAGATACTATGGGCCTGTAGGCTGAAGACGGATGAAGAACTTTGGGTGACTGTCCAGGCAACAAGATGTCTCTGTCAATTCTAGAACTTTGGAAGCTGCTTACATACAATGCACTTCCTATTTACTTAGGTAACATTATATTCTTCTGGGGGTCTTTGAAGAGTTGAAGACAGTTGTAGATTTCCTTAGTTATGATAATGGAAAAGTTAGATATCAAATTTTAGATTTACAATGATAGGACAGATGATAGAGTATTTTCCCTAATTTGCCAAATATAAATAGATTAAATATTGTAACTGTAATTTTTGCTTGATACTTGCTTTGTTATATGTAATTTTACTATGTGAAATTTAAACCTTACTTTTTATTTAGACAGAAAGGGGGGAATGATGTGGGATGTCTTTCTGTATATGTATTGCTCTTATTGGCTAATGAATAAGTTGCTTTGACCTATGGCAGGGCAGAATACAGCCAGGCTGGAGAAGATAAGGAGAGAGAATAGGCATAGTTGGGGAGATGCCACGTAGCTGCTGAAGGAGGCAGATGCCAGATCCTTACTAGTAAGTGAAGACTCATGCTGATACACAGATAAATGGGTTAGTTAATAGGAAGCCTGAGCTAATAGGCCAAGCAGTATTATAATTAATATAGTTTTTGTGTGATTATTCAGTTTGTAGTGGTTGGGAAACAAAAGAGCAGTCTCCTTCACAGGTACTTTAGGTAGGCAAGGTGAAACAGCAGCACATCTTTACATAGTTAAACAAATGCAGCATAAACAACTGAAACTTTTACACAGTTAAAGTAAACTAACATATCTTTACATAGTTAAAGTAACATTTCACAACAAAGGAAGGCTTTGTGACTAGGACTCCATTGCTGATGGTAGGAGCTTGCCTCATAGACAGATCATAAATCAGCCTCAAACCAAAACTCTGGTCCTATAATTGACAGTTAGGCACTTTGTGGGAACTGCAGCCCTGAGTTGATATCCCTGCCCCCATTTGAGTTGCTTATCTGCAAGGAAAACATAATAAATTCCCTCTGCTCCTGGAGCGGGGAAGGAAGGAATTTTGAGTGCATGGTGACTGTTCCTTGATCCCTGCCGGGGTCAGACTACAGTCCCTTTGCAGCCCCCTCCTCATTTGGTGCCATGGAATAAAAGCCAGCCCCAACAGGACAATAAAGGAAGCTATTCCACCTCAACCTCGTGTTCTGTGCATTCATTCAACCTGGACACCCTCCGCCAAGACTCTTGGTTTCAGCCTGCACTGGAGCGGCAGCACTTGTCCTAAACTTTGTATGATCTCCTGAAACAGCGACATCACCAGGGGACCAATTGTTCAGTCAGATGAGCCTGTGGGGACATTTTACATTGTAACCATAGCATATCTTCTGCAGAATCACTGTCTGTGTCTATAAATGCAACCCCAATAGGCTTTTTTAATGATTCTCCTCATCTTTTTCATGTCATTTACTTTTTCTCTTGTTCTATAATTTGACTCTATTCTGCTTTGATTTTCTTCATTGTTAAGTTGTTGGTTTCTCATTTATATATCTTTCTTCTGTACTTGCACATTGAAATTTAAATGTATTTCAATTGGGGAATCTTTCAGCTTTCATGTTTATGTTGATGTTGATAATGCCTGGATAGAGACTGTATATAACTGGACTTAGTGTACTCTGTCAAATTCTCACCTATTTGAAAAATTTAGTCATGAAATCATAGGTTTGAGGTCAGCCTAGGTAATTTAGCAAGGAGCTGTTTCAAAACAGAAATTAATAATGATGTGGGATTTCCCTCTGTAAGCTTGAATACCATTAATGAATAAGAAACTGCTTTAGACCTATAGTAGGGAAGAGCCTAGGTAAGTGGTAAAGACAGAAATGAGTGCTGGGGAAAAAAAAAAGGGTGGAGTCGGAGAGATGCAATGTAGCCGCCAGAGGGGAAAGATGAGCTGCTAGCTGGAACCTTGCCAGAGTCTGGAGGCCAGGAATTGAAGAAGCAGCCTCCCACTACATTGCATTGACTGAGGTAACCTGGACCTATAAAAACTAACATTACATCTTTCTCAGCAGTGGTTCTTAGTTCCAAATATAACTGTACTTCTCACTGCTCATTACAGAAACTTCTTTCTAACAGAGACCATTACTGAAAACCACAATTTGCCAGACTACAGAGAACAAGTAATTGTGGGGTGTCTAGCTCCAATTGATACGTTTGCAGAACAACTTTTACACCTAAGATTCAGAAAACATCACAGAAGAGGGGACAAAAGGGTTTTAAGGACAAAAAGGACTAGGAAAGATGCCATGAGATTGTGTCTCCAAGAAATGACAGTGAAGCTTTACCAACTATTCCTGAACAATAACTAAACAAGACTTGAAGATATACAACACCACTAAAAGCTAAGATGGAAGGGGAAATTTTCACATGGCTCCACCCAAAGATAAATAACTATAGGAACCAAGGACTGCTGAGAGAGGGTGAAGTAGTTTCCCCCAGAGATAAGATCCCTAGTTAGTCCTGCATTACCAAGTGGCCTACCATATTCATACAGGTGACACTAAATGGACTGAACATGCTATATTTATGTGTTTAGGGTGTGTGTGTATAAATCGTAATTAAAGCCATGATTCCAAGAAGGAGCAAGAAGATGAAAGGGATTGGAGAGAAGAGCAAGAAGAATTTATATAATTATATTTTAATTATAATAAAAAATAAAAATCACAAAAGACTAGCACAGTGTCAACACAGTCAACATAAAGCACAGACAGAAGAGGTCATGGAGCCCTCAACTTAAGCTATGATACATGCTTGAATATTATTTAAGTATAATGTGGAGTGGACTGGATATACAAAATTAAAAGTGTAAAATAACACTAAGGATGTCTAAACAGTCACAAAGAATCATATTACTATTTATTTACCTCAAATTACTATAATACATATAAGCCTATGTGCATATATAAGTAGAACTAGTTTAAATGAAATTATTTCACATGAACTGATAATGTTTTACCCAAGAGTCATGGATTATCTAACAGCAATTTTTCTTCTAAGGGGTATTGTGGAACAATTATCTGTACCCTATCACTCGTATTTTAAAGGAACGCTGATTGGCCAGTAGCCAGGCAGTAAGTATAGGTGGGGTGACCAGGCAGGAAGTAGAGATGGGCAACAAGAACAAGAGAATTCTGAGAAGAGGAAACAGTCAGTCTTCAGACATCACCCAGACACAGAGGAAGAAAGACACAGAGGAAGCAAGATGTGACTGCCTCACCGAAAAAGGTACCAAGACACGTGACTAACACAGAAAAGGATTATGGGCTAATATAAATTATAAGATTTAATAAAAAGCCTGAGCTAATAGGCCAATCAATTTATAATTAATGTAGATCACTGTATGTTTATTTGGGATGAAACGACTGTGGGACCAGACAGGGCAGAAACCTCAGACAACAATAAAACAAATCCAAGGTTGATGGCTCATTCCTATAATTTCAGCACCTTGGAGGCTGAGGCAAGAATATCACAACAAGTTTAATGTCAACTTGAGTTACATAGAGTTCCAGATCAGTCTGTAGTACAGAATAACTCATTTCCAAAGAAAGGGAAGGTAAGAAAATATATTTTTAGTGGTAGAGCCCTATGTCCTGTTATTAAAGTCAGAGGGAAAATACAATAGCCTAATCAGGGTGACAAAGAGCACTGACCCTTCAGGAATGACGATATGGGTCACTTCTCCTGGTAAAAAGCCAGGACTTGATAACATATTTCTTGGGGGTAGAGGAAATAAAGGATGTGTAATAGAGAAAGTTAGTTCTAAATACCAGATCAGGACACATCAAAAGTTGCAGAAACAAGAATTATAATTGATAGCTTCTGTCATATTTTGCTAATAATGCATTTGTACAAGTATTTGTATTTTCTTTCTTTGATTTCTTTATCACATAATGTAACATCATTAAAAAGAATATCATTGGTTATCATATTTAAGTTTTAGATACTATAAGAATGTCCTTCAGTGGACATTGCCATGTATTCTAAAATTTTTAATGCATTTGTATTTGAACAAAGAATAATTATTTCATGCTGTGAATAATTGTGACCCAGCTACTGGTTTTATTTGGAAATTAAGTATGACTTAAAGAGATATTATTGTCTATCAACTTGATAAAGGGTAGATTTATGATGCCTATTCTTATATGTTAACTTTTCTACAACTGTAATTAACTAAAACACAAGTAACTGGGTAATTGATGAAGAATTTTTTTTGTTAATTAAATCATTTGAAGTGAGAAGATGAACTTTGAACCCAAATCTTCTGAGGTAGAAAGATACACCTTATTGTGGAATATATATTTACATTATCTGAAGATGTTTAATTGTGATTGGTTTAATAAAAAAAACTGAACAGCCAATAAGTGGGACAGAATAGGTGGAATTTCTGAGGGAGAGAGAGAAATGCTGGGAAGATGAAGGACAGAAATATCAGTGAGACATTTATGTTTTTAAAATGTCTTAACTTCAAAATGAATGTAAAAAATTATGTTCCAGCAGGGAAGAGGTTTTGCTTTTGTTTCTATAGGAAACAAAAAGCTGTGGATTTCTTCAAAATGAATAAAGATCAGATTTGATCAGGAGAGACTTCCTGAAAATCTTGGCTACAGATGTAAAGAAAAAAAAACAAGAAAAATTACAACATAGGTGATGTATATGCTGATCCCTGCACATGGAACATCTCTGAAACTGGTTAAGACATTATAAATTTTGTTGGCTACAGAGTCCTCCTGACTTCTTACATATGATCCTTTCATATGGTATGGGTTTAAGTTTGATTATATATTTCAAACAGACATACAATGTTAACAGATGCCTTTTATTTGTTCAAACAAAGAACAAAAAATCATCTTTAGATGACTTGTGCATACCTCATATTGCATACTTGTATAAATGCAAATATATATCATACCTTTAAAAGTTTGTATGTTTTCAGAAATAAAGGATCAGACACAAATGAGGACAAGTAGCCCAGGTGATTCAGATTCTCAGAATGCCTCTGTTATAGTATCCTCAAAAATCTTCATTCAAAACAACTTCAAAGCTGCTAGCTGAGATGGTCCATCCTCACAGACCTCTCCAGTCAGGACTTCAGATAAGTCCTACACTTTCCCATCACTTTGAGACTGAGAGATAGTTATCTGTTCCAGGACTCTTATCCCAATTTTCTCAGGAGTCCTTAAAGATGCCATTGCCCCCAAATAACAGGAAGTAATTTTAAGAACATGATAACCACATACCCAAGAAATGGGTAGGTGGGGCTTGGTCATTCAGTAGATTATGGGTGGTTACCATCATTTAAGGGAGTTGGTTGCAAGTTGTCATTGGTCATAGTCAAGGAGGAAACAAAGCAAAGATTAGATTCAGAGATCTTATTCTGAAATGAAAAAGGGGCTCATAGGAATGTAGTAAAAAAAGGAGCTACCAATCGTAAAAACTTTACATTGGTATGGATTTTTGTATAGTGATATAAATTTAAGACTATTTCTGTTATAACATATATATATATATTTGTACTCTTAAGTATTGTTTCTACTCTTGTATCTATGCAGCTTATTTAAAAATATAGTGCCAAGATCTTCTCATTAAAAGTTATTATTACAAACAATTTAGAAAAATTAATAGTTGAAGTTTAACAATTAGTCATCTATACCAATCAAATTTGTGGTCGTTAAAAAGTTTTAATAACTGTAACGGCGTAAGCGAATGCAGACAGATTGTCAAAATATAGACAGCTTTAATGGAGGAATAGACTTACAGAACCACCGTTCCCGCGGAGTCCAGGAAAGCAGAAGCGAGCGCTGGGAGCACGCTCGCCAAATTTATAGGAAAACTTTAGCCTAAGGGGTGGGACTTATCCCTACAAATAACATAATGCTTCTCATGAAAATGAGACATATCTGTTTTTGGCATCAATAATTTCTTCAGAAAAAGATGATGAAGATCAAAATGCCGCTACATGGAATTTGCTTTCAATTTGGCAAAATTCTGGCAAAATTGGCCACTGGGTAAGAAACTGCCCTTGCCTCAGCTGCTGACAGCATACCATCCAAATTTGATAATCAGGACACAAAAGAAGACAATGGCCAAACTTTGCCATGACAAGGTAAAACAATCTTTCAAAATTTCTTGCTTCACAGAAAAGTTTGTCAGATATTTTAGCCCCATATGTCAAAGATGGATGCCCCAATGTTACAGAAGAAACTTGGGTGACTCTTTAGACAACCAGATATCTCTGCCATTTCTATAGTTTTGGAAATTGTTTGCCCTGAGCCTCTTGCTTACTAAGGTAATATTATTTCCTTCTCAGGTCTCTGATGGGGTTGAATACTAGATAGTTACAGTTATAGTTTTTCTTAGGAATCATATAAAGTAAATTAGACACAAAATTTTGGACTTACCAAGAGAAGATAAATAATAGAGTATTTTCTCTGAATTTACCAAATACAAATGATCACAAATGGATATTGTGAATACAGATCTTAAATGATAATTGATTTTTTTGTATATAGCTTTATTGTATAAGAGTAAAACCTTTTCTTTTTATTTATACAGAAGGAGAAAAAATTGTGGAACATTTGTTTACACTGTGTGAAGATGTGTTGTTGCGATTGGTTTAATAAAAAAAATGAACACTTAATAGCTAGGCAGAAAAGAATAGGTGGAATTTCTGGGAAGACAGAAGAATTCTGGGAAGAAGAAAGAGATGCCAGTGAGACATAAAACAAGTCAGATATACAGTAAAGATGAATATCTGAGTCACACAGCAGAACATAGATTAATAGAAGCAGGTTAATTTAAATTATAATAGTTAATTGGGGAAAAGCCTAAGCAAAGGCCAAGCTTTTAATAATTAATAATAAGTCTCCAAGTCATTATTTGCAAACTGCTGGTCCAAAGATAGTCAGAAAAGAAAGATTGCTACAACACCTTTAATTCAGATCCTTTGATGTGGGAAGGTTCACATTTAATCTGGTGATGTTTGAGGTTCAGCCTGAAGACCAGAAAAGCAAAGCAGTCAGCCCCTGGCTCTTATATCGACCCCAATCCAAAATGGCAATTCTGCCTCCAGAAATCTCAGAATGAGAGACTGTGACTGAGAGCTGTATACTCTCGTTTTATAATCCTCTCTCGATATGGGATTTAAGCCATGCACCATTACTGCCTGATTATTAAGGCAAGCTAATGTGGCTACTGGGATTAAAGGTGTGTGTTATTGTTGCCGGGTCTATAAGGCTGGCCAGTGTGGTTGTTTTACTCTTCTGATTCGCAGGCAAGTTTGATTTATTAAAATACAAGTGAAATGCCACTACAATCTGGACTGCACCTTCTGAAAATAACCTATGTAAAGGACACGGAAGAAGGAAGCTTACTCTCTTTGATTGCTTACTCTTGATATTACTGTCAAGTCCTTCTTTTCACTGGCTTTAGAGTCTACTTCTTTGGGATTCCTGCATATAATAAAGACCAGCTGAGACATCCAAACATGTGGACTAAACTACTACTGGATGTTTTGTTAATAGATCATTGATTTCATTAGTCTCATTCAGCCATTGTTAGACTATCTAAGCCACAGACTTTTGGCAACCTAATTAATCCCTATGTACATATGGGGATTTAATATATATTAAATATACATAATATATAAAATGCATATAATGTGTGTTTGAATATATGAAATCTCATAAATATACATACACATGCATACATAATAATATGTACATACATATCATATATATGTATGGGGATTTAGTATATAAATATATGTTAAATATTACATTGTATTAATATATTATAATTTATTATTTATTCATAATTATTAGTAGTATAATGTTTATTATATTATATATCATATATCAAACATATTATATCTAGAGAATTCTGAACAATCCTTACATGTGTATATACATACACACATATGCATATATATTTACGCACATTTATATATATCTGTTTGTGTGTGTATGAATTTTGTCAGGGATTAGTCAGTGTTCACTGTTCTCTAGAGGAACAGAACTAATAAATTATATATATATTCAGGTCTGAAGCAGATTGTGGGATATCCATGGAGGATAAATTATGCATCATGGAGAAATGAAGAGGAAGCAGTACATGAAATAGGATGGTGTCCAATCCTTGAATGCCAGTATGGTAGAAATAAAAAGGCAAGTGCCTTCCCAAAGCAACAAACTGAATCACTTGTGGGGACATCGTGGAATCTTGTAGAGAAGAAACTTTGGATTGGATGGTCAGAAATGTTCCACTGAAAAAATTTTCCTTACATGTTTCTACAGATTATAGTATCATCCTTACAGTTATTTCATGTGTCTTGCTTACATCTGAGAATACAGTTCTACTAGGTCCGGGAGGCCAATGGTCAGGTTTATCTTCCTCTAAAACTCCCAGTGTGACATGTTGGCAGAATTGAAGGTAGTCTAAAGAGACACCATATCTCTGAATCTGAGTATCAGACTGTTGAAATAAACAATGGACCCCAAGGAAATGTGAATTTCCCCAGGAATCTCACTCATGCTGTAAGAATGAACCCATGTCCTTAATGGATTGTGATCTACCCCTCCCCTAATCTCTCCTCAAACATGACCACAGGGATCAGATATCTGGTTACTAGCTCGGCTGACCAGGGAGAAACAGAAGCAGGCTGTTGTGGGGAAGTCTACTCCCACACATTCCAGTTCACAGGCTAGTGGAAAGGCTGTTCCTTAATGACAAGTATTTTCCATCTTGGTGATCAGGAATTATTTTTGCATGACAGAACTTTTAAGGAATCTCAAAATTGCCAGCTTAATATACCCTGCATGTTTCCCCCACCATGTCTTTGATAAATGTTAAGCCATGTGTTTCAGAACCTACAGCTGCTCTTGCTCAGAATAGCCCCCAAATAGTTGAATCCTCATGTACCTACAGAGTGTTAAATGTACTCACTCACATTTCAGAATGGAAGCCAGGAAGTGACTGAATTGACAAAGTTGTTTCTTCAGTGGTCAGCAGCCTTTCTCTTTCATATTTGAACTTGTTTCAATTTACTTGTATTTTCACATGGTTAGATTTTCTGTTCTTGTTCTTCTTGCCACTGTTTTTTTTTTTTTTTTTTAAATCATTTCCATGTTTTAAAAAAAGTTTTCCACAATGGTTTGATAAACACTATTGAAATCTGTGTGCAGAGCAGGATCAGATTATTTTAATCTGCAGGTGCCCTCTAAACGGTATTTGAAATAGATAGAAACAAGACTATCACACTCATGTGCCAGCTATCCTCTTTAAAGTAAGTTCAACTAAAAGAAACACTGGACCCCTGTTTTAAAATGGTGCAAGAGAGACCTTGGCAGGCCAAAGGGCCGTGCAGCAGGTAAGAGCCAGAGGTCTCTTAGCAGGCAGGAGACAAATACACCATGCAGGCAGAGCTTAAGAGGGAAAGAGAAATACAGAGAAAAAGGAAGAAGCGGCAAGGACCATTCTGTCTTTTAAGAAGAGCAGTGGAAAAGAACGATGGGAATGGACAGAGTTTGTCTCTTCCAGGACCTTTGTAACTGCATACATGTGTAGTGATACGCAGACATAGGACCCCGGGCTGGCTAGGGTACTGCTTGGGTTCATTCTGCCAGGTGACAAGGGCATAATGTCTGAGTCCTAAGATTCCCACCTTTTTCTTCTTATAAAAAGGAGGAGATATTAAAGGGGATAGCAGATGGGACAGGGATGAGGGTGCCAGCTTCTCAAGACTGCTTCCTGATGATTTGTGGGTGTTGAATTCTTGGGGGAACTGAGAAACCTGGGATGCAGGTCACATCCTGGAGTGCCCAAGCTCTGTGGAACTGTCTGGTTTTTCTTGGACCTTGTGAGGTGCTGGCAGAGCAGAGGACAAGGTGATGTTTAGGGAAAAAAGTTATTTTGATCCTGGTGACTGAGAGGGAGGGTGCCAGGACCAGGGAAAGGTAGGGAAGGTTAGGCTCTTAGAGTCTGGTAATGGAGGGAGGAAGGGGTGCATATGATCTATTTAAGGTGAATCCTCCAAGTCAACTCCCTAGAACTTACAAGAATTCTTTGAGTTGTAAAAGCGTAAGTTTTAGAACATCAGCCTTTATACTGTTTATAATCTGTACTAAAATTTAAATTGTAGAAGCCACAGCATATTCATGCCAGAAATGACTGCGACAGGTTTTTTTTTTTTTTTCACAGTGAAAAGTATTTTTAAGGTCTATAATTAGGAAACTACCAAAGGGAATTTAAAATCTTCATCTTATAGTTATGATCAAGTACTGATATAGTATGATGTTTTCTACTCTGTCAGGGTTGGATTAATATTTTCTTAGAACTTCATCAGTTAATGTTAAGACTATGGACAATAGTATGATGAGAAAGAAATCTGACAACTTACATTTGTACTCATCAAAGCACTTTCTTATACCCTGAAACATTCTTAGATCTTCTCATCTTAAACTGTGTATATTAAAACACCTTTTGTTTAAACAAAGGAATGGGAAGAAGTTCTGCTGAAACCTGTTTTGTGATTTTGTCCCTTTCAAACTGGCAAACCTACCAGCTGTCAAACTGCATCAGAGCTCTTGAAAAGGATAAATTTTACCTGAGTTATTTATTAAATAATGAAAGGGACTTACTTGATTGGCTAACTAGACAGTACCCTGGGATCCTCCATGGTCATTGAGGGCAGGCCTTAAGGCAACATCCACCTTTCTGCTGGCAAGTATGCCGGCAAGGCTCCAGAAGATCCCACAGGCTTCTGGGGAGTAAGGACTCATAGGACTTTACCTTTGTCTTAGACAACTGCAGGAAGTTGATTCCCCAGTTTCCTGTTGTAAATGGCCTGAAGAGGGTCTTTGCAGCAGTTGAAGTGAAAGGCAGGTTTGCTCAGTGGCTATTGCTGCCAGTTATGGGTGGAAGTTCTTCTGTGCCAATCTATATAATTTGAAGGAAATGGGAGTGGTCCCAGAAGCTATTCTGTCTCTTTGTTATGAAAAGCTTTTAATAATTAAACTTTTAACACGCCATCTTCTCCAGATCTCTGAGCACTTGAGAGCTGTCTCCAAGCACTTGAGAACTGCCTACTGGGCACATATAAAAATGCAAACTTTGTCTTTAGTTACTTGTCTTAAGCACACAGGTGCCTAGTTAAGGCTCTGTCCCTGTAATTAATTGCATCAGTAACCAACAGGACCACAATTAAAGAGCTTGATTATTTATAAGATGACTCATAGCTTGTATTATTCAACAATCTACAATAGGTTGGTAGCTTTTACATTGCATTCCTGTAAAGTATAGCCTTAAAAACAATGGTTTTGAACTGAAGCATGTTTAGTATGAAAACAAAATTTTTTAATGAGCTCAGGAAAGAAATCACAATAGCCATTTCATGGATTTTAAACATATGTTGTTATTTATTTAAATTTTCTAGAAGCTTGGTGTTGGAACCTTGACGAAGACATAAGTACTTAGGTTTTTTTTTTTTTTAATCTGAAAGAAATCTTTATAACTTTAAATTTCTGTCACTATGTAGAATATATTTAAAGCAGGGTTGAATCACATAGACAGTATGTTGTAACAGATCTAACTGTATACTTATCATCATTTCAAACAACATACCAATTTAAAATAGTTGAGATTCATTTTTTTCTGTTTTTGTCTAGGAGTTTTAAAAAGGACAATGAAACAGTCCTACATGGACTTTTTAAAGCATTTTAAGCAATAATTATACAAACATATATGCACAGTTGGATTTAAGTTGCATACACACATGAGCATGCAACATATATACAGAGTTAAAGCTAGCTCACACTCACACATAAAGTAGAATCAAAAGTCACATGCATACCCATACACATATATTAAACACCTTATAGTTTTTAAACCATATGCCCTTGTTAAGACACACATAAAGGATGTAGGAATTAAGAGTGATGTGCATGTGACTACACATGCTTTCATACACTTTTCCAAACATATGAAGTAGACAAGAAACAAAAGCACTCTGAACAGATGTTGTTCATCTCATCCCACTGCTGTGGGAAAATGTTCTTATACACTGTAAAAATTTGTCACTCGTATTGGTTTGATAAAATGCTGGTTGGCCAGTAGGCAGGTAGGAAATATAGGTGGGTCAACCAGACTAGAAAAATTATGGGAAGAGGAAAAGAATAAGACACAGGGACCAGTAGACACAAAAGAAGCAGGATGAAAATGCTGCACCGAAAAAAGTACCAAACCACATGACTAAACATAGACAAGAATTATGGGTTAGTTTAAGATGCAAAAGCTAGTTAACAAAAGCCTGGGCTAACAGGCCAAACAGTTTATAACTAATATAAGCTTCTGTGTTTTCTTTGATACTGAAGACCAGGCAGGACAGAGACTTCTGTCTACAGCCCAGTGTGCTGTGAACAGTGGACAGCATTTCATCCAGCATCGATGTATAGGAGATGTAGTACAGCCAGATGGGAGAGAATGAATAGATGTTCTCAGGCAGAGGGAGACCACTGTAGCAGAAGGCTGCTGCAGTGGGAGGGAAAGAGAGTCTCAGTGTGACTAGACCACACACTGGGAATGAGATGTAGAGAGACAAAAAAGGAAACAGGGAGAAAAGCATAAAGAACTTGGGTGATAGGGTACATATTTCTAAATATTGGATCACTGGTGGAAAAGTCCTGTGAAGTAATGGAATATGGAAGCAAC
This sequence comes from Alexandromys fortis, assembly GCF_014885135.2. Lineage (NCBI taxonomy): Eukaryota > Metazoa > Chordata > Mammalia > Rodentia > Cricetidae > Alexandromys > Alexandromys fortis. The sequence continues at coordinate 1,550,431 of NW_026068125.1, forward strand.
TGTTTTGGATTGATATCTATTGGGGTGGGCCTAGTTTCTGTGAGTCAGGTAGAGTTCAGCATGGACCATGACTCATTCTGGCCTCAGGTCTTCATCTGTGAGGTCCAGGAGTCATAGTGAGTAGGTGGGTACAAGCTGTACCCCCAACACCATTGTATGAGTACAGGGGCCTGAAGGGCTGTGAGTTCAAGAGGTATGTGGTTGCCCAATACTGGGACTTTCAGCTGGAGCCAAGAGGTGAGAAACCATAGTCAAGAGGAGAATCTTTGATCATGAAAAACATGTTTAGGGGTTCAGGAAGAATGTGGCCTACTGTTACTGCCAATTTCTGCTGATGTTGGATATAGAATTCCAGAAATCCTTAGTTTGAAAGGTGATTAAATTGAAAGTTACAGAATTTTAGTTGTTCCCAAACTGCCAGTAGGCAGGAAGAACTGCCAGGAGAGGCTGCTGAGTTTTATGGTACCAAATGTTGTAACACGGTGAGAAAGACCTTGACAGCTAAAGGGCCACAGAAAGGGTGAGAGCCAGAGGCCTTATGGCAGATAAATATGCCATGCAGGCTGAGCTTAAGAGAGCAGTTTATTGAGAGAAGGGAAAAGAGGAGGAAAGAAGGAAAGAGAAATACAGAGAGGAAGAGGAAGAAGAGGCAAGGATGAGCCTGCCTGTTCAGTAGGACAGCAGGAAAGAGAGTAGGAATGTACAGAACTTGTCTCTTTTTAAAGGGACTTTTGCTCCTGTGTACATTTGTATTGATGTAGGAGCCATAGGACCCTGAGCTGGCCAGGGTACTGCCTGGTTGGGTCTTGCCAGGTGATAGGGCCAGCATAGTGCCTGAATCCTAACAGCCACACCATCGGAAGCCTGTGTTCTCTAATTCTTAATTGGCTCAGTGAAACCAGAGCATCTGAATGAGTACCTCTCCTTCCCCCAAATGGTTGCCTTGTTAAGTACAAGCTCCAAGGACTAAACTAGTTAAAAGGGAGGTAAACCATTGTCTGAGGCTCTTCACTATAGCTGTGCTGCAAAATCTTAATTGTGGGTCATTATCAGACATGATGCTGTGGAGATCTTCCAGAAGTCAGAGAATTTTTATTGGCTTGTTTTGAAATCTTTAAGGAAAATGACATGTCATATGCAAGGAAGAGATTTTTCTCTTTAAAATAATTTATTTGAAATGATCACATATCAACTGAATCAGTTACTTTTCAGTTGTTGTGACTAAATATATACCATGAAAAATTTTAAGGGAAGAAGGGCTTATTTTGGCTTTCAGTTTAAGGGGATACAGTTATGGCAGGATTGGAAGCAAGCTGGTCACATTACATTCCCAGTCAGGAAGCAGCAAGCAGACAACAAGTGGGACCAGGCTATAAACCTAATCCTCAGTGATACATTTACTTCCTAAAGATCCTATAACCATCTAAAACAGTGCCACGAGCTAGGAACATAAAAGCATGTGCATGACACTTTACAGTTAACTCCCCAAGCCCAACCAATTTATCTGAGAACCTAAGGACATTGAAGTAAGTAAGGAATTGATACCTTGACAGAAGTCAAAGAGATATCTACTAGTGTTTAGTCATTGCATTTATTTCCTGAGACAGGGTTTTGCCTATCCCATGCTGGCCGTGAACTATCTGTGTTGTCAAGCATGAACTTCCCCTTCTTACTCTACAGTTTCTACCTCCCAAGTGTGGGGACAACATGCTGGATTTATCTGCCCCTGAGGAAGGAACCCCAGACATGAACTATGCCAAATGAGCTACATTTCCAGTCTGTAACTTACCTTATAATGCCACTTTAAATCTTAATATCTTTGCATCATCTTGATGTGGAATCTCTCTGTATGCTGTCAATACCATTGGTTAATAAAGAAGCTGCTTTTGGGCCCATTGCAGCACAGAATAGGGCAAGTCAAGAATTCCAAACAGATAGAGGAGGAGAGAGTAGGTGGAGTCAGGGAGAAGACATATAGCTGCCAGAGAAATAAAATGCAAGTTGCCAGCTAGAACATTGCCAGTAAATAATGAGCCTCATGGTAAAAGATAAAATAATAGAAATGGGTTAATTTAAGATATAAGACCTAGCTAGCAATAAGCGTAAGCGATTGACCAAGCAGTGTTTTAATTAATAAAGTCTGTTATTTTTTGGGTCTGGGTGGTCAGGAATGAATGAGCAGCCCCAGGTCTACGTGGCTGGGAATGAACAAACAGCCTCTGCCTACAAAGGGTGTTGCCAATGTGGTCTGAAACATTTGGAGCTGATGACCATCACCCACTTTGGGTTCACGTGCTTGTGTGCCCACTCAGGCTTGCAAGGAAAGTAACTGAGAACATGCCTGTGGCTCAGTAACACCTACCTGAACTGGCCACAGAATCAGGTCTTCTAGAAGTGCACAGGCAGGAGACTATGGTACATTCCAGATGCCATACACAGAGATATTTCTAGGCTGCACAATGCACTACCTGAAAATTTAGCTTTTACTCAGATTAAAAGGGTTTTATGCTGAACGGTGCTTCCTAGGGTTGAGGTGGTGAGAGCAAAGGCATCAGGCATTCTGTTTATGATTGTGACCCTTTCCAGGAAAAAGTTAAATAAACAAAATGGAGAATTGAAGAAGGATACTTAAAGAAATCCTACACTAGCTCAGAATTGAGTATAATAAAGGGTTATTTATTTAAGGGTGGACTCATAGATCACAACCTTCTGCTCGAATTGGGAAGAGCAACTGAATCCCACAGCAGGCAAAAAGAGGCCAGACACATGCTTTACATATGCTTATATAGTATAAGAGGCCAAGCCCAAGTGGGTGGGTAACTTAAAGGCTATTGGCTGTAGGAATTCCTGCAGCAAAGAATGGATGTGAGGACAAAAAGGATAGACAGACAGTAACCACCTCATGCTACTATGCCCCAAATACTTGGTGCTCTGTTTTATCCAAAAGGAGCCATGGATTTGTTGATTATTACTTGGTCTGTTTATTGTTCTGAAGATCAGGCTTAATCTACACTTTCAATGAAAAAGCATAGATCAGCAATACTAGGTAGGGCCTGAATTTTTATGTTCCCACACTTCTGATTACACATTGAGACATAATTCCCCATGTAGTACTTTTCAGGAAGTGGAACATCTAGTGCATAATGAGGTCAAAAAGACACTTCAGGCCTTGTGAAAGAGGTCTGAGGGAGCTTGCACAACCTTTCTATTAAGTAAGGATAATGATTTTCATCTATAATGGACAGGCTGTCAGTAGACACCAAATCTGTAACAAGCTTGACCTTGAATTTTCCAGCCTCTTGCACTGTAAAAAGTAAGTGTAGATTGTTTGTGTACAATGTATTAGGGGGTATTTTGTAATAGCTGCCTGAATCCTCTAACATAAATAACAGCTGTCTGATACCTTAAAGGAAATGGCAGCTGACTGTTAGGAATTCAAAGTTCTCTTGTAATCACTGGCTTTGCAAAAGGAAAGGGAGAAAGGATGTTTTTTCCAGAGCTGTACTGCTGATTTAGTATAGGAATATAGGAAAAACAAAACCAAAGCAAAACAAAAAATCTCTTTGGGCTTCAACAGAGCTTTTGTGTTGAGATGTTCACATGTGTTAAGATCACTTCAGTTTTGCAAATATCACTTAATATCTGTTAATGCAACTGTTTTAGCTATCTTTGCAATTCCATTAAAAGAAAAACAGAGAAGCTTTTCCTCTATCATATTAGCTTGGAAAATCATAAGTCTTGGTTCCAAGTATTTTTTAACTAGAGCATCTCATGTTGTATTTGTACAACACTGTGGGGTTCTGATGTAAAAGCAATGTGTTGCATTGAATAGTCACAGAATAAGGATCATAACAGTGTAACAAGAAAGATCTTGTCAAGCATTTGTATTTGTCCTTAGAAAGCAATTTCCTTTGATATAATATGAATGAGAATTTTCTCTTGGACACAACTTTATTTAATATTACTAAAAGTTAAATAAATAATCAAATTTGGTGGTATCATTTTCTCCAAAATATAAATTAAACTCTTGGTAAACTCCAATATGTTTAGAAATACAAATTATTGTCGGTTGAAAACTTCTATTTAATTTTAAAGGAAGAAAAGCAAATCAGAATCCTGGGAGATTCTAACACCCAGGAGTCCTGCCAAGCTTAGGTAAAGCTTTTGCAAATCCTAGACTCTCATACATCTGATTTTCTCCTCTCCACTTCCAGGGAAATAGAATTCTTCAAGAGGTTTGGGGATAATGAGTCTCCCTGGAGTTACTGACTCTGAATTTTGACAAGTCTTTTCTAAGGCAACTGGTTGAGAAAGAAGTCAGATGTGGGTTGTGTACTTAATCCTGAGGAGTCAGTTTCTGTTCTCTGGAGCACTCTGGGATGATTGGCCCTCACATGACTTTACACTGATGTCCCAAATCCTAACTTAACTTTATTCACATTTCAGTTTTACTTGAAAATAAAAGTAAAAGCTGATTGTTATTTTGACTGCTTATCTACCTTCACACACTTGTGGGATGTCTGTCATCTTTTTGCCTACTCTTTCTTTAGACATTGTTTCTTCTTCTGTGCATCTTTTTTCCTAGGTCTGCTCTAACCTGTTTCTCAGACAGTCTGCATAGTCACCATCTTTTATTCAACCTTTAGAAAAATTTTCACATCTTGCTTCACCTGGTCCTTCAAAACAAAAGCACAGGACAAAATTGCCTCCTTCGTCCCCTCTGCTTCCTCCACGCTCCCACCTTCTTTCTTCCTTCCTATCTCCCTTCTTTCCTATCAAATAACTGAGAAAGTCTTTCAGTGGTAGAAAAACTTGCCAACTTAGGTTGAAATGTCTGCTATGGTTGCTTATGGCAAATGCATGCTGTGGAGAATTCAAGATTCTCAGCTTCGAATGGGATTGACTGAGAGAAAATGGAAGTCAGAAGGCAGAGAGTGAGTAAGATAGAGAATTCTTGTCTCCATCTTGTGACCAAATATTTGACAAGAGAAATTTAATGAGAAAGGTTTTGTGTGTTTATTTAGCCTACAACCTGAAGACATACAGTACAGCAAGGTGGTAAAGGCATGGCAGCCCTAATAGAAGTGACTGGTTACATTGCTTTTACAGTCACAGGGTTGAAATTGGACAGGAAGCAGGGTCAAGGCCTCAAGGCTCACTTCTTCCAAAAAGATTCCAAATCCTAAGAATTCTATCTTATCAAATAGCTCCACCATCTAGAAACCAATTTTCAAACATGAGCTTATGGGAGACATTTCACAAGCAAAAGGACTGCCAAACCTTGCCAAGATATGGTAAGATCGTTTTTAAAATTTTTCTGCCTCTGAAAATGGTCTGTTAGTTACTTTAGGCCTTAGCCAGTGTTCATTACCCTAACTTTGCAAATGAGACTTTGGGTGATTGCCCATGTAGCTTATTGTCTCTGTCATTTCTTGCACCCTTTGGAAGTTGCCAGATTGAACCTCCTGTTTACTCAAGTAATATTCTTTCCCTTCTCAGGTCTTTGCTGGGTTGAAGACTAGGTAGTCACATGACTTAACGAAGCCATTTTAATATAAGACTAAGACTCCTTAGGATAAGATAATTATTGTAACATTTGCATATATTTCTCATTTGATATTGTTCATACTGGTTGTAACTCTAATTTTTATGCATGATTTTGCCTCTTCTTTTCCCTGGACAATACTTGATATTTGGTCTTATTGTATATAGTTTTATATTAGGCTTAGAATTTTCTTATTTAGACAAAAGGGAGGGGTGCTGTGGGAACTCCTTCAGTCAGTAACCTTTAAAATACTGGCCCACTTTGGGCATGTCTTACATAGAATAAATGAAGACGAAAAATGTAGATGGCTTCTTGGCTGCTGGATTTGGTCACAGATACCAGTGCACACAGAAGACTATAGGTCACTACTCTTTCTGTGAGTTTATCCCCAAATAAACAAACTTCTGTTATACTCCATTCTGGACTATTGTGTAGCTTTTGTATGCCAACAGATATGTACATGTTTTAGTGAATCACCAGAGACCCTTCCTAGTGGAAGATATTTCTGAACTCTGATATCTTGTTCTAAGAAGGCAAATACAATAAAATAATTTAAGAAACCTCAAGCAAATGAATTTTGTTACCATCATAAATGCATTTAATCAGCTTCCTTATGTGACATGTGGCATAGCCAGCCTGTCAAATGTAAACAAGGCCTAGAGAGGATGCCATGACTGATGTGAGATCTCTGGGAATTCCCAATCAGGGTGAGCTTACAGGATTTGGAGACAAAAAAAAAAATCTCTCCTTAAAATTAATCCCTAAGCATTCAAATCATATCATAGTCAATTGTAGAAGAAAATTTGCATAATCTTTGCTAAAAAATAAAATATTAGTCTCTAACCTCCCAAAAGTATGAGGATTTTAACGGGATGCATGGTGGGAATGAGAGAGACCTAAAGTGCTTCCTGGTATACTTAACTGGTTTGGCTTCAGTAATATTACATGGGTTACAGATTCCCATTTCCTAAGCTACTTTCCTTTGCATGTGTGAATATACCAAACTAATGCATGTCCCTAAAATAGAAGGTAGACACAATTATCCTTAGATTGGAGAAGGGAACTTGATCATTCTGCTAAGATGCTTGATAACATCTTCCCCTTTGTTCTACTTCTAAAATCCCCAGGAAGCCATCTGATCCAGGATTTGATTTCCTGTGTAGCTCTACTTCCCAGAAGGGATGTGTAGACAGTTGGCCTAGCTCCTGGACTAAGCATGCTTCCAGTTTTACATGAATAAATTGGCTTTTTGACAGAGTGAATCAGAATCTGAGGTTGCTTTACATGAAATTGGCTCTAGAAATGAAAGAGCTGAAAAACTGCACAGAAAGTTCAGGAAAGGACAGTGGGAATGAGATGTGAACATCTGTGTCATTGTATAGAGGAAAACCCTGTGCGTGCTCATGTTATTTTAAAAAAGTGTTTATTTAATTATTTTTCTCAAAGGGAAGTTGGCATTGAACTTTAAGATCTATTGACATCAGGTATGTTCCAAATCTGAGATCATACTTGAAAACTGGTATACCCAATCCCAGTATCCATTTAGGACTGATACACAGAAATGGTAAAGAGCCAATGGTACAAGTTTATACACTTTCTTGGCCAAGTGGCGATTTGTTCAGCCTACAAGAGGAGTTTAGATGGAACATTCTAGATTTGATGTTAAGAGTACAACTCATCCTGATCATTCACACACATACAGTGAATTGAGAATAAAAGGTTTTTAGGTGAAAAGACAAAGACATTTTACTGGATATTTTGGAAGTATATTAAAATGAGTAGTTTCAGACAAAACAATAGCCTTACTCAGCAAGCCAAAATGTCCTGTCTCTTTGCAAACCATTCTCACTCTGAGAGGTTACATATATTTCTAAATGGACAAATTTATAATCTTGAACGTGTGGAAATAATGTCTATCTAAACAAAGTAAATTAGAGCTTTGGAGATTTCCATAACTGAAAGATAATCTTTTATTGTGGAGTTTATGAAGTGACTGACATTAGATTTTTAACCCTATTGAGTGTAATTTGGGATTTGGGGGAGGGTTGCATAGTTCCCTGGTGAGAATTGTCCTGTGTGCTGCAAATCGCTTCTCTTTAGGAAACCTTTCTTGGCATTATCTGCTACTTCCTGAATACTGTTTCTTCAGGTTTAAAATTGCTGTTTCCCTTCTGGGGCATTGTGAAAAAGGAAACTGAAAAATACTTAATCTTTTAAAGTCAAATGCAAACAATTCAACCTTAAAACAGTAGAACTCACTTTATGCTGATCTGGCAGGCAGCCAGAAAGGGCATACATGCTGCACTTTGATAAAAAAGATGAAAAGTCTTTGTGAAGGCTGTGGGAAGAGCTGCTGGGGAGAAAATTTTTATTTCCCTCTCTCCTTTCTTCCTCTTCCACCCTTTCAAATGAACATGCTTAACACTTACTGGTAGAGTTTTCTTTTTGTCCTTTTGGGAAACCTATTGGAGCTAAAATTTTCCCTTTCCATATGACCCTTCCATAATTCAGATAACTCTGATGAGAATACCAACATGTCCTGATAATGTAAGTGAAGCTATGAGATCCCATTTAAAGGGGGTATCAAAGATTTGTTAGGATGTACTCATGGACGCATAACATGGTAAATAGTCATTGTGGTCTTTAATTTTTCCTGGGGGTGAATGGAACCAGCAGTCTGATTTCTGACCACCACACGAGAGAGTGAGTGATCACTTCCTTCTTCCTTTTAAGATGTCACATTGTCAGACAAGAAGCACCATCTCTATCAGGCCAGATAGCCCAAGGTCATAAGTGGACTGAATACCCACTATACCTTCTTCTTTTGCTTAAATAAGAAGATTCTAAACCTAATACAAACTATATACCATAAGAACAATTATCAAGTATTGCCCAGAAACAAGAAAGGGTACTAATATACACAAAAATAGAACTGTAACCAACAACAAAAACATTAAGAATCATGTATTGAATGCCAGGATCATAGGCAAATGGCAAATTTAAGAGATTATTCCAATAGCTGTCCTATCCCAAAGTGTCTAAGTCTTGTACCTGATACGCCTTAACTGGGATAAGAGAGGATAGTAACTGAGACAATTTAGTAGTCTTCAGTCCCATCAAAGACTGGAGAAGGAAAATAACACTATCTGAGTAAATAGGAAGTACAAGCAAGTAACTTCCAAAAGATGTAAGAAATGACAGAAATACCTGGCTACCTGGACAGTCACCCAAAGTCTCTCTGCAACATTGGGGCAACTAACTTTGGCTATAGGCCTACCTAGAATATTTGACAGACCATTTTTTTAGTAATAGAAAAATTTGAAAAACTGTCTTAATCTGTCTTGGCAAAGCTCAAGCACATGCTTTTACTTAAATCCTGATGGTCCAGAATGAACAGCATGTTTACTGTCAACAGTCGAGGCAAGAGCAATTCTTTGCCTGATAGACCAATTTTGCCAAGAAGAAACAAGCTCCATATGTGTTTGTCTTCAGTGTTCATCATTCTCTGCTACCAGGATTGGTACTTACCAGGAAAGTTGTTTCTCATGTCAACAGAATTTATTTTAAATTATTAAAAAATTTAAATGCTATATTCTGTAGGTCTTTAAAGTATTTGAAGATTATGTATCTATGCAGAATATATCTCTGTGCATCTAGAGAACCTAACTAACATAAGTATAACAAATATGGGTGACTACTAACCTGTAATTCTTAATAATATATATAGTTTAAGATAATTTTTATAATTTCACATTATAAAAATAAACAATTTTTAAACAGATGTGTAGTATGAAAACAATGACTTTGCAATTATAACAATATAGAAAATATCTCGATCAGAGGTAGACATGTATAGTACAATATGTCAAAAATATCCTTAATTTATATTAGTATATAAAATATCTTGGGTATAAGTAGAAACATGCCTATGGCATAACAAAATAATTTAAATATCTGTGTAAAAATATTGTAAACAGAAATAGGAACATAAAGAATATGACAAAAATAATTTTGAATTTGTATTAGTAAACAAATTATCTTAGATAGTAATACAAAAATAATCTTACATCTGTATCAGCATATATAAGAATCTATACCAAAGTAAATTGTCTAAAACTAATAGTTGCTAAAATAGTTTACAAGTAGATACACTAATCTTCCTTAATATCCTATCCTATTTATTCCCCCCTTTTGTTTTCTAAAAGAGATTACCGAGTCTCTTTTTGAAAACAACTCTATTACAACTTAGAGCCAACACCTAACAGATGACAATTATCCACAACCACGAGAAAACAAAATCTCTTGGGAGAGCAGGAGTCTGTTGTCTAGTGGGTGATGGCATCTCTATAGGATCTTGCAAAAACTAAAACAATGGTTAAGTCTCAAGAGGACTAGCTGTAACATTTATAGCCAGTCTCAGAGTATTGGGTAAGGTTTATCTGAAGTTCTAATCTAAAATTTTGGCTAGATGGTTGTAAGAAGGTTGACCATTTCAGCTAGCCAATTTGGAATTATCTTAGGCAGTTTTTGGTTCAAACAAAACCGAAACTGATAGTTGAGGGGTGTTTATTGGCTTGGTGGCATAATTATGAACCAGGCAAAATCATTGTTGTAGGTGATGGGATTCAGTTGGACCAGGTTGGGCATCAGGTGAATCCATGAGAGCCGGGTTAAAGGGGTATCCCAGATTTATTAGTATAATATATGTTAGTATATATAGTATAAGTTGAATAACTGCCATGGTCTTTCATTCTGCCCAGGGGTGAATGAAACCAGTAGTCCAGTCTATGACCACCACACAAGAGAGTAAATGATCGCACCTTTCTTCCCTTTAAGAGGTCACAAGGGCAGACAAAAAACACCACCTCTATCAAGCCAGATAGGCCAAGGTCATGGGTAGAGCAAATACCCAATAAACTGATACTTCTTTGTCCTTGGCTGAAATCAAACTGAACCACTGCACATTGCTGATGTAGGTGGGTCTTCTATCCATCTGTTGCTTTCATTGGTTAATTAATACAGAAAACTGCTTGGCCTCATAGATCAGAACATAGGTAGGCGAGGAAGACAGAACAGAATGCTGGGAGGAAGAAGGCAATGAGGCAGATGCCATAGCTCTCCTCTCCAAGATGGACACAGGTTAGGAGCTTTCCCAGTAAGCCACCACCTTGTGGTGCTACACAGAGTACTAAATATGGGTTAAAGCAAGATGTGAGAATTAGCCAATAAGAGGCTAGAGCTAATGGGCCAGGCGGTGTTTAAAAGAATACAGTTTCCATGTCATTATTTCGGGTGTAAAGCTAGCTAGTGTGGGAGCTGGGCGGGATGAAAAGCAGGCCTGCTCGCCTCTTCGCTACACATTGCAAAAAGCTCTCCAGAGAAAAGACAGAATAAGTGACAGTTTAAAGTAGATGCAGCTTTCCAGGTTTAGCCCTGGCATTATAAAAGCCTTTGGTTTTATGAAGACACCGAGAGTCACACACTGCTTTGCCCTTAATGGTGGAAGCAATGACAGACAGAAACTGCATAGGTGGCATCACCATACATAATTTTTACCTCTGAACTAAAGTAGAAAAAAAAAAAACTTTATGCAGTCTGGTTGGGTGTGGCTACAACAATTGACAAGGTCAACACTCATCCTTGTCAGACAGAAGATGACTTCATGGTTTCATGTTGCAGTATGAGTATTAAAAAATATCTTGTGGGCTAGGGAGATGCTCAGTGGACAAAATTTGATAACCTGAGTGAGGATTTTTAGAACCAGTGCCAAAAGTCAGGCACAGTACTGCAAGCCCCTATAGTCAGGTACAAGTCAATAGAAACACTGGGCAACTTGTCTGACATTAACCAAGTGAACACCAGGAGATCCTTTCTCAAGCCAAGTGGAAGGCTGTTATCTGCAGTTGTCTTCTAACTTCCACATATGCACTATGATATATACATTGTAGCAAATATTCTGCTGAACTCACAAACACACATGTGTGTATTAAACAATTATATGAAAGATAATTATACAACATATACACATATATGCATAGTGTACATGTATATGTTATATATGAGTATTTACATATATTAAAGTTTAGTGATTAGCATGAGCAACAGGAGCTGTCTCTTGTTGACAGGTTAAACACATCTTTTTTTTTTATGTGTTTAAGGAGTTAGAGCTGGTACCACAGCTCTAACTTGTCCTACTTTATGTGACTACTCTATGGTTTCTTTAAAGAATGCTTTTGTGCTTGGTAGCCTTTCAGATTTAGGAGTTGCTCTAAATCTATCTTTTCAAGAGGTGTGTATTTTCTGACTAGACCTGGGAGATAAAGTCCTAGATGAGTGCAGAACTAACTAGCATTAACTAGCTAGATGAACTAGCATTAACTTCCTAAACTCTGGCCTGATTGACCTAGGAGTATGCTTGAGTTTGCACCCCTGTAGCATATAGCTTTTGAGCATCATTCGTCTTGATAAAGATTATATTGTGTTACTTCACAGTCTGAAGTTTTTGGAATGAGGAAATGGCTCTGGGGTTAAAGTGCTTGCTTTGTGAGCATGATAACCTGAGCTTGGTCTTTAGAATCCATGTGAGACAATTATGTTTAATGGCATGTTTATAATTCCAGCTGTGGGGAGGCAGAGACAGGCATGTCTCTCTGATTTGCTGGCTTAATTAATGGGTCCCAGACCAAGTAAGAGATCCCGTATCCAGGGACAAGACAAATGGTACCTGCAGAATGACCTTTGAGGATGAGGTTGAGCATTTGAACATACTCAAGATGCACATGCAACTTTGCATGGTTCTCTATTATTAGAACGACCAGTGAAAGATCCAAATGAAAATTAAATTCCCAAAGCTTTACTTTTTTTTTTTTTTTTTTTTTTTTGCTGAAGCTGACTTCTATTCCCACATAGGTCAGGATGACTGCACACCCTTTTCTCTAACTTCATTGTGTTTCTTGTTTTCCTGAACTCTTTCTAAGCTCATGCCACTTGCACCCCAAGTCCAACCCCCCTTTCACATACTAGTTCCTGTAGTCCTACCTGACTGGAGGAACATGGTGCAATGTCTTTGTGAAAGGATGACTTCCTTTATCCCCTCTTTCTTTTTCAAATGTCCAATCTATAAGCAGACAGACAGAACACAAACTTCAATTTTTATTTGAGGTTCAGTGAGTTTCACTCCACTGGTACAGGGGAGTAGTTGCTGAGTGAGTGAGCCAGAGCAGGAGATTGCTGAGGGTCTTGACATGAATCTGGGACCTTCAAGGAAGTAGACCTAAGACAGGACCCCTGTGGGACTGGGCCTGAGTCTAGGACCTCCAAGGAACTAGGCCTGAGCCAGGACCTCTGCCAGTCTGGGTGTAAATTTGGGACCTCCTAGGGAGTAGGCAGGAACCAGAGATCTCTGCAGGGCTAGGCATGAGTCTGGGACCTCAGAGGGAGTAGGCAGGAAACTGAAACCTCTGTGGGTCTGAGCGTGAGCCTGGGACCTTTGAAGGAGTAAGCCTGAGCTAGGTTCTCTGCAATTCTCAGCACATCTGAGCCTGGGAATTCTGATGTGGTACATTTGCAGGACCAACTCCAAGCCAGGGACTTCTGTAAAAGGGGATCCAGATTAGGATTTATAGAAACAAGTCAAAGGTAGTAACCTAGGCCAAAGTATGCCTGAGAAAACAACTCCAAGGGAGTGGAGCAAAGTCCAGGAGCACTGAGCTATCTCCAGGAACACAGAATAATCAATGGTGTAGCTAGAATTGTGGCACTGACTATACCATGAGGAACAACCATCTGAGCTTTGGAGTTACTGGGACCTAGACGATTAATCAACAGAATCTCAGACAGCCCCAACCACACCTAATAGAGGAAAAGATAAGACGAAAAGGTAAGAACACAAGCAACACCACAAAGAACAACATAACACCAGTAAAATCTAAAGACCCTATAACAGCAAGACATGAACAACCAAATATAAACAAAGCAGAAGAAAATTACCTAAAAATAACGTCAAGAGAATGTTTAAAACACTTAAAGAAGAAATGAGAAATTCCCTTAAAGAAATGGAGGAAAAGACAAACAAAAAATTGGAAAACATCAGCAAATCCCTTAAAGAACACAGAGGAAAAAGCAATCAAACATATGAAAGAAACTATTCAAGACTTGAAAACTGAAATAGAGACACTAAAGAAAACACAAGCTGAAGGAATTAAAAACAGAAATCATGAGAAAATGATCAGGAACCACAAACACAAGTAAGAACAACAGAATACAGGAGATGGAAAAGAAAATCTAAAGCATATATCTAGAGGATATAAACTCATCAGTTAAATAAAACATTAAATCTAACAAAAGCTTAACTCAAAATATCCTAGAAATATGGGACACCATGAAAAGGCCAAATATACGAATAATAGGTATAGAGAAGGAGAAGTACATCTCAAAAGCACAGAAAATATATTTAACAAAATCATAGAAGAAAACTTTCCCAACCAAAAGAAAGATATGCTTATGAAGATACAAGAAGTTTACAGAACACCAAATAGACTGAATCAAAAAAAAAAGTACACTTGTCACATAATAATAATCAAAACACTAAACATACAGAGTAAAGAAAGAATATTAAGAGTTGCAAAGGAAAAAGGCCAAGTAACATATAAAGGTAGGCCTATCAGAATTACACCTGACTTCTCATTGGAGACAATGAAAGCCAGAATGTCATAGACAAACATTAAGCAGACATTAAGAGACCAAGGATGCCAGCCCAGACTGCTATACCCAGCAAAATTTTCAGTCACCATAAAAAGATGCAACAAGATATTTCATGACAAAACTAGATTTCACCAATACCTAGCCACAAACCCAGCCCTACACAAAATACTAGAAGGGAAACTCCAACCCAAGGAAGTTGGCTACACCAACAAAAACATAGACAATTGATGGTCTCATAGCAGCAAATCCCAAAGAAGGGGAAAATGCACAAATTAACATCACCAACAATGAAAACTAAATTAACAGGAGATAGCCATTGCTGGTCATTAATATCCCCTGATATAAATGGAATCAACTCATCTATAAAAATCACAGATTAATCCCAAGGTCCAAATCAGGAGCAGAAGGAGAGAGCATGAACAAGGAACTCAGGACAGCGAGGGGTGCACCCACATACTGAGACATTGGGGATGATCTACTGGGAACTCAACAAGGCCAGCTGGACTGGGTCTGAAAAAGCATGGGATAAAACCGGACTCGCTGAACATAGCAGACAATGAGGACTGCTTAGAAGTCAAGAACAATGACACTGGGTTTTGATCCTACTGCACGTACTGGCTTTGTAGGAGCCTAGGCAGTTTGGATGCTCACCTTACTAGATCTGGAAGGAGGTGGGAAGTCCTTGGACTTCCCACAAGGCAGGGAACCCGGACTGCTCTTCGGGCTGATGAGGGAGGGGACTTGATTGGGGGAGGGAGGATATGGGAGGTGGTGGAGGGGAGGAGGCAGAAATCTTTAATAAATAAATAAATAAAATAACAGGTTAACAGATTGGATATGAAAACAAAATTAATCATTCTTCTGCATAAAAGAAACACATCTCAACATCAAAGACAGACATTGTCTCAGAGTAAGGGGTTGGGAAAAAATATTCCAGTCAAATGAACCAAAGAAACAAGTGGGTGTAGCTAACCTAATATCTAACAAAATAGACTACAAGCTAACATCAGTCAAAAGAGACAAAGAAGGTCATTTCATATTAGTCACAGGAAAAATCCATCAAGAGGAAATCTCAATACTGAACATGTATGTGCCAAATACAAGGGCACCTTCATATGTACAAGAAACACTTCTAAAGCTTAAATCATACATTAAACCCCACACAATAATAGTGGAAGACTTCAACATTCTTATCTCACCACTGGACAGGTCAGTCAGACAAAAAATGAACAGAGATATAAGGGAACTAACAGATGTTATGACTCAAATGGACTTAACAGACATCTATAGAATATTCCATCCAAACAGAAAAGAATATACCTTCCTCTCAGCACCTCATGGAACCTTAAAAATTGACCACATACTCGGTAGGAAAACAAACCTCAACAAATACACACACACACACTCACACACAAAATGGAATAATCCAATGTACCTTATCAGATCACCATGGTTTAAAACTAGAAGTCAACAGCAATACTGATTCCAGAAAGCCCACAAACACATGGAAGTTAAACAGTGCTTACCTGAGTCAGCAATACGTCTAAAAGAAATTAAAGACTTCCTAAAATTCAATGAAAATGACCACACAACATACCCAAATTTATGGGACACAATGAAAGCAGTGTTAAGAGGAAAGTTCAGAGCACTAAATACCTACAAAAAGAAGCTGGAAAAATCCCACACTAGTGAATTAACAGAACATTTGAAAACTTTAGAACAAAAAGAAGCAAACTCACCTAATAGAACTAGATGGCAGGAAATAATCAAATTAAGAGCTGGAATCAACAAAATAGAAACAAATAAAACAATACAAAGAATCAATGAAACAAAAAGTTGGTTCTTCAAGAAAATCAACAAAATAGACAAACCTTTATCCAAACCAACCAAAAGGCAGAGAGAGAATATCCAAATTAACAAAATCAGAAATGAAAAAAATGGACACAACAGAGAGAAAATACAGAGAATCGTCAGGTCAAAATTTGAAAACTTGTCCTTCACAAAATTGGAAAACTTTAAGGAAATGAACAGCTGTCTGGATAAATATCACTTATCCAAATTAAATCAAGACCAGATAAGCAAATTAAACAGACCTATGATTGCTGAAGAAATAGAAACAGTCATCAAAAGCCTCCAAACCATAAAAACCCAGGACCAGCTGGTTTCAGCTCAGAATTCTACAAGATTTTCAAAGAAGAACTAATATCGATACTCCTCTAATTATTGCACACAATAGAAACAGAAAAAAAAACATTGCCAAACTCTCTTTATGAGGCTACAATTACACTGATACCCAAACCACAGAAAGATATTACTAAGAAAGATAATTAGAGACCAATATAACTCTTAAACATTGATGCAAAAATACTCAATACAGGAAAATCAAATCCAAGATCACATCAGAACCATTACCCACCATTATCAAGTCAGCTTCATCCCAGGGATTCAGGGATGGTTTAACATATGAAAATCTGTGAACGTAATCCACTACATAAACAAACTGAAAAATAAAAGCCATATGATCATCTCATTAGATGCTGAAAAAGCTTTTGCCAAAATATAACATCCCTTCATGATAAAGGTCTTGAAGAGATCAGGGATACAAGGAACATAACCTAAACATAATAAAGGCAATATACAGTAAGCAAACATCTAACATCAAACTAAATAGAGAGAAACTCCCAGCAATTCCACTAAAATCAGTAACATTACAAGGTTGTCCACTCTCTCCATATCTATTCAATATAGTTCTTGAGATCCTAGCTAGAGCAATAAGACACAAAAAGGAGATCAAGGGGATACAAATCAGAAAAGAAGTCAAACTCTCACTATTTGCTAATGATATGATAGTTTACATAAGCGATCCCAAAAATTCTACCAAAGAACTTTTATGACTTATAAACACTTTTAGTAATGTAGCAGGATACAAGATTAACTCAAAAAAAAAATCAGTAGCCCTCCTGTACACAGATGATAAAAGGGCTGGGATAGAAGTCAGAGAAACAACATCCTTAAACAATAGCCACAAATAGCATAAAATATCTCAGAGTAACTCTAATCAAACAATTGGAATATTTGTATGAAAGGAACTTTAAATCTTTGAAGAAAGAAATTGAAGATGACAGCACAAAGTATTAAGATCTCTCATGCTCTTGGGTAGGCAGAATTAACATAGTAAAAATGGCGATCTTACCAAATGTAAACTATATATTTAATACAATGTCCCTCAAAATCCCAGCAAAATTCTTCACAGACCTCGAATGAAAAATATTCAACTTCATATGGAAAAGCAAAAAAATAAATAAATAAATAAAAAGAAAGAAAAAGAAAAAAGAAAAAAAGGAGAGCCAAAACAATCCTGTAAAATAAAAAGAACTCTGGAGGCATCACAATCCCTGACTTCAAACTACTACAGAGTACGGTACTGAAAACAGCCTGGTACTGGCATAAGAACAGACAGGAGGACCAATGGAACTGAATCAAAGACTCAGATATTAATCCACACACCTTCAGACACCTGATTTTGACAAAGAACCAAAAGATATCAAATGGAAAAAAGAAAGCATATTTAACAAATGGTTCTGGCATAAAACTGAATACCAACATGTAGAAGAATAAAAATAGACCAAAGACCTCAACATAAAGCCAGTCACACTGAACATTATAGAAGAGAAAATGGGAAGTACCCTTGAACTCATTGGCACGGGAGACCACTTCCTACATATAACCCCAGCAGCACAGACACTGAGAGAAACAATTCATAAATGGAACCTCCTGAAATTGAAAAGCTTCTGTAAAACAAAGGACAGGGTCAACATAAGATGACAGGCTACAGAATGGGTAAAGATCTTCACTAACCCCACATCAGTCAAAGGTCTGATCTCAAAAATATACAAAAAAAAAAAAAAAAAAAAAACTCAAGAAACTGGTCATCAAAAGAACAAATAATCCAATAAAAAAATGGAGTACAGACCTAAACAGAGAACTCTCAACAAAGGAATCTGAATTGGCTGAAAGACACTTAAGGAAATGTTAAACATTATTAGTCATCAGAGAAATGCAAATCAAAACAAGTCTGAGATTCCTCTTACATCTGTAAGAATGGCCAAGATCAAAAACACTGATCACAACTTATGCTGGGGAGGTTTTGGGGAAAGGGGAACATTTCTGCATTGCTGGTGGGAATGCAAACTGGTACAGACCCTTCTCAGGTCAATGTGGTGATTTCTCAGAAAATTAGGAACAACCTTCCTGAAGACCCAGTAATAGCATTTTTTTGGTATATATCCAAAGGATGCTCAATCATGCCGTAAGAACATTGCTCAACTATGGTCATAGCAACATTGTTTGTCATAGCCAGAACCTGAAAACAGCCTAAATGCCACTCGACCAAAGAATGGATAAGGAAAATGTGGTACATTTACACAATGGAGGGATGCACAGCAGAAAAAAATAATGAAATCTTGAACTTTCCAGCAAAATGGATGAAGCTAGAAAACATTATTTTGAGTGAGGTAATCCAGACACAGAAAGACAATTATCACTTATAGGTCTCTTTTAAACATAAAGGAAAGAAAACCATCCTACAACCACAATCCCAGAGAACTGAGATAACAATGAGCACCCTAAGAGAGACTTACATAGATCTAATCTACATGGGAATCAGAAAAAGAGAAGATCTCCTGAGAAAATTGAGAGCATGGGGACCTTGGGAGAAAGTTGAAGTAGGGAGGGGAGAGACAGGGAGGGGAGTAGAGAAAAATGTAGAGCTCAATAAAAATCAACAAAAATAACTTTCCAGATAAACTTTATCTTTTAATAACTTTTTTTGATTTTTCAAAATTATATCTACCATTTCCTTTTTCCCTCTTACACTCCCATAATCCCTTCTTTCACTTTTTCAAATTTGTGACCTCTTTTCTTCCTTGATTATGTATATATCTACATGTTTCTAAAAACATAAATACAAACATCTCAACCATATAATGTTAACTGCATGCATATTTTCAGGACTGATCATTTGGAATGGGATAACTAATTGGTGTGCATTTCCTGGGGGAGAACTATTTCTCCTGCTCTCACATTTCATAGAAGCCTTTTTGGGCTTTCCTTGATCATCTTAACATGTTTGTTGGGATGCCCTGACTGTCAGAGGATTCAGTCTGATATAGCCTGGCAGTACTCTCTAAGTTTGGCAGCATGGGAGACTTCCCCAATCCTGCCTCAAAGCAGAGGCTTCCTTTTCCCTCCCTAATCTTATCTAGAGATATCTTTAGGGTGGATGCCTGATTTATCTCAGGGAAGACCCTTGACATAATCCTCTGAAAATTCTCTTCTCCTGCTGCCCACGTAATAAGTACATTAATGCTCTAGATGTTTTGATATAGCTGTGCTTGCCCTAATCCAGCTGTATGAGAGGAGTGTGATGCTTAGTGCAAATTAGGGTTTGCCCCAGGCTTCCCAATTCTATATATTTCTTATAGACTGAAATAAAGTTAAGTTGTCTTGCTAAAGTTGTATCCACAGTGGTTAAAATCCTGTCTGTTCTCTGCTTCTGCTCCCCCCAGCTTTGTGGACCAGTGGCCAACAAGCACTGAGGAAGAAGAACCAAACATGCCCATTGTTGTTGTGTTTGTTCAGCTCATATTTTGATAATCATGTTGGCTATATGTTATAGGTATAGCTTTTGACATTTTAGGAGACACAATTTCATAGCAAAATTTCTGATTCTTTGGCTCTTAGAGTCTCTCTACCCCAACTTCCACAATGATCCCTGCGATTTGTAAGCCTTCATCTAGAACCCTCTTTCTTTCTTTCTTTCTTTCTTTCTTTCTTTCTTTCTTTCTTTCTTTCTCTCTCTCTCTCTCTCTCTCTCTCTCTCTCTCTCTCTCTCTCTCTCTCTCTCTCTCTGAAGGTTTTAAGACTCATCAAATCCCAACTTAGGTTTTAGGAGCCTATCTGGACTTCAGAATTTGCACACATTAATTTAGCATGTTTTTAAAATGGGTGACATCTGTGTTTATAACCCTGTTCCTTATATCCAACCTAGATTCTTGAGCACTGTACAAGTTACACTCTGTGCATTCTAGCGAATCTTTTGGGTAGCTACAGATTCAAATAATATATTTTCCACAAAAGCATAATATAATGTTGATGGGGAATCTTTGTCAACCAATTATCTTTAAGAAGTGGGATCAAGTAAGGGTGTGGCTTTCTGGGACCCAGAGAAAAACGTCACATGGGTCAGGTGTGCTCTCTCTGTGTAGTTCCCTCACAGCACAGCTAAACTTGGATTTCTTGTTCCAGTTTTGCCTGATTATTTCTTTTTTTTTAAATATTTATTTATTATGTATACAATATTCTGTCCGTGTGTATGTCTGCAGGCCAGAAGAGGGCACCAGACCTCATTACAGATGGTTGTGAGCCACCATGTGGTTGCTGGGAATTGAACTCAGGACCTTTGGAAGAGCAGGCAATGCTCTTAAACACTGAGCCATCTCTCCAGCCCCTAGCCTGATTATTTCTCAACCTGAGATAATTCAACAGTTGCGGCTTGGGTCTCCCACAGCTCTAGTCAGATGCCATCAGATTGATGGATGAATGTCTCTTCAGGAAGGTAATATGCATGCCATAAAAATTACGTTCAAGAAAGAGATGTTATCTTTACAGACTTTACACCTTAGAATCCTCAATGAGGGTATTAGAAGAAAACACTGGACAGGAGATCCAGATTTTACAAAAGCCAGTAATAAAATGATTTGAAAAGATTGAGAAATTTATCAAATTTAATGACAGGTGACAAAAGCTACAAAGACAGAATTTATCCTCATCAGTATGTAACAAACTGCAGAATAGCTTACCCAGAGTTCTACCTGCCTATCCAGTGATATCTTCTGAAAGATCATCTGGCACCAAGTGCCCTAAGGTATCAAAGAATATACATGTGCAAAAATATCCTTGGGCCTTTAAAGGTCAGATTAGCACCAATAGATGAATGAATCTTGCATATAATGAATGTTGATACATTTGACTATAGTATTGAAGCTTGGGTAGAAGAAGCAATTTCCAATGGTATGAGGAAATATCAAAATGCCAAATGTTTTAATTGTGGTAGACTAGGACATCTGAGAAGGAATTGTAGACAAGGAATTCCTAGGAATAATATCTTCTCTGGGAATGGCAAGAATAGGAGGACTCAGCCTTCAGGTATATGTAGGAGATGTAACAAAGGCCGACCATAGACCAATGAATGTAGATAAACAAAAGACAGCCAGGACAACCTGATACCATTGGGAAACTCCTTGGGGGCCTCTTGCCAGCCCCCATAATGAACGTGGTCTGGTCATTTCCAGTTACTGTGGAGAACATGTCTCACCAGGAAAATTAAAAAATCTAGTGCCTACTGTAAAAGAAAAACATACTGGTCTGGATGATGGTACAGATGTGGAGGATGAATCAAAAACTCCAGTAGGAAATAAGAAACATTTATTCTAGCAGACTTCTATAAATTATCAAAGGCCAAAGCTAAGAATGTAATAAATGGCATTATTATTGAAGGCTTGATAGACACAGGTGTGGATGTAAGTATCATTACTCCAGAATCTTGGCATCTGAATTGACCTCTTTAAGATGCAAATATTCAGTTCCTAGGAATTGGAACCCTTTCTCAAGTGAAACAAAACATGATATGAGTTGAATGCACACATAATACACACACACACACATATACAAACACACACCCACCACATATAGTCTTTCTATGTATCCCAGAAACTCTGGATTCTTTTTCTCTGTCTCCTGAGTGCTGGAATTATAAATTTGTGCCAATAAAATTAGTTCTTTCTTCAGTTAAAGAGTTCAATTAGGGGATCTTCCTTAGTTTCTTCTTTTAAAAATCCTTTTAATTTCTTTGGTTTTATAATTTTAGAGCAGAAATGTCAATACTGGAACAATCTATTCTGTATGTAGTTCATAGAAAATCGGACTCACATATTTTTTTTTTTGATATCTTTCCCTATCTGCAATTAAAGAAAACTCTAACCTATCTTAGTTTAACACAAATGACAATCCAGATACAATTTCTCACCCTTTCATGTTTGCTACCTTGACTCTACTCAGCTATAGTAAAAATGTTAATGAATCAAAGAAATGCCTGGGAGTCTGTGGTACTGCACTGTGACTGGATCTTTCTTTGGGCTTTTCTGTGATATTTATTTTACATTTTACTGCCAAAGAGAGAGGTCTTGTAGTGCAGTGGGCCTCAAGCTCACTCTCAGGATCTGTGCAGAGTCAATCAACCAAGAGTCTTTTCTTTGACTCCTTGTAGATAAACCTGCCCTTTCTGGCAGGGGATAGTCCTGCAGCTGTAGGAACTAACCTCCTTTTCCTGTTGTGGCTCAAGCCCAGCAGCTTCTCTTTCACAGTCTCACAAACCACTTCATTATCATAATTTTGAGGATGTTGGCTGGGAAAGGATAGGTGATGGAGGAAGGTCATTGGTTAATTAAATAAAGAAACTGCTTGCCCTGATAGGTTAAAACATAGGTGGGAGGAGTAAACAGGAGGAAGAGGAAGTGAGGTAAGACTCCTCAGACAGACTCGACAGCTCTGCTCTGGAGCAGAGACGTCATGCTCAGCTCTCCCTGGTAGACTCAATAGCTCCTCTCAGAGACACACACAATGAAGCTCTGACTCAGGATGGACGTAGGCTAGAATCTTCCCGGTAAGTGCACCCTGGGGTGCTTACACACATTATTAGAAATGGGCTAGAGCAGGTGCGAGAGTTAGCCGAGAAGAGGCTAGATATAATGGGCAAGCAGTGTTTAAAAGAATACAATTTGTGTGTTGTTATTTCGGGCCTGAGCTAGCAGGCGGCCGGGGTATATTAACCAGTCTGAAATTTAGTGCTCACTGAAAAATTCTCCCGATACTATCTTATATGTTTCTGTGTTTTATTATTTTCATTCATGTCTTCATACTCTTTACTTTATTCCTAAATCCCCATGCTTCCATTCTGGAGAAAGGTATTTTTGTTGGGGCTGGCTCCTGACAGGGATGGTACTGTCCACAGTGGCCTGTGTCCTTCTTTATCAATTAGTATTTAAGACAACCCTCACAGACCTGTCTAATGGCCAATCTGTCCTAGCAACTCCTCAGTTGAAACTTTCCTACAATGACTCCAGATTGTGTCAAATTTGCATTAAACTTTCCAGGACAGTGGAAATGCTCTTGTGCTGGTGTCTATAGTGCAGTCTTGTTACTGTGTGGATCAGCTACTCCACTAGGTTTCTTCTGTTCCTGTCAGAGTTAATTTAAGAGGAAGGGTTCTGAAATAATTCAAATTTAATGAACCAATTCCAGCCTGCCACAGAAACAGATTGTACAGATAGAGAACTCATATACAAAGTGGTTTTAATATGTGGGTAAGAAAAACTTCTTTGTTACTAGTGGGAATTCAAAATGGTACAGCTACTGTAGTTGGAGGCTACTCATTCGTTCCCAATTGCTGATACCCAAAATAATCACACAGAAACTATATTATTTGCAATACTGTTAGGCCAATAGCTTAAACATATTTCTAGCTAGCTCTTATATCTTAGATTAACCATATGGTTGTGGCCTACTGGTAAGATTTGATCTGGCATCTGTCTTCTGAGGTGGCTCCATGGTTTTCCTTTACTCCACCTACTTTCTCCTCCTCTATCTGCTTAGAATTCCTGCCTTACAGTTTCGTGGATGCTCACCTTACTAGACCTGGATGGAGGTGGGTGGTCCTTGGACTTCCCA
The DNA here is from genome assembly GCF_014885135.2 of Alexandromys fortis. Lineage (NCBI taxonomy): Eukaryota > Metazoa > Chordata > Mammalia > Rodentia > Cricetidae > Alexandromys > Alexandromys fortis. The sequence continues at coordinate 1,574,465 of NW_026068125.1, forward strand.
AAGGGCAGGGAACCCTGATTGCTCTTTGGGCTGACGAGGGAGGGGGACTTGATTGGGGGTGGGGAAGAGACAGAAATCTTTAATAAATAAATAAATAAATAAATAGAATTCCTGCCTTACACTATTCTGCTAAACCACTTGCCAAAACAGTTTTATTCATTAACCAATAAAAGCAACACATATATAGAAGGGCTTCCCACACAATTACCCCTTTTCCGTTCAAACAAAAGGTTTTAACTTTAGCGTAGTAAAATTACATATAACAAAACAGGTAGCAAACAAGAATTACAGCTGTAATATTTTTATCTCTTTTATCTTTTATCATAACTAAGGAAAACTATAACTACAGCTTTCTATTCTTTAAGTCTGTCAAAGACTCCAGAAGGCTATAATATTACCTAAGTAAACAGGAGGTACATTGTAAGCAATTTTCAAACTCTAGAATTAGCAGAGACATATCCCTGCCTGGACAGTTACCCAAAGTTCTTCTGTATTGCTTGAGCATCCATCTTTAGCCTACAAGCCCATAGTATCTGGCAGACTTTCCCATGAAGCAGGAAATTTCAAAGACAGTTCCGCCTATATTGGCAATTTTTCAGTCACTTTTCTTCTGTGTCCTGCAGAATGTCTTGCAGACCCTTTCAGGAAGCAGGAACCCTGAAGGACTGTCTCACCTTTAGTAAAGTTCAGCAATCATTTTCTGTGGACCTGCATGTCCATTTTATACAGCATAACATCAAGAAGTCCAGGCAAGAGCAGTTTCTTGCCCAAATGGTTAGCACACTCCATAAGGAATCTCTTTGATGCCCATCATCCTCTTGAAGTAGATTGGTGCTGCCAGTAGCAGATGAGTCTCATTGTCATGAAAAGTCCTAAGTTCTTAAAACATTTTAAATGCCATATTCTACATATTATCTATCTAATTGAAATATATCTTTGTAATCTAGAAAACCTAACTAACATGACTACAAGCTTGACTATTATAGATGACTATTAACCTGAATTTTTAATTATATAATACATTTTGAAATGAGCTGCACAAACACAATACCTTAATCAACAGCAGAAGTATACATATAATAAAATTAACCTTAATTTTTTATCAATAAACCAAGATCCTACAAATGCAAAGTATTCATCCCCCTTTAAATGTAAACAAACATTTGTAAATAATCATTTAGGGAATTTGGAAATTGGTATGGTGATTTCTCAGAAAATTAGGAAGCAACCTACCTCAAGACCCTGCAATATCATTTTTGGGTATCTACCCAGAGGATGCTCAATTATACCTGGAGGATATGTGATCAACTATGTTCATAGTTGCATTATTTGTCATAGCTGGAATCTGGAAATAATCTAAATGTTCTTTGACCAAAGGATGGATGGAAGAAAATGTAGTACATTTACACAATGGAGTACTACACAGCAGAAAAAATGATATCCCAAGATTTGCAGGCAAAGGGATGGATCTAGAAAACATCATATTGAGTGAGGTAGCCCAGATCCAGAAAGACAAATATCATATGTATTCACTCATAAGTGGCTTTTAGACATAAAGCAAAGAAACCACCCCCTACAATTCACAATCCTAAAGAACCTAGACCTAAAGAACAAAGAGGACCCTAAGAGAGACATACATGGATCTAATCTACATGGGAAGTAGAAAAAGATAAGATCTCCTGAGTAAATTGGGAATGAAAGGATTATGGAAGAGGGTAGAACAAGAGGGAGGAGAAAGGGAGGGAAGCTGAGAAAAATATATAGCTCAATAAAAACAAAACAAAACAAAAATCCCAGTCAGTTCTTTTCCACCTCTGTGTCAGACCTAGTACCCTGATCCTAGATAGACCTAATATACTGACAACAGATTAAAAAAAGAAAAAAAAAACAAAATCTTGTGTAATCAGTTGGGGTTTGAGGATATAAACACCATTAGGTGTGATAAAGGTTGAAAATGAGCAGGGAGAGAAAGACACACACACAGAAACAGAGACAGAAAGAAAGACAGAGAGAGACAGAGATAAGGACAGAGACACAGAGAGGCAGAGAGAAAGATACAAACACAGCACACACACACACACACACACACACACACACACACACACACACACACGGAGGAGCTGGGAGGAGAGAGAGAGAGAGAGAGAGAGAGAGAGAGAGAGAGAGAGATTTCAATAAGGTAGAGCATGAAACACCACAATATTCCAAGGCCTTTCTAGTTTACCCTATCCCACAAGCCTTACCAGGGTACTCTACTTAATGTACTTCATAAAGGTTATGTTGACCACTTGGTTGTCATGAACATTTCCTTTCCTTCTCCAGATGCCTACAGTACCTTGTCTCACTTGCTCTTTCCTCAGATATACCACTGTCCATCTTGGTTAACCCTTGGTCTCTGTTTTTTTTTTTTTTTTTTTCTTGCTGCTGTGGTAGCTTGTTTCAGCTCACAGTTCTAGTTTACAGTCTATATTGGTAAGGAAATCAGGTGACTTAAAGTGGCTGGTTATCTTAAGTCCATGGTAGAAGAAAGCAATGCATGCATACCTGCTAATGTTCAGCTTGTTTTCTCTACTTACACATACAAACAATAATTAAGATAGGCCTTCCTATCTTACAATCCATGTAATCAAAAGAACCACTCCAAGCTTGCTCACAGGCCAGCCTATGCTAGACAACTCCTCATTGACTCCTTTCCAGCTGATCCCAGAATCTTTCAACTTGACAATTGAAGTTAACCATCTCCTCTTGTTGATATCTTTTCCTTGTCCATTAATGCAGGGCTCTTTATATTTCTTCCCATGGCGTTTGGAGCATCTCCATCTTCACAGTAGGCTCTCATTCCATCACTATTGTAAAACGAAAGACAGCACTGTGACAAGATAGAAAGGTCACAATCCTCCCTAAGAGATCAGTGACAGGCAGACTCCCCATTTAAGAACACACTGTCATAGAGGCCTAGAGAGGAAAGAAATGTTGGTTTATTTTTGTTTTATTTTTAACTTTCCTGAGTTAGGTGGCTAATCCAATGTGCTGTTTTCTGAGGCACAGATGGAAACTTATCATGCAGATGAGTCTCTGAAGGAAATAAATTTTGTTTAAACTCTGCCTTAGGAGCTTCAAGGGAATTCAGAAGAGGATTTCTTTAATGATCTGGCCATATTCTGCTGCTGATTGCCAAGCTGCAAAAACGTTTGGCAGAGTGTTGGCTTCTGAGGTTTGGATGCCTTCCAATTAATCTGCCTTGGAATTCTGAAATATAAATAAATGAGTTCCAGCACAAACTTTTTGGATTTTGAACTGTCAGGCCTTTATTTCCCCCTGTGAGCATTTTGGTACAGAAACACCAGTCAAGCAGAAAGAAGAAAATTGATGGCCATTTTCAGAGGTTATTAATGGCCATGATTTAAAAGAACAAAATGAGACTGAGTGTTTTAAAACTTCATGTGTCTTCATAGGACTGACCTCTGGCATAGAATTTCCAGAATGTTTTCCCTGAATTTGATTCAGGGGAGGAGGAACCAAGTGTCATTTGCTGCTTTGATCCTTCTAGAAAGAAGATTCTGAATGGCATTTTGTTAAACATGACACATTTAGATTTGTTTTATTTTCTTGGCTGGTAGCCCAAACATTTTTCTAGCTGAGTTCAGCATCCTACCATGGTGTGCTAATTCACCTTTAGACTTTGACTAAAGGCAAAATCTAGCATCCACAAAAAGGTGACTGGGTGGGCATCCACAGGAGCGTGACTGGGTGAGCATTTCACCTTTGAGACCTGTACTCCCTTCATTGTTCTTCTGTTACCTCCAGTCATTTCAACTGGTTCCTGGAGAGATCTGAATGAACTCTTTTATTTTAATTAAAGAAAAGATAAAGAAAGAAAATTTCTTCAATTATTCCTTGAACATACACACAGACATAAACAGATATGCATGCATGCACACACAGAGACAAATATACATACAGACACACATGTATGCATGCACACATGCAACACATATGTGATGGCTAACATTGATTGGCAAGATCTATTGTCACCTAACAGCTCTACATCTCTGGATCCATTCAGAAGAAGTTTCTAGATTAATTGAGGTGTGACTATGAGCCTGAAATGTGGGCACCAACTCTCTGTAGGTTAGAGTTCCATAATGAATATAAAGGAATTTTAGTTGAGGACCAACTTTCACCTTGGTTTCCTGATTGCAGATGCAATGTGAGTTGCTTCCTCTCATTCCTGATGTCATGTTTTCAGACAGCATGATGGTCTGGAACCTCAAACTATAAGCCAAAATAAACTCTTGTTTCCTTTGTTTGTCTTCTTCTTACAGCACAGAGCACAGTAACTTACACTACAGGGGTGCATACTTGCAGGGATGCTCAGAAGAGCATGTGCTTGTAGACTTTTCTGTAGCCACAGCTGTTTTGTTCATGGCTTTGGAAGCTAGAATCCACCCTAAAGTATTCCAAAGAGTAGATGTAGGAAGGCACAGCTACCAACTTCTTTCTTTGATGATGACCAAACACTTACAATAGGAATATAATATATAATAGTATATAATGTCCACTTCAGTAAGACTACGTCAACTTCCACTTTTCCTTCAATGTTTCAGATACAATAAGAATTTCTTTACCTTTAATTTTTGTTTAAATAACTTTCTTCATATCAATGAAGTTTTGAATTTTATTTTTTACTTTAAAAAATTTCACTTCAGGGCTTGGGAAGTAGCTTGGGGATAAAGTGTTTGCCATTCAGATATGAAGATCTGAGTTAGGTCCCTAAGAGTCACATAAAGCATAAAACAACTGAGTATGGTTAGCTTTAAATGTCATAAATGACATAAGAAAGCATCACCTGGGAAGAGAATTTCGATGAGGTATTGTCTACCTTGGGTTGGCCCTGGCTATGTATGGGGAACTGTCTTAAGTAAGTTAATTGATGTGGCTAGCACCATTTTCTAGACAGGAAGTCCTGAACTGTGCAAAAATAGAAAAACCAAGCTGAGCACAAGTAGCCTAGCATGTAAGCACATGTGAATTTATGTCTCTGCTTCTGACTGTGGCAGTGGTGTGACTCACTGTCTCAAGTTCTCAGCTCTGCAACGTTTGGGCAGCGAGAGACTGTAATTGGGAACTATGAGCTAAAAGAAGCCATTTCTCCCCAAACCTGCTTGTCAGGAGATTTACCCACAGTGACAGAAATGAACCTAGTACACGGGGTGTGGCTAGGGAGGCCAAAACCCCAGAGACGCAGATTTCTAAGGCCCAGTGGCCAGGCAACCTAGCCTATTTGGTGAGTTCCAGGGCAGTGGGAGATCTTGTTTTAGAAACAGGTTGGGCTATGCCCAAGGAACAATACCTGAGGTTTACCTCTGACCAACATACATAAACATGAACTCATTCAAACACACACTGAAACAGCCCCCCCACACACATACAAACATAAATATGCAGGTATGCATGCACACAGCTCAACTCTGTGCAGCACATTTTAGAAGGGAAAAACTTATTTTTAGTTTTTTTCTTTCTGCAGCTTATCTCATTGCTTATGAGTCCTTCCACAGGCTCATGTGAATGGAACAGCCATCCACCAGACCTGACCATGGGCTAGAGGGACAGCTGGGTAAGCCACCTGATGCCTGGAAATGGCTCTATTCAGTCCCCTCCACCAGATACAGCCCCTCACTGTATTTCAGGTCTTCTGGACATCTTAGAATAGAGAAGGCTCTGTGAAGTCTGCAAGGCAAGTCAAAGATAGATTTGTCTTGCTATTTTCTCCTAGAGGACTGTCGTTCTCCCATTTTTCTTTTTGAACTCGCTAGGTGTACCTAGCTCTCCCAAGTTCTCCAGGATTTTGAGTAAGAACCTTCTTGTAACATCTATTACACTTTTTCTGCCTTTCCACCTTCCCTCATCCTTCCCTCCTCCCAGTGTTGACTTAGCTTTAGAGTTCTCATTATTGTCGTGCAAACAGGTGGAAACTCTGATACATCTTTTCTGCTAAACCTGGTAGCTGACCTGCCTCAGTGAGAACCTGGATAAAAGGCATTCCCCATCTTGGTAACATGCGATGGGCAGCTGGGAGTTTTGCTAGGCTCCAGCGAAGAAATTGCCATGGGCTCCATTCACCAGAAGATATCCTGCCTGCGGATAGTTTGGCGAGTGTGTGAATTAGGTGAGACTCCTCTGCGTGCGGCTGGGCTGCAGACAGAAGGAAGGTCTGAGAGAAAAGCAGATGCAGCATGAAGAAGGCCTGGAAGAAATGACAGGAGGTGGTGAGCCAGGTGGTGAACTAGTTTTAGTTTTCTTTCTGTTGTATTTGTTTTGCTTCTGAGACAGAACCTCACTCTTACCTAAGCTTCTCTTAAATTTCTGTGCTGATGTCATCCTCTTGTTGCAGATCCAGAGGAGCTGGGATGATAGGCTCAAGTTACTATGTGTGGCTCTGATTCATGTTTGTTTTGACTTTTTTGTCTCTGAGAGATTTGACCTAGTTACCAAAAGAGAAAGGATCTTTTCTTCCTGATCCACCCCATTAGCTGTGGGTCTCTGAGGCCATTTATCCTCAGCATTCCATTGGGTTTGGCTGACACTGTTGTTTCTCAGAAAAGGACTTAAAAGGCTTAAAAAATAGGAATGGAGAGATGGTGTATTTGGTCTTTTTCATCAGTCTTTCTTGGGTAGAATGAGCCCCCAAATAATGACACAGAAACTTATTATTAATTATGGAAGCTTGACCTTAACTTAGGTTTGTTCCCAACTAGCTCTTATACCTTAAATTAACCTGCTTCTATTAATCTACATTTTGCTATGCGACTCTTTTTTTTTAACCTCTCCTGCATTATGTACATCCCACCTGCTCCATGTCTTACTGGTGTCTCGTGTGTACATAACTTCATCTCCGGTTCCTCTTGCTCCCTGGGAATCCCACCTATTCTCTCCTGCCTAGCTATGAGCCATTCAGCTCTTTATTAAGCCAATAACAACAACACATCTTCACACAGTATAAAAAATATCCTGCAAGAAGAAAGATCACTAGTCAAGAGCCACACTGCTCTTATTGAAGAACTGGGTTTGGTTTCCAGAACCCACATGGTAGCTTACAACTGTCTGTAACTCCAGATCTTGGGATTTCATCAAGCCTTTCTGACCTCCACTGGCACTGCAAGCACATGATACATGGGCAGACATATAGGTAAAAATCTTATGCACAAAATAAAATAAAACTCAGAGAGTGGGAAACTGAAGTGCTTCATGAGTTAATGCCAATGCAGAAAGTGGCCTTTCTAGTTTTCTTAGAATTGTATACTCCATGGATCCTAATGGAGGAATGAGGAAAACTCTGGGGCTCTCAATTTTCCTCTTTTCTCATAAGTTACCTTCCTTTCAACTTTAGGTACATAGGGATATCTGGCCTTTCTGCCCTCCTTAAGGATGCTAATTGGATTTTATGGAAAACACTGAGGGCCCAACACAGACTGGCACATTAGTGGAGACAGGAAAGCAAACAGCACCAAACAAATGGGAAATGTGACCTGACAGGCTTTCTTGGATGCTGAGATGGAAACGTGTCCCCAGGCCCAGTAGCGTTTTTATTTGTTTACCTAGGCACATGGCAACACAGTTTTTAGGTGAGGCACCATGTGGCTCCGTCAATGCAATGTGTGCTGGGGGAACCTGTGTCATTAACAAGGAAGAGCATATAAGAGCTCCTTCTTCTGAGTACTTCTGTGATCTCTGCCTTTCTTCCTCACCAACTAGAACCAAGAGAACTGAAGCAAACAGCACCAAACAAATGGGAAGAGCTGTCTTGAATGTGCCTGGGTCTGTGAATGATTGAACAAGCAGAGTGTCCTCAGAATCTTCCACTGGACTGGGTGATGAACAGAAAGTGAGCTTCCTGTGTTAAACCATTGTGGTTTGCAGGTTATTTGTTAAATATGTGGTGATATTTTGAAGAATAATGTCCTTTGATGCAATATTCTGTTATTTAGATTATCAGATGTATTAATTCCTAAATTACATAACAAGAAACTACATAAAGACACACATTTTCTTGTTTACTAGTGGTTGATCCATCTCATGTAAGTCAGTCCCTTAAGGGCAGGGGATATGCTACATTTGAAGGATATGTAAGAATTTCTGGGTAGGGAAAAAGGGTTGTAATAACTGGTACTGTGCTGCAGTTTATCAACTCTGTAAGTTGATAGATCAAAGTCAAAGATGAAAATCAAACAGAATCAGAAACAACAATAACAAAATGATGATTGTGAATCTACACAGTGAAATCAGGTCCCTGCATGTCTATCTTCAAACCTTAGCTCACATGGTTTTGGTGCATTCTCATGTCATTTAGGTATAACTTCAATTATTTAATCCAAACTTATTTTCTTAGTCTCTTAGGTCACCATATTTAATTTATTAAAAAGTTTAAACTTGTTGTTGTTGTGTGCATATAATGATATGTATGTGCTGGGAGAAAGTCTATGTGCTGTGATGCACACATGGAGGTCAAGGTACATCTCTGTGGAGTTTTCTCCTTACACCTTTGTATAGGTTCTGGATATTGAAAAAAAAAATTGTTAGGTTAGAGTGGCTAGTAGTTTGATCTGTGAGCCTTCTTTCTGGTCCTCAAATTCCTTTTTATTTCATATTCTTGATCTAAATACCAAAAGTATGTGTAATATTTATGGATTTCAAGAGAAATGAAACCAACAGGGCACATGAGTATGCATGCACTTGTGTATAGAGTTGTGAATTGCTTAACAGTAGGGCTACCTCTGAGAAATGTGCTATTCAGTGATTCCATCATGATGAGAGATCTTATTGAATACTCTACACAGATCCACATTATCTACACATGCCTAGGCTAGATTTTGATCGGGTAGAGATACTGTTTACATGGTTGCTTGGTGACAGAAACTATACACAGAGGATTCTCTACACAAATTAAACCATGTCCTTTATCTATTGTAGGTTGAGAATATCATGGATTTAAAATGTAGGTCATGCTCCAGACTTAGCCACATGAACTCCTGTGAGTATCAGTTGTTTGCTCTGGGGGACCAATACTACAAGAGAGTACAATACTGCATATTGCTATCCTTGAAAAAGATATCAGCTGAAGATCAGAAAATACAGTGTTTCCTGAATGTGTATCACATAAAAGGCTGGAAGGCAAGCAGCAGGCATTCTTTGAGGCATTCCTTAGGATCTACAACTAACTGCCTAAGACTTGCACAAAGAAAGACCATAATTGCCTCTGCTGATAAACTTGGCAGCATGTCACTGCTATAGGTGAGATTAGATTTTTTTCCATATGTGAGGCAATACTTCTTCATCAATCTTGGAGAGTCAGGGAGTAGACTGATGGTGCCACAGGAGAAGATAAAGGTGGAAGAAAAGAATCAAAGGTAAGGAGTAAGGTCATGGTGAGACATAAATTGGCTAGTAAGTAGAAGAGAAATACAGTTCAGTGGAGGTGCAAGGAAATAAAAAAATCAACTCCTACAAAGAAATACTATCTTCTCTACTCTATCGTGTTGTCTGGACAGTGAACCAATTCTTGTTTCTTTTTTTAAAGTTTTTTTTTAAGTTTTTCTCATTCTAAAATACAATAAGTATTACCTCCCATGTGATTCATAAAATATTTGGTAACAGAAACTATGCTTTATATTAGTTGAATATCTTCATGTAACAATATTAATCACTATAAATATTCAGTGGGTGTTCTAGGCTCGATCTCTTTGCTCTGAGTAAACAGTCAAACTTTATTTAGTTGGGCAGCAGGTATGTAAATATAATAAAAATGTGTTCTTATAAAATGTTAAAGATAGTTAAATCTCAGAACAGAAAAAAAATATGTAGAGAAGGAAAATATGTGAGAAGAAATGCTGTTTCTAATTATTTTCTCTGAGAGGCACGCACAGAAGGTTGCTCTCAGATGTGAGCTTCATGCACCTGAACTGTTGGATATTTGGTCCACAAGCTGCTGAGTGAGAGTCTTTTTGGGACACATTCTTGGTCATATGATGATTAATGTGCTTAAAGTTGCACACAACTGGTTAGGCGGTTCACAGAGAAGTTTATGGAACTCAAAGTCAAACCCAAGGTCAGGGAGCTTTTTTAGTATGACTGTGAAGAGCTCAAAAGATGAGCTGCAGGCAGGAGTGGGCTTGAAGCACCTGTGTATTTTTTAAATATTCATGCCTCCGTTGATAACTTCATCTTAAGTCAGGCTTTTGTTTCTGTTTTTCTTTAAAGTCAAAAGATAAACAAGTCCCTGTAAAACCTTCTTTCTCGTCGGTTATCAATTTAACTATGTGGCAGATCAGTTGTAGCTCCCCGGATTGTCTGGGTTGGAGAATGCAGGTTCTCTCTTCATCCCACTGAGATGGGAAATTCAGAACACAGAGAGAAGATAAGACACTTGACTTCCCAATGAGCCCCATTCACTGTCTCAGTCTCTGTGTGGATTAGGAAAATGGACATGTTCCATGCAGAGGTGCCCACATGGGGTGATTGAGTCTCTTTGATCCTAGTAGATTCAAAGATGAATTTCTTTTGGGACTTAGTGTCCAGCAAGGCCGTGGTTTTCTCAACAAGAAAACTTCTTCTCTCTTTTATATTGTAGGTATTCTCTCCTGTGTATATCTGGGCTGCTGAGAGTTAAGTTGCAAGTTGCTTTTGACAACATCTTACTTTATCATCCTTATTTTCCTGACTTATCATTTAAAAATACTTTTGAAGTTTATGTATTTCAGAAAGCATAGTGAAACCCTTCTGAGAATGAGGTTTGATATATGCAATCAATATGAATAAATAATGTATGAAATAATATTTGAATGGCTTTGTCCTTGTTCACTGAGTGAAGCAATCTATCTTTTTCTACATCCCTTTAACACATTAGAGTGCAATAGTTCAGTGAGAGCTTAAGTAGCTGGTAGGTAGAGCTGATGTGGAATTCCTCTCTGTATGCTGTGAATATATTTTATTACCATTGGTTAATAAAGAAATTACTTTGGGCCTATGGCAAGGTAGGATAGAGCAAAGCAGGAATTCCAAGCAGAGATAGAGGAGAAAAGAAGGCAGAGTCAGGGAGATGCCATGTAGCTGCTGAAGGAGAATGATGCCTGCCCTGGAACTTTAGTTGTAAACAAGCCTCGTGGTAAAATACAAAATAATAGGAATGGGTTAATTTAAGATGTAAAAATTAGTTAATAAGAATCTTGAGCTAATAGGCCAACCAGTGTTGTAATTAACATAGTTTCTGTGTTATTATCTGGGTATGGGTAGCTAAGAAATGAACAAGCAGCCTATGTCTACATACAGCCAAATCCCACCACGGTAAAAATCTAATGGAGACATTTTTTATAAAAAAAAAAAAATTCAGGTTAATTTCACACACGAGACAGACATTATCATTATTTCTTTCATTTTTCTTTTTGTTGTTGTTGTTGTTTTTTCAAGATAGGGCTTCTCTAAGTAACAGGCCTAGCTATCCTGGAACTAGCTCTAGTAGACCAGGCTGGCCTCAAACTCACAGAGATCCACTTGCCTCTGCTTCATGAGTGCTGGTATTAAAGGTGTGCAGCACCACTGCTTTGCTACAAATGGATGTTTTTGTGGTTCTTGATATTCAATGACTTTTTCCAAAAAAGCTTCAACAATTATTGCTATCACCAACTGTGAACTGAGCAAGATTACCAGAATCCCCCATCTTTGCCAGAGCCAGGACTTATTGTGCTACTTTTGTCTATATTAATAAGAGTTAGTCATTTAAAAAGTTGGTTTCTTGAGGGAAACACAATGAATTTTGGGAGACATCATAGATTCTGAGGGAGTTCCTAGTTTGACAAACTGATTTTTCTTGAAAGGAAGAATTATGACAGTTTTCTGGAATAAGTCCTTAGCAATGCTATATTCACACTGTATGTAATGCTATATTTAAATGTGGAGAACTGATTGACTGAAAAATATGATCAGGGTTTAAGGATTTAAAAAAGTGGATCCTAGTAAGAAAGACTGATTGCCCTATTCCAGCGAGAAGACATGAAGGCTGAGGTGTAATGAATAATGAAGTCATAAGTAAAACACTTACTAGTCATTTGTTGGGTGAATTAATGAAGTTAATAATCAATTAATTTTTTTGCCACCAAAGATGGAAAAACTATTTTAGGGGATGGGAAGATGACTCAAAGAGCTGAGTTTGAATTAAAAAACAAAAACAAAACTAAACAAAAAAAATAAAAAGAAAAAATTTTGAAAATAAAAATAAAGGCTATTTAAAAAATGAGCAATACAAAGTAAAGAAGTTGTTTCCTACTTCTTAAGTTACATATATGAATTTTTTGCTGTTTTCCTAACAATTAATAAACTAATTATAACAGTTTTACATAAGAGAGTTGCCAGAGAAATCTACATAAGTTTAAAGAAGGATGATTAAGGAGATACTAGACCCGTGAGCTACTTTTACCACAATTATAAATCACTAAGGGAATGGTTTAGATTGTCCAATTATGTGAAGATGAGGAAAGACTAAGATGCAGATGCACATAGTGGGGTCCCCATTCCTAAACATGGCAGCCAGTCATCACTGTGGATTTCAGTCCATAACTTAGAAAATGCCATTAAAAAGATGTGTCTCTCCCAGGCATTGTCTCAAATTTTTTCATTCTATCCCTGACTCAGGGATTACCTTACTCTCCCTTACTTGTAAATAATCCTGTAACTTTTGGACACTAGAGGTCCATTATATACAAATTTGATTTTATTTTTATCTATAGTGCTCTATATTCCAGAAGAAAATCAATGAATCTGGGTTGTCTCTGTTCAGAGAAAGAAAGAAAACTGATCAGAACTATATGTGTCAGAAGAATTGGGAGTTCAAATCCACCAGTCATTTGACTTTACGATTTTTTTAATTGTGGAATTGTTTAACTCCCGGAATGAATTGCTAGGTGACAGAAGTGGGCTTGGTTTTCCCACTTGTAGTAGCCAATCCAATTTGAGGGGCAAGGTGTTTTGAGGTATATAAAGTTTTCTCCAAATTCTGAGATCCCTAATATCCATCTTTGACTATCTATCTGCATCTGACCTGGGTGGGCCCTCAGCAATTCCTTTGACTTTGTGAAGTCAAGGCTTCTTGAAGGATGAAAAATAAGGATGACTGGAGGGCCTAGCATATCATCTTGTACAACATCCAGGATGCCCCTGAACTCCAGTGATAAACCCTCAGTTGGTTGACACTCAGCAGCATTCAAATAAAGATCCACAGGACCAACGTCCCCATCTTGAAACACAGAAGACAGAGGGCAGAGGGCTCCTCAGAGAGGCTCATGGGAACTAGTTGTTCCAGGGTATTGCTTCATATTTCTCACAGTATTTGAAGAAAACCTGAATTGTATACTGATCAGTGTGGGTTGGGCAGTGTCCAGTCACTAGAAGAGACTGATTGGAGCAAATAACATCCTCTACCAAGGCTCAGCACCTTTGGTTGGCATGAGTGGTATAGTCCTGTTATGTAGCCCCATCTATGGTCAGTATTTTGCTCCAGCTGCTAGTAATAAAGCTTCTACTCCAATATTACTGGTCATCTCATCAAAGACACTTTAACTGCTTATAGTTCCTCTCAGCCAGCCAAGATAATGTTACCTACAGCTTCCCGACTATGGTGGTTTGAATAAGAATGGCCCCCATATTTAAATGCTTAGTCACCATAAACTGTTTGAGAAGATTAGAAAAATTAGGAATTTTGCCTTTTTAGAGGAAATATGTTGTTGTGGGTGGGCTTTGAGGTTTCACAGTCCTATGCCAGGCATAGTCTCTCTTTTTCTGTCTGCTGTTTGTATACAGGATGTAAGCTCTCGGCTCTGTGCCTTCCTACCTGCTGCTATGCGCCCTTAAATAACTGATCATAGACTAATCCTCTGAAACTGTAAGCCAGTCCCCAATTAAATGCTTTCTTTTGTAAGAGTTGCCTTGGTCATGATGTCTCTTCACAGCAAAAGGTCATTGACTACCCCACTTTGGTTTAATGGAACAAATAGAGCTTCTACTCTTGTCCCATGTTCAGAGGCTACAAATGGACAGCCTCTCATGCATGCCTAAAAAGAGCTACTTCTTCAGCTGTGTTGATGCCAGTGTTTTAGGGAATCTTTTTGATCACTGCATATGCTATCAGCTTCACTGTTGGGGTCAACTCACCATGTCTGATCCAGAGGATTAGATTCCTGGTACTTATATGAAGGTGTAAGTCACGAACAATGCCACACCAGTTTGGAATTATGATTAATAGGGTGGTATTTATTTAAAGAGGAAAAAACTTACAGATCACCATCCCAGACAACAGCCCTCTGCGCAACCAGGAAGGGAGTCTAGTCGCTGGCAGAGCAGGAAGTGAAGAGAGCGAGCAGAGGAAGTAGCCGATTTTTTTAAAGGGAGAGAAACCACGCCCCAATGGGCTGGTATCTCAGCAGCTATTGGTTGGAGGGGCAGAAGGACCTCCCGCAACACCTCCCCCTTTTGTTTAAGTAAGAGAGCTCTAAACCTACTACGAAATTATATACAATAAGTACAAATATCCTATTCTAACTAGCTTAGGTCTTATATAATAAATAACTTGGCCAAGTCGTGAGAGAAAAGTAACTACATTTATATAGTCTTCAACCCCATCGAAGATCTGAGAAGGGAAATAATGTTACCTGGGTAATTAGGAAGTTCAGTAAAACAACTTCCAAAACATGCAACAAATCACAGAGACAACTAGCTACCTGGGCAATCACCCAAAGTCATGTTTGCAGCGTTGAAGCAACCAACTTTGGCTAAGGCCTAACATAACTGACATACCATTTTCAAAGGCAAGCAACTTTTCAAAACTATCTTACCCTGTCTTGGCAGGATATGACAGTCCTGTTTTATTTATTGATGCACGCTCTGTATCTCTGTCAGTTGTTGAGGTATGGGCATTTCTTTGCCCCAAGGCCAGTTCTGCCAAAAAGAAAGGCTCCAGGTGGAGTGTCTTTGGTGCTCAACATTCTCTCGGGAATA
>NW_026068125.1:1594069-1599440 GCF_014885135.2 Alexandromys fortis
CTTTTTGCATTCTATGTTTGCATTCTCAAAAGCTAGAGATTCAAGAAGTATTCGTCTAAATTCTGGGTCTGTTACCCCTATGTCCAAAACCTTAATTAATCTTTGCAAAAAGTCAATAAAGGGTTCTCTCTGTCCCTGACTAATTCTGGTATATGATTCATCCCTTTTTGCTGGATCTTGTATTCTATTCCAAGCATTTAAAGCTGCTTGGTGTCATAGATACAGTACTTCATCGTCATAAAGACCTTGGACCTGTGGATCAGCATATTCTCCTGCACCAAGAATTTGATCTTGGGAAACCTCGACACCTTTTGCTCTTCCTTGCTGTTCCATATGTTTATATTCTTCTCTGAAATAAATTCCAAACATCAAGGAAGGTCCCTTATGTAAAACTGCAGACACTAACTCATGGAAATCATATGGGATAGCTCTAGCATTAGAAGCCCAAGTCCTTATCATTTCCTTTACATAATCATTGTGCAAACCAAAATTAACAATACCCTGCTTAATTTCTTTTAGATCATTCATTGCTATTGGCGTCCATTTAGCTTCTCTGACTCCCTTTGAGCCTTTAGAAGTTGATGCTTTGTCAGAATTAAGTATAGGGTATGTATCAAAAACCCTGGGTAGGCCAGTTCTAATAGCTGGTGGTGGCATTGTATACTGTCCTCGTGCCTCTTCACTCTGTTCACCAGCTCCAATAATTTCTTCGATCTTTTCAAATCTTTTTATCATTGTCTCTCTTAAATCCTGAATCTCCTGACCTGTGTATGTTTCTAGTGATTTCACTGAGGTATCAATTTTTTCGTTCCCATTCTGCACCTGTGATTACAAAGCTTTAAATTTTTCCTTCAAATATAAATTGTCCTCCTTAAACTTTTCTTGTATATCATGTAGATTCCCATCTTGGAGGTACATTCTGTCTGTTACCTTATCAAAACTTTGTGATAAAGTTTGAATGTCAAATTCAACAGCCTGAACCCTTTCAGCTAACTTTCTAGTACCCTTGGATATGGAGTCAATTTTGTCTGTCATAGACACTTGTTCAGATAATCTCTGATTTTCAATAATTTTAATCCTGTCAATTAGTTGTTCATTATTAGTTCGTAAAAATTCTATTGTTCTACTTAGGAGTGCCATATTCTTCCTTTATGATAGAATATGGAAAAGAAAACTGAAACCTAGTAACAAGCAAATTAATGTATCCCCATAATCATACAAACCTTGTATGACATATTCCATTGTATTAGTAAATATAAATTTACTAATCCATTGTATTAGTGAAAATAAAGCAGTAGAAGTTGCGTTAGAAACAAAAACTGCCATATTACCTATTATCCAGCAGGTGGCGCTGTTGCCAAGTCGCGATGAAATTGGGTCCTGTTTCAGGGTCGGCCTAGGAAATGCAACTTGGGATTTCCTAAACTGGGAAATGCAAGTTGCTCAACAAAGTAAATGTAATTAAATCAATTCTGTACATGAAACTATAAACCCAGAATCCAGGGGTAGAGAAGAGTAACCCGGAAGCCCTGTATGCCTCCACGTGACAGAGTCTCCCTGAGGGGTTGCAGCTTTTGGCAACCGCGTGCTCTGGTTCGCACCGCTTAAGAGCTGTACTTGCAAGGGAGATTTAAAAACGATTCAGAAAAGAACAAACCACACAGGCAGAGACTACGCAGGCCTGTGGAGTTTAAATCCATGTGGAGAGGCAGATGATAGGGTGCGTGGGGACTTGAAGTCAATCTGAGGTGCCTAAAGGGAAAATATAAAGAACTGCAGCAAGAAAAGCCAGTGCGTGATAATTTATATTAAACTGCTGGCTCCACACACAAGGCACAGGCCACGGCTGAGGGAAGGGAGAACTCTCGCCAAGTCGAACTCGCGACTGGCAGCCGAGCAGGGGAAGGAGAGGTCCTAAAAGCCAAACGTTCGGGGCCAGATGAAGGCATAAGTCACGAACAATGCCACACCAGTTTGGAATTATGATTAATAGGGTGGTATTTATTTAAAGAGGATAAAACTTACAGATCACCATCCCAGACAACAGCCCTCTGCACAACCAGGAAGGGAGTCTAGTCGCTGGCGGAGAAGGAAGTGAAGAGAGCGAGCAGAGGAAGTAGCCAATTTTTTAAAGGGAGAGAAACCACGCCCCAATGGGCTGGTATTTCAGCAGCTATTGGTTGGAGGGGCGGAAGGACCTTTCGCAACACTTATAACTCTAGCTGTTTTCATTCAGAATTTGGTTGCTACACTATGATTGCTTCCTGGAGTTAGCCAGGCCACATCTGTCTTAACACATGCATTCAATCAGCATAAGAATGCCTCATTTGCACATAAAGAGTTAAGGCACACCTACAGTCATGCTCAGCACAAAAGGATACCCAGTCTTTCTTCTCTGGCTTTGGTGCAGCACTGGGGCATCTTTTACCATTATTCATGGGTAGAATAAAAGGTGCATTCTTGTCTTCAAGAATATGCTTGGTGTAAAACTCCTGCCCCTGCAGATGTAGGTGAGAGTGTGCCTAATGAGCAAACAACCAAATAATGAGCCAGTAAGATTTGGGAACTAAGGTGATAATTTCCCAATTTGTTGGTAAGAAGTGAATCCAAATCTTGTTCATACAAAAACTTCTGCCACCATATTCCAATGGTGCTTACATACTGTATTTTTTCATTACATGCACATGCCTGTGTGTTTGTGTGTACATGTGTACACATACATGAATACAGGTGTCCTCAGAAGGAGAAGCAGGCATCTGAAGCTGAAGTTACAGGTGGTTGTAAGTCACCTAATGAGGGTTCTGGGATCTGGATTCAGGTCTTCGTCAAGAGCAGTGTGTTGTAACCCTTGAGCCTACTCTCCAGCATTAAGAATTATTTTTCAAAGCTATTTCTTTTTACCTTCATGTTATCACTCATTATTAAGAACCACAATACTTTCATGTTTTTATCTATACTCTCACATACAAAAATTTTATCTGGAAAGACTAATTCAGTTTAGTTGAAAATAAAAAGAAACATACTAGAGGAAAGCAGAGGCATGATTCCTTTAAAAGAAGGCTTTCTGACTCGGAGTTAGCAGCAAAAACTGTACAGCTCCTTTAAGAGGCAGCTTCCTGGTTTGTGCTGGTGCTGTTATGGAGCACTTAAATGGGGTCTGTGAGCAGGGTGTTACAAATTGCTTAATGATAACATAGGCCTGCTGTGTCCCTGGAGCTGGGGTGGTGAGCATGGCTGGCAGAGGCAGTGAACATGTCTCTGCGATTTTGGACTGGGTGGAACAAACAGGCAGAGCCATGGATTTGGTCCTAGCCACTCTCACTTAGCACATAAAAAAGGTGCTCCTGGTCAGAAAATGATTACAGATATGCAATAAAGACAGATTCAGATGACAAAGACATCAAATGTGTCACAGTGTTGGATAAATGTACATGGGAGATGATATGGGATACCCTTCTAATTATGTGTTGCTTTTATTGGTTGATGAATAAAGCTTTTTGGCATAATGGCTTAGAAATGGGTTACTTTAATATGTAAGAGCCAGTTAGGTATATACCTGAGTTATTGACCAAGCAGTGTTATAATTAATATAGTTTCTGTTTAATTATTTGGGTCTGGGCAGCTGAGAAAACAAAAAAGCTGTCTTTCCATTTTCTTGTTTCTTCTTCAATTTCATTCTTCAAAGACTTAAAGTTCTTGTTGAACAGGTCTTTCACTTGTTTGGTTAGTGTTACGCCAAGATGTTTTATGTTATTTTTTGCTATTGTAAGGGTGATATTTTTCTGATTTTTTTCTCAGTTTATTTATTATTTGTATATAGGAGGGCTACTGATTTTTTTTGAGTTGATATATCTTGTATCCTGCCACATTACAGAAGGTATTTATCAGTTGTAGGAGTTCCCTGGTAGAGTTTTAGGGATCACTTATGTATGCTATCATATCATATTCAAAAAGCAAGAGTTTGACTTTTTCCTTTCCAATTTGTATCTGCTTGATCTTCTTTTGCTGTCTTATTGCTCTAGTTAGAACTTCAAGAACTATGTTGAATAAATATGGGAAAACTGGACAGTACTGTCTTGTTCTTGATTTTAGTGGAACTGCTTTTGAGTTTCTCTCCATTTCACTTAACCTTTGCTATTAGCCTGATGTATATTGCTTTTATTACATTTAAATACATCCTCATATCCCTGATCTTTCCAAGACCTTAATCATGAAGGGGTATTGAATTTGTCAAATGCTTTTTCAGCATCTAATAGGAAGATCATATTATTTGTTTCTTTTAGTTTATTTATAGGGTAGATTGCATTGATAGATTTTCACATGTTGAACCATCCCAGCATCTTATTGATGAAGCTGACTTGATCATGGTGGATGATTTTTTTTGATGTGTTCTTGGATTTGGTTTGCCAGTATTTTATTGAATACTTTTTATCAATGTTCATGAGGGAGATTGGTTTGTAATTCTCTTTCTTGGTTGAGTCTTTGTGTGATTTCAGTATCAGGGTAACTGTAGCTTCATAAAAAAAGAGTTTGGCAAATGTTCCTTCTGTTTCTAGTAGGTGGAACAGTTTGAGGAGTATTAACTTTTCTTTGAAGTTCTAGTAGAATTCTGCATTGAAACAATCTTGCCTTTAACTTTTTAATTGAGAGGCTTGTGATGACTACTTCTATTTCCTTGCAAGTTTAGTTTTCCGTACTTACCTCTATTCTGCTCTGTGCAGGCCCAAGACAGTGTTTTTATTAACCCATGATATTTATAACAAACAGAGGAGAACAACACCTCCCCTTTTCTGTTTAAATAAAAAGAAAGTTTTAACTTTAACACAGAAAATTTACATATAACAAAACAGGTATTAAGGAAAATTACAGTTATAATATTTATATCTACTTTATCCTTTTATTATAACTAAGGAAAACTATAATTATAACTATCTTTTCTTTAAGTCCATCACAGATCGCAGAAGGGTATAATATTACCTAAGCAAACAGGAAGTGTCTAAGGGACAAATAGGAAAATTAAGGCCATATGTAGCAAATATTGCAATGAATTTATGGGGTCATGACCTATTACAACAATGGAATACAGAAATTAACATTCCTGCTACATCTAGAGCCTATATTTCTGAGAATAATATTAAAAGATATTACAAACGGAGAAAACCGGCCATTCGGGCTGTACAAGAACAAGCAATTGATGTCCCTTCAGAGATACCAACAGCCTTGCCTCTAAAATGGTTGACTGAGAAACCAATATGGACAAAGCAATGGCCTTTAGCTGAGGAAAAGTTACAGGCTTTAGAACAGCTGGTACAAGAACAATTAGATGCTGGACATATAGAAGAATCTACCAGCCCTTGGAATTCTCCTGTAT
>NW_026068125.1:1609501-1610189 GCF_014885135.2 Alexandromys fortis
CTAAGAATAATTGGAGTAGAAGAAGGAGAAGAGGTGCAGCTCAACGGCCCAGAAAATATATTTAATAAAATTATAGAAGAAAACTTTCCCAACCTAAAGAAAGATGTACCTATGAAGGTTCAAGAAGTATACAGAACACCAAATAGGCTGGATCAAAAAAAAAAATCCCCTCGCCATATAATAATCAAAACACAAGGCATACAGAATAAAGAAAGAATATTAAGAGCCACAAAGGAAAAAGGCCAAGTTATTTACAAAGGTAAACCTATCAGATTTACAGCTGACTTCTCTATGGAAACCATGAAAGCCAGAAGGTCCTGGATAGATGTACTGCAAAAACTAAGAGACTATGAATGCAAGCCCAGACTACTATACCCAGCCAAGCTTTCATTCACTATAAATGGAGAAAACAAAATTTTCCAGGATAAAAACAAATTTAAACAATACGTAGCCACAAATCCAGCCTTACAGAAAGTAGTAGAAGGATAATCACTAAGCAAGGAGTCCAATAATGACCACAATAATTCAGACATCTAGAGACCCTTCACCAGCGCAACTCAAAGAAAGGATGCACATGAACTCTACTACTAAAAAAGTGACCGGAGTTAACAACCCCTGGTCATTAGTATCACTTAATGTCAATGGGCTCAACTCACCTATAAAAAGGCACAGGCTAAGAGATTGGATA
>NW_026068125.1:1615067-1635003 GCF_014885135.2 Alexandromys fortis
AACAGGACTGTCATATCCTGCCAAGACAGGGTAAGATAGTTTTGAAAAGTTCCTTGCCTTTAATAATGGTATGTCAGTTATGTTAGGCCTTAGCCAAAGTTGGTTGACTCAACATTGCAAATGAGACGTTGGGTGATTGCCCAGGTAGTCAGTTGTCTCTGTCATTTGTTGCACATTTTGTATATATCTCGTTTGTTAAGTAATATTTACTCCCTTCTCAGATCTTTGACGGAGTTGAAGATTATATAATTGTAGTAACTCTTTACAGAGTTGAAGATTATATAATTGTAGTTACTCTCTACATTATTTAGACTCCTTGAGATAGAATGTTTAGCAAAACTTTTGATTCTCAATATTGTTTGTTATATTTATTATTTGTTATTATTGTATATAGTTGTATTTGGTTTAGTTCTGTCTTATTTAGACAAAAAGGGGAGATGTAAGGATAAGTCCCACCCCTTAGGGGGTGTGTTCGCCTCGGGCTAATGTTAGCCTATAAATTTGGTGAGCGCGCTCCCAGCCGCTGCTTCTGCTTCTGCTTTCCTGGTCTCTATGGGAACGGTGATTCTGTAAGTCTATTCCTCCATTAAAGCTGTCTATATGTTGACAATCTGTCTGCATTCGCTTACACCGTTACAAGGAAGTGCATTGAAAGCAACTTCCAAAACTCCAGAATTGACATAGACATCTTGCTGCCTAGACAGTTTTCTGTAACATTGCAGGCCCCCATTGTTAGCCATAGTATCTAGGAGACTTTTCCATGAAGGCAGGAAATTCAAAGATCTGTTTTGCCTTGTAATGGCAAAGTGCATTAGTTGTTTTTTTCTTGTGTGTGTGTGTGTGTCCTGCAGAATGTCTCACAGACTCTTTTATGAAGCAGAAATGCCTCCTTTAGGCAAGTTCGGCAGTCATTTTTGTGTAGGTCCTGAATGTTCAGTTAATACAGCATAACATCAAACAGTCCAGGCAAGAATAGTTTTGTTGCCCAAAGGGATAACAAACCCCATAAGAATTCTCTTTGATACCCATCTTCCTCTTGAAGTTATTGGAGCAGATGTGTCTTATTGTCATAAAAAGTTATGTTATTAAAATATCTTAAATACCATATTGTGAAAGTCTCTGAAAGATTTGAAGAATAACCGTCTAACTGAAATATATCTTTCTATATAGAAAACCTAACTAATATGACTACAAGCTTGATATTATAGATGACTCTATTAACCTATATTTTTAATTATATATTATATTTTTAAATGAGCTGCACACACAATACCTTAATCAAGAGCAGAACTACACATATAACAAAATTGACCTTAATATTTTATTAATAGATCAAGATCCATACCAATCCAAAATATTTATCTCTATATCATATCCCTTTTTAAATATAAAGAAACATTTATAAATTATTATTGGGGGTCCTGATAATCTTATGTGGACCTAAAGAAACTTTAAAATTATGGTCAAGTCCTGACTGGAATATTCTGAGGCTTGATCATCTCAACTAGCAGTCTTGAGGCTGTTCTGGATGTAGAACTCAGACATCTGGTCCATCTGTTCCTACTGGAGATTTCTCAAGGGGTCTTCCTTGGTCAAACCTGATTTTTCTTAACCCAGAATGAATCCATAGCCTCTCATTTCCTGTGGAAACAAAAGCAAAGCCTCCTCTTCAAAGTATCTTTTGACTTAAATTTTGATATCAAGGCATTTTCAAAATATAGATGTTGGATTAATCCAGCAGCATTTGTAATCAAATATCTTTTAGCAGCTGTTGCTCCTTCCTCAGCCATCAAACAATTCAAAGACAACACAGTATCATACAGTACCAAGATTCTCTGTGTATTTTTCTTCTTTATGTGGCTTTATTTTAAACTATTTTATTTTTATGTGGATATAGTCAACCAGGTTGGAGCATCAATCTGCAGTAGAAGGGCATTCATTTGCTCCTGGACCCTCAGACCCAAAATAATCACATAGAAATTATATTTGTTAAATCACTGCTTGGCATATTAGTGCTAGTTTTTTATTTGCTAGCTCTTACATCCTAAACTAACTAATCTCCATTAATCTGTGCATTGCCACATGGTTGTGGCTTACCGGCAAGTTTCAGTCCAGCATCTGTCTCTGGTGGGGCTACATGGCTTCTTTTGATTCTGCATTTTCCCCATCATTTAGTTTAGTTTTCCTTGCCTACCTCTATTCTGCTTTGTTCAGGCCCAAGATAGTTTCTTTTTTAGCCAAGGGTATTTACAGTATACAGAGGGGAATCCCACATCAATATGTTACTTGGTCTTTTTCCTTTACAACTCTTAATATTCTTTCTTTATTCTGTATATTTTGTGTCTTGATTATTAAATGATGAGAGGAATCTCTTTTTGGTCCAATGTATTTGGTGTTATAGAAGCTTTTTGTACCTTCATAGAGATATCCTTCTTTATGTTCAAAAAGTTATCATCTATGATTTTGTTGAATATATTTTCTGTGCCTTTGAGCTTGAGTTTTTCTCCTTCTTCTATCCCTATTATTCTTAGGTTTGATCTTTTTAAGGTGTTCCATATTTCCTGGATGTTTTGTGTTAAGAATTTGTTGGACTTGAATATATTTCCTCTATAATATCTATAATACCCGAGATTCTGTCTTCCATCTCTTGTATTCTGTTGGTTATTGTTGGACCAAAATTAACTCAGGGCCTTTATCTCGAGGACTGTAAGACAGAGAAAAGCCTGGTTAGAGTTTGAAGAACAGTCAAAGCTACCCACTGAGGATGAAACAGGAAAATCTAGGTAGGTGCCCCTCCAGCCAGAGGGAGGGCTTGGCTGTCTCTCATTGGCTGGAGGTACCCCCACATCACACAATATCACTTAACCTATATAAACTGATGCTCACAGTAATAAACTGAGTTCCTGCTTTGACTTGACTCCCTATCATGTCTAATTGTCCTGCATTGTGGAGCTGTGGATCTGATTGTCCTGAGTTGTGAGGCTGCAGAATGGGCAGATAGCACACTCACTTTTCCTGGGGAATAAGGCTAAGGAGGCTTGGCAACTAGTGCCAGAACATGGGGTGACTGATTCTAGGGCAAAGTGGTTGGTCAAGGTGAGTGTAACCTCACACAAAAAATGAACCAGCGCTTAAGGCAGTGAGATATATGCTACTCTTTTGAGTCCTGAAATTGTCAGACCACAATGCCATCCAGGCATGGGAGAATATAACTACCCTGGCCCCTGAGTACCCACTGGGATTCTTTTCTTATTGGAAATGTAGAACCAGTTGACGACTGGCCAAAGAAAGGGAAAAACACTTTGATATACCCCCACTATTGGAATTCTTCCCAACTATTACGGCCCTTAACGCATGTTTTCACCCCACAGCTCTGCCTCCCCCGATGGCAGGTAAGAAAAAGGTCAGAGAACAGGAGAGGTCTAAAGAATCTAAAAATAACCAAATTACCAGGAGGGCAGGGGAGAAGGAGATAGGCGAGGAGCAGGAAAAGATCAAAGATTGGCAGAGGTCTCAAGAATACAAGAGACCAATTAACCAAAAGAATGGGAGAAAAGCAGATAGCCAAGGTGAATAACAAAAAAAATGGTTTCAATTTACTGAAGAGCTGTCCAAAAGGGCAGGCAGAGGCAAAGACAAAAAGGAAGTAGATATTGCCTGTGACAAGGGGTGGCCACCTCCTTTATGCCCCCAGCCATGCTGGAAAAGATAAAATGGGAGAGGGGAATGGGACAAATAAGGGGGCATCATCTTTGCCAGGAGGTAATGAATATACTAGCAAAGTTGGGGCTGTCACACAGAGGAATGTGGGGCACTGCCTTCTGGAGATCCTAACCATATTTATAATGAGGCCTATAGGGCTAAGGTTTACGGACCCCAAGCCTTCCTGGTCAATGTTGCCCCTGATCCTAACCTCCCCCTAGCCTGTTATGCTTGGGAATCTAAGGACTTGAAAGAAGATTTGAGAAAAGCAGTAGCTGAGGATGGCCCCAGCTCCCCTTGAGCCATGACCCTCCTTCAAGAGGTAGTCCACTACCTTTGTGTCCCGAAGGACTGGTATGATCTGGCTAAGGCTACCCTGAGGGGATCCCAATATGTTAAATGGACAGCCTTATTTAAGGAGGTCTGTCACTAGGGCAAAGTTCAAAATAACAACAGATCCCTGCTCCCCCCCACCAATTCCCATCATTTACCCAATGCTAACTGGTACAAAGGAAGGCTTTTCTACTGGGGTACAAAAGCCACAATTATGGTTCCGTATCAGGACTAAGCTGGAGGAGGGACCCACGGAATCACCTATAGCTGGCACAATGCAAAGGCTGGGAGAGCCACTTCTGGATCTTATTGTCCATGTGCAGACAAGCCTTGAGAGGAAATTGCCCTCCACTTCTTGGGCTTAGAGACCAATTTAATAAGCTCCTAGTCTGGGAAGGTATGAACCAAGATACCAGGATGGCTTGTGCTGGCCTTAGGGATGGATCCATGAGTCAATGGGTTGTGGCATCACAGAATGCCGGGACCCAGTCACATACCAGCTAGACTCTTGTGATGGCCCTTCAGGCCCAGACCTAACCTCTAGCCTCTTCTATTTCTCAAGCCCTGGTGTCTGGACATCAAATGCAAACACCTGGTAAATGCTTCTTATGTGGTTTACTGGGGTATTTTAAGAGGCATTGCCCCCAGAAGGGCAATAAGACCCAGGTGCAGAAGGGCCCCCCTCCATCTTCCTGCTCTCAGTGCAACAAGGAGTACCACTGGGGCTCAGAATGCCACTCCAAATTTGATATAAATGGGAAACCCATACCAAATCAACCTTTAAACTAGATGGGGGGGGTGCCTTCCAGCCTCCTTAAACAAAGGAAAGAAAGATGCACCTTCAGTTAACCAGACCATTCCAATGAGGGGGTTCTGACTCAATATGACTATGATCTTTGAGGGACAAAGATTCCAATGCCTGATAGATACAGGAGCTGACAGGAGAGTCCTCAGAAAGGAAGAGGTCTTGGCCAGCCGGGATCTCATAACCAGGCCACCTGTTATGGGGGTTAGAGGAAAGTCTATGTTCCAAGAAACGGTCAGTCCCATAACTTGGGTGGGGCCAGATGGGGACAAAGAAAAGTTCAGGTCTCTGATCCTCCTGGGGCTGTCTGTAAACCTCCTGTGACAAGATTTGTTAGGACAAATGGATGCTGTTATTACTGCTGACCACATAGCCTTTTATGATGATAAAAGTGAGCAAGGTGTCATCAGGCAGACCTCCAACAACTGGGTCACCCACAAAAGTAAAAGGCACTGCTCCTATGGTCCTCCCTCAGTAGGTGGTCACCTGATAAGCCAGTATGGGACCATTACCTGAACTTAAACTTAAGATGCTCAAGGAAATCACTGGAAATCTGCTTAAAGGATGGATAAGGCCCTTGATGAGCCCCTGGAACAGTTCTGTGTTTGTGATACATAAGCCTAATGGGACCTGGAGAATGTGACAGGACCTAGGAGCAATCAATGCCTATATGGAGCTAGTAGGGGCCCCTTTAAGGGGCTAACCTTGGACCTCAATAATCCCCCCACAGTTTCACCTCACTGTAATCAGTCTAAAGGACTGCTTCTTCTCAATTCCTCTTCATGAGGACGTTTGCAAAAAGTTTACCTTTTCCATTCCTACAGTTAAGTCCTCTCGACCTGATGAGAGATATGAATGGGCTGTTCTACCACAGAGGATGGCCAATAGTCCAACAATATTTTGCCAACATTTTTATAGTATACTCTCTCTTATTTTGGCAAAGATAATATGATAATACCCTTCAATATGTTTAAATAGATGATCTAGTCATTGGGCATTTGGAGGAATCAGGGCTAGATCCCTGGGTAACCATTATTGTTCATATCCACCAATAACATGGTTTTAAAATAGCCCCAAAGAAAATACAAAAGTTACCTCCATTTTATATATTGGGGATCCCAGTTAACACTCACTCAAGCCTAAATAAATAAACCCCAATTAATCCTGCCTGAGCCTCTCACTTTATTGGGGTTACAAAAGATACTGGGGAAATTAACTGGGTAAGGTCCTGGTTACCTATAGAGACTGGGAGACTAGATGATCTCCTAAAAGGGAGGCAACCTTCTGAGATCATTTCCTTACCTCCTGAGGGCTATCAGGAACTCACTGAATTTGTCAATGAGCTCAATCAGGATTCTTTGGTGAGATATAATCCTAACATTCCAATCCAAGGCTGGATGTTCTTGGAGAAAAAGACTATGCTGGCTGCCATTGTTCGGCAGTCACAACCATTAGAATGGGTACACATCACAATGGGGGGCACTCCCAGAGTATACTCTCTAGTCAATCAAATAGCTGATATGATTATAAAATCAGGGACATGTCCCTCTGACATTATGGAAAAGATCCCTCTAAATCAATAATTCCATTTAAAATTAAGGATTTAGAATGGGTGGCCAGACATTGTTCTCGATCCCCTGAAGGGATTTCTGGGGATTCTGGAAACCCACTTTGGGGAGTCCCAGTGGTTAGGAAGCTATATCAAGAATTACACTGAAGAAGTTCTGTTGAAGTAAGAGCGGCGGGGCTGTGTCCCCGGCACCCGGCCGCCCGCATGGCTAGCTTATGCCCCGAAATAATTACACGGAAACTGTATTCTATTAAACACTGCCTGGCCCGGCTAGTTCCAGTTTCTTATTGGCTAGCTTTTACATATTGTTCTAACCCATTTCTAATATTCTGTGTAGCCCACGAGCTGGCTTACCAGGGAGGATCTTAACCTGTGTCTGCCTGGAGTGGGAGAATCATGGCGACTCCCTGACTCAGCTTCTTTCTCCCAGCATCCTATTCTGTTTACTCCGCCTACCTAAGGGTTGGCCTATCAAATGGGCCTAGGCAGTTTCTTTATTAATAAGAAATCATTCCCACATCATTTCCCCTTTTTCTGTTTAAACAAAAAAAAGAAAGGCTTTAACTTTAACATAGTAAAATTACATATAACAAAACAGTTATCAAGTAAGAATTACAGTTACAATATTTATATCTATTTTATCTCTTACCATAACTAAGGAAAACTATAACTATTCATTCTTCAACTCCATCAAAGACTCCAGAAGGATATAATATTACCTAAGTACACAAGAAATAAGAAAACTCTAGAAATGACAGAGACATCTCGCTGCCTGGACAGTCACCCAAAGTTCTTTGGTACCGTTGGGGCATCCATCTTCGGCCTACAGGCCCATGGTATCCAGATACATTTCCATGAAGCAGGAAATTTCAAAGACAGTTCAGTCATTTTCTGCTGTGTCCTGCAGAATGTCTCGCAGACTCTTTCATGAATCAGGAACCCCGAAAGACCATCTCACCTTTAGGCAAGTTCAGCAGTCCTCTCTCTGAGGGTTCTCTGTGTCCAGTTTATGCAACAGTCCAGGCAAGAGCAGTTTCTTGCCCAAATGACTATCCAACTCCATAAGGATCCTCTTCGATGCCCATCTTCCTCTTGAAGTAGCTGGTGCTGCCAGGAGCAGACGTGTCTCCTTGTCATGAAAAGTCCTAAGTTATTAAAATATTTTAAATGCCATATTCTGCAGTCTTTGAAAGATATGAAGAATGCCTATCTAACTGAAATATATCTCTATATATCTAGAAAATCTAATTAACATGACTACAAGCTTAACTATTAGCGATGATTATCCATTAACAACCTATATTTCCTAATTATACATTACATTTTTAAATGAACTACACAATCACAATACCTTAATCAAGATCAAAAATACATATACATATAACAAAATTGACCTTAAAATCCATACCAATGCAAATTATTCATATCTATATCATATCCCCCTTTAAATGTAAAAGAACATTTATAAACAATATTTGGGAACATGGGCGTAGTTTTTTCTCTCCAAACTGCTTCCTGCTGAATAGGGGCGTCGTTAATTAGGTCGTTCATGATATAACCTGTGTGCTAGTTTCATCTCAGTTGGCAATTGAGCGAAGCAATTTTTTGAGGGTGTTCACAGCAACCTTTCAGGAGGGCGTGGTCTATCATACCAAATCGGAATAGATGCAATCCACAGGGTCTCATCCTCTGCAAAAACAAAAGAAGACCCTCTCCAAAGCATCATATCCTTAGACCCAAATTCTGAAATCATAATACCCTCATGAAATCCATTTTGGTTTAGCTTGGCAGCCCATATAATGAAATGTCTCTCTGTACTTAGCTCCTTCACAGTCAAAAATTTTAAAGAAAACACAATGTACATAATCCAGACTCTGTGAATTTTCCATTTTTACGTGGCTTATTTTTCTTTATTTTTCTTAATCTATAACTATCTGTACTTCTGTATTCTGTCTCTTTAAAGACTTTACCCTTTTTCTTTTTAAGACATTAACTTTATTCTTTATATTCTTTTTCTTCTCTTTCCCAAGCCTACATACATTCATCCAACAATGTGAATCATAAAGGTTTTTTATGTCTGAATCTGTTTTATTGTGAATCTGTAATTTTTTCACTATCCAGGAGCATTTCTTAAAATGTTAAGCACTTTTTAAAAACTTAAGTTGCACCATGTATAGGTAATACGGTACTGCCTGTGTCCTGCCCAGTCTAAACCTTAAATGCGCTGTTATTATGGCAATTACGGTAGTTCCTGCCTGAGGTCAGAACAGATCAGCAGGGAGCAGCCGCTCCTGCCTCAGATCCATTTGGTGCCCCTGAACCATTCACGGTTCCAGGCACACAGCAATCCACATTGGAGCCGCAATCAGCAGTTTAATTCTGAGACTGAGTGTGCAGCACAGAAACTCTTTTCATCCAGTTTACAGCCAAATCTGACACGCAGAGCACTGCGCAGTCTGAAAACGCATCTCTGTATGGCGACAGGAATCTGCCATGCTCTTCTGCCTGCCTAAGCCTGATTCTGCCTTCTGCCCAGGTGCAGGCGGGGAGCCCTGAGCCATCGGCAGGGTCTCAGAGCACTCTCCTCCGATCCCAAGCAGGAACACAAACATCCAGTCCCATAAAAGCCTTGAAATGCTTTAAAGCCAGAGTTCACGCTGGCAGCACAGTCCCCAGGAAGCAGCGCTTTAAAATGACGCAGCTTTTTTTCTGCTGCTGTTGCTGAATCAGGAAATTTCTCTACAGCAAGCCACCAACAAACAGCAAAAATCTGTGTTAAACTCTCTCTCCTTTATTTTTAAGCCTTCTCAGGTTTTTAAGTGGATTTAGCCCATCACGTCTGGGCGCCATTTGTTAAAGTAAGAGCGGCGGGGCTGCGTCCCCGGCACCCGGCCGCCCGCATGGCTAGCTTATGCCCCGAAATAATTACACGGAAACTGTATTCTATTAAACACTGCCTGGTCTGGCTAGTTCCAGTTTCTTATTGGCTAGCTCTTACATATTGTTCTAACCCATTTCTAATATTCTGTGTAGCCCACGAGGTGGCTTACCAGGGAGGATCTTAACCTGCGTCTGCCTGGAGCGGGAGAATCATGGCGACTCCTTGACTCAGCTTCTTTTTCCCAGCATCCTGTTCTGCTTTCTCCGCCTACCTAAGGGTTGGCCTATCAAATGGGCCTAGGCAGTTTCTTTATTAGTAAGAAATCACTCCCACATCAAGGTTCCTTAGTTTTTTCTTCTAGGCCCCTACCCCAAACATTCACTGTTTGCACAGATGGTAGGAAGAATGGGACTGTCTTTGCAGTTTTCCTTGCAGCAGAGACTAAGACAAAGATTACCAAAATTATCTTTTGTGGACAATATAAATAAATGATGGCCATATATATTGCCCTACAAGAGGTCCCAGAACCCTGCAACCTCTATTCAGACAGCTTTTATGTGGTGAACCTACTGCCACACTTACCCTATGCCTATATCAGATTGCATGCTAATACTATTTCTGCCTTGATGATACAACTCAGATCACTCTTAGAAGGTATTCAGTATCTCAGAAGACACCAAAACCTCTCTGCCCTCATTTCCCAAGGGAATGCTGCTATGGATGTTGCAGCCTCAGCCTGTCTCATAGAGGTCTCAACTCTGCCCATACAAAATGCTTCCCAAATGCTTGACTTAACTCATGTCAACTGGAGAGGACTCAAATATAAAGCTAAGGAAGCCTTGCAGTTATACTTGCATCTGTAGCTTTCATTCCGTTACTCAGATTTTCCATTTCCAAAATTCCCCCAATTTGTGTTTTTTTTAATTGCCTCTATTTCAGTTTTCAAGTCTTGAACTCTTTGATTTTTTATGAGTTTCTTTAAGAGATTTATTGATTTATTCCATTTTTTGTCTTTTTCCCCAATTTTTAAGAAAAAGTTTCATTTCCTCTTTAAAAGTCTCCATCATCCTCATAAAGATGCATTTAGAGTAATTTTCTTCTGTGTCTTCTGTGTTAGGGTGATCAAGTCTTCCTTTTGTATGACCACTGGGTTCTGTTGTTAACCTGTTGCTTTTTAGGTTGTTGCATGAAGTCTTACATTGGTGCCTGCCCATCTCTTCCTCTAATTGGTGCCTGCAGTGCCTTTGCCTCTTGGTTTAATAATTGGAGTTACAGTCTGTGTCCTTAAGAGTTATTCTTGGTCTGATCCATACTATCACTGGCTCTGTCTCAGGGAGCTGCTCAGGTCTCTCTTAGTCTACTCTTCTGGTCCACTCTCTTGGTCTGCTCTCTTTGTACACTCTTTGTAGTCACAGCCCGTGCTTCAGAGTTCTTCTGAGGTCTTGGGGGCATAGAAGCACTTTGGGACAGAGTGGAACTTGTATCTTACAGGGTCCAGTTGATGGGGTGGGAGTGTTGGAGCAGCATCCCTGCAGGGAGCTTGCCTGCTGGCTTGGTCTGGAAGTTGTGGCAGGTGGGGGAGGATCCTGTGGGTTTGCCCCAGTACCAAGGTTCGAGAAAGTGGGGTGCCCTGCTGGGTGGGTAATTACTTCTTGATCTTCTCTGTGCAGTTGTAGCCTATCCTTCAGAGTTCCTCTAAGATTATGGAGGAAAAGTGGATTTGGGGGCAGAGTGTGACTTGTAGTTTACAGAGTCTGATTGGTGGGGTGGAGGTGTTGGGGCAGCCAACCTGCAGGAAGTTTGCCTGCTGGCTGAGCTGTGGCAGTGGGGGGGTCCTGGAGTTTTACCCCATATCAAGGGCCTAGAAAGTGGGGTGTCCAGCTGGGTGGATGAAGACTCACTTCTTGGTCCATTACGGTTCCTTGAGGTCACAGGGGATAGGTGCCACAGAAATTCTTATAAAGGAAAATGTTTAATTAGTCTGGCTTACATTTTCAGAGGTTTAGTCCATTATCATGGTACAACATGGTGGCATACAGGCAAACATGATTCTGAACTTGGGAGTCCTACATCTTGATAGGCAGGCAAAAGGAACTGCCTGTCTCACTGTGGCTTGAGCATATATGAAACCTCAAAGCCTGCTTCCACAGTGACACACTTCCTCCAACATGACCACACCTATTCCACCAGGTCCGTATCTTCTAATAGTCACTTTGGGGACCATTTTATTTCAAACCACCACATTCCACCCCTGTCCCCAAAGGCTTGTAGCCATATCATAATACAAAAACACATTCAGTTCAACTTCAAAAGTCCCCACAGTCTGTAACCGTTCCAAAATTATTTAAAAGTCTAAAATTCAAAGTCTCTTCTGAGATTCATGTAATAATATCTTAACTGTAAAATCAAAATAAAAAGCATAACATATACTTCCAACATATAACAATACAGGATATACATCAACATTCCAAAACATAGAGAAGGGAGAATAGTGTGGAAATTCTGGATTAAAACAAGACTGAAAATCAGCTGAGCAAGCTTCAAACTCTGCATCTCCATGTCTGATGTCAAAGTGCTCTTCAGATCTCCAACTCCATTCACTTTGTTAACTGCAACACACTTTTCTCTTGGGCTGGTTTTACTCCTTGTTAGTTGCTGACCTCAGCAGGTATTCCAGAACTCTGGCATCTCTAACTTCTTGGGTTTTCCAAGGCAATCCAGGCTTTTCCTTCACAACGTCACACAATGGCCTCTCTGGGCCTCCATTCATGGACATGCCCACCACATGACGGGCCTCAGTGGCTTTTCTTAGTTGTGGAGGAATTTTCCATGGCTTTCTTCCATCTCTGTAAAGTCAGAACCATGCGGCCCAAACTGCCAAGTTCTACTATTGGCTGGGGATTGAACTTCCCTCTCTTGTTCAATTCCATCTTCACTTGCTGTTTTCAAAGATTTTCTTTACTGTCTAAGTTTAGCTGTGCTGAAACTGCATCTGTAGATGAGTCTGGTTTTTAACTAAGAAACCTTCCAATTACATCATCACCATTTTTCTGTTCTTGATAGTAACCTTCACTGTCTAAGCTTGGCTTTTCCAGAACTTGCTCTGTAGACTAAGATGCGCCAGCCTCTGACTTCTGAGTGTTGAGATTAAAGGTATGTACTACCATACCTGGCTCTAATCTCTTCTTTAATTTCTTATAAAGAAATAAGTTTAAAACTTAGCTGGGTGGGATCTTGCCCTGAGACTGAGGTCACCACTCCTTTTATTTTATTTATTTTTTTTTGGTTTGTTTGTTTGTTTTTGTTTTGTTTTGTTTTTTTTTTTTTTTTTTTTTTGTTTTTTTTTTTTTTTTTTTTTTTTTTTTTTTTTTTTTTTTTTTTTTTTTTTTTTTTTTTTTTTTTGAAACAAGGTTTCTCTGTGTTGCTTTGCAGCCTGTTCTGCTCTGTAGACCAGGCTGGCTTCTGACTCACAGCGATCTGCCAGCTTCTGCCTCCCAAGTGTTGACATTAAAGGTGTATGCCACTACCACACCACCTGGTTTTATTTCCTTTCTTAATCTGTTTGTTTCATTCCACACAGAAATTAGCTCCAGTTTCTGGTGTTCTTTTTCTCTTCAAATTTTGCATTCTTTTGTTTCTTTTCATTATAAATGTATAAAAAAGTAACTAGTAATAACCACATAATAGTCAATACGAGGTTGTTTTGAGATTTCCTTTGCCAACAGAATTAATCTAAAGCTCTTCTCTTTAGCCTCAGTAAGACTCTTCAGACAAAAGCAAAAAAACAGCCACATTCTTCACCAAAATATTATAAGAATGATCTAGTCCACATATTAATATCCTTTTCTTCTTGAACCTCTGGAACCAGGGGGCCACCACTGAAATCACACTTAGTGCCACTGACTTCCATACTCCTACTGGTGTGATCCATTATGCAGCACTTCAAACATTCCACCACTTTCCTAATTCAAACTTTAAAGTTGACATTCCTCCAAATAAAAACATGGTCAGGCCAATCTCAGCAATACCTCAGTCCCTAGTACCAACTATTGCCTTGGTTAGGGTTTCTATTGCTGTAAAGAGACACCATGACCATGACAAATTTTATAAAAGAAAAACATTTAATTGTGGTGGCTTACGTTTTTAGAGGTTTAGTCCATGATCACCATGCTACAATATGGTGGCATGCAAACAGACATGGTGCTGGTTCTGAGAGTCCTACCCTTAACTCAAGAGACAACAGAAAATGGTCTGTCTCACTAAATGTGGCTTGAACATATATGGGATATCAATGCCTACCTCAAGAGTGACACACTTCCTCTGACAAGAACACATCTACTCCAACAGGTGCATACCTCCTAATAGTGACATCACTTTGGGGGACCATTTTCTTTCAATCCATTGTATCTTTCAAGAATTAAACCTGAATTTGTTCCTTAGAACCCATGTAAAAATATTGGGCATGGTGACATATGCTTATGATCGCAGTCTAGGAAGATGAATATTAAGTGTAAGGATGCTAGGACTCATCAGTCAGTCCAGTTAATTGTTGAATTCCAGGCCAAAGAGAGAGCTTATCTCAACAGAGGTGGATAATATTTTGAGAATGGCACCCTGTAGTAGTAGGAGCGACAGGCTGCATTCCTGGAGCCTGGCCACCCATACGGCTAGCTTTACTCAAAATAATTACATGGAAACTGTATTCTTTTAAACACTACTTGGTCCATTAATTTTAACCTTTTATTGGCTAGCTCTTACATATTGATCTAACCCATTTCTAATATTCTGTGTAGCACCACGAGCTGGCTTACCAGGAAAGATCTTAACCTGTGTCTGTCTGGAGTGGGAGAATCATGGCAACTGTTTGCCTCGGCTTCTTTCTCCCAGCATTCTGTTCTGTCTACTCCGCCTATCTAAGCTGCTGTCCTATCAAAAGGGCCAAGGCAGTTTCTTTATTAACCAGTAGACATATGACCCTCCTCCATCAGCACCCAAGGATGTCCTCTGGACACACACATGCACACACATATGTACATTTCAAAAGTAACTTGAAACTTTTTATGTTGATGAATTGCAACACTTTGCAAAATATCTGTGAATATTAGCCAACAACAATCTGCTCATCTGTATGATTAAAATGTGTTTCCTCACTGTAATAACATAGAGATATGAAGTATACTGGCTAGTTTTATGTCACTTGATACAAGCCTGAGTTATCTTGAAGAAGGGAACCTCAGTAAAATCTGGCTGTAAGGCACATTTTAATTAGTGCTTGATTGGGGGAGAGCCCAGCCCATTATGGGCGGCCCTATACCTAGGCTGGTGGTCCTGGGTTTTATAAAACACAGACTAAGCAAATCATGACAATCAAGTAAGTAAGCAGCATTGATTCCTACCCTGTTTTAAGTTCCCATGCTGATTTCATTAGATGATTAACAATACTGTGGAAGTGTGTGGTGATTTGAAAGAAAATGGCTGCATAGGCCCATAGGGATGGCACTATTAGGAGGTGTGGCTTTGTTGGAATAGGTGTGTTACTAGAGGGAGGGCTTTGAGGTCTCATATGCTCAAGCCAGGTCCAGTATGGCAATCTCTTCCTACTGCCCACAGATCAAGATGTAGGACTCTCAACTCCTTCTCTAGCACCATGTCTGCCTGCATGCCACCATGTTACATGATGATGATAATGGACTAAACCTCTAAACTTTAAGCAAGCACCAATTAAATATTTTCTTTTATAAGAGTTATCATGGTCATTGTATCTCTTCACAGCGATAGAAACTCTAACTAAGACAAAGTGTAAGTCAAATAAATCCTTTCTTCCCCAGCTTTCTTTTTGGCCATGGTATTTCATTGCAGCAATGGTAACCCTATCTAGTACATGCTTTGTAATGCAGAGCTTTACTTGATGAAAAGCAACCACTGAATCTATTTCCACAAATAGTTTCTGAACAGTGAATGGTGAGCCAGTATGAACTATAGAGAATTAAACAGTGGTCTATGTGGTATTTTGAAAGAAAATAGCTACTAAGAAGACTGACACTATTAGGAGGTGTGGCCTTGTTACAGGAAGTGTGTTACTGTGGCAGTGAACTTTGAGGTCTCTTTTTCTCAAGCTTCCCTCAGTGTGACATTCTTTCCATTATCTGCATGATGTAGCACTCTTAGCTCCAGCACATCTGCCTGCACGTTGTCATGCTCCTCTTCATGATCATGATGCACTGAACCTCTGAAACTGTGAGACACCCTCAATTAAGTATTTTCTTTACAAGAGCTACCATGGTCATAGTGTCTTCTCACAGCAATAGAAACCCTAGCTAAAGCAGTGCGGTGGTGGTGCACACCTTTAGTCCCAGCACTTGGGAGGCAGAAGTAGGCAGATCTCTGTGAGTTAAAGGGCAGCATGGTCTACAAGAGCTAGTCCAGGACAGGCTCCAAAGCTACAGAGAAACCGTCTCAAAAAAAAAAAAAAAACAACAACAAAACAAAAACAAACTATAACAACAACAAAAAAGAAACCATAACTAAGACAGAAATTGTTACCAAAATTGGGGTATTGCTGTGATAGGCCTGACTATGCTTTGTTTAGAGAAATATAGACTTTGGTACTTTGGGATAAGAATGCAGTGCAATGCTTTAAGCACTGTTTAATGGGGCATACTAGTAGGAGCAGGGAAGACAATGGTACCAATAATGGAGTTTGCTCACTAGGTTTCAGAGAAGAATTTTAGTATGTTGCCTGGAGATTGTTCTTATGATATTTTGATGAAGGAAGTGGCTGCATTTTGTCTTTGTCTGAAGAGTCTTCCAAAGGCTAAAGTGAGGCATTTTGGACTAATTCCACTTGCAGAAGAAATCTCAAAACAGCCTGGTATAGACCCTGCCATGTTTATATTAGTGGTAACTCTAATGTAGATATATAAAGAAAGAAGCAAGTTGAGCAAGGAAAATATTTGAGGAAGAAAAGATCACCAGAAAGTGGGATGAAGCTAGGTTCTTTGTTCAAGGAGATGAACAGATTAAGAAATAAAGGGAGTAGTGACCTCCTCAGATCACACCCAGATGAATGAAATTAGAGATATGGAGAGCATTTTGACATTAGATACAAGGATATATATATAACTTGTGTCATTATGTGGTAGAAATATGTGATCTGTTTTTTGATGTTGATTTTTGCAGGGAAATTATAGTTAAGAGATTTCCATGCATCTCAGAAAAGACTTTGGACTTTTAAAAGTAGTTGAGACTGTGATCTGTGGTAGCCTATGATTACTTTTGATGTTGGACTGAACGATTTTTTTTTTGCATTATTATATGGCTATAATCCTTTGGGAGAAACTGGGGTATATGGTGCTTGTAGTGGGAGATGAGAGAAGATTCTGGAGAGGCCAGAGATCTGTGAGCAGTTTCCATTTCAGGCTGAGGAACAGTGTGCAATGTGTGTACGACTTGGCACCTGCTTGTACTTGTACAAAGGATCAGACAGCCGATGATAGATACATTCTAGTGACCAAATCTCCTTTGGCTGTTACCTCATTTAGGGGATGGGCTGTGCATTCCCTCTTTCCCTGTCCCCCTCCATATATGGCTCTAGCTCTGGCTTCTTTCTCTCTTTCTTTCTTTCTTTCTTTCTTTCTTTCTTTCTTTCTTTCTTTCTTCCTTCCTTCCTTCCTTCCTTCCTTCCTTCCTTTCTTTCTTTCTTTCTTTCTTTCTTTCTTTTCTAGTTTAGAGCTGAAAACAAAATGGAAAACCTGTAGTTTTATTTAGGTACCAGAACTAATCATTTTTATGACACTTAGTATCTCTGTGTTCAGTGGCTGCAGAGCACACATTGGGACTTAGTGTCTTTGAACTCTAGCTGAACAGATCAACAGAGACTCACTTTCAATAAAAGACTCTTCTGGTTTAGGAGGCTAGAGGCCGATCACAAACATCTCAGTGGCCCCGGAGCTGGCTAAGAGCATGAGTTGACCCTCAAGTGTGCTGGGAGCATGGGGGGTGACCCTGAAGTTGACTGGGACTGTTGCATTATGAGCGGCGGGGCTGCGTCCCCGGCACCTGGCCGCCCGCATGGCTAGCTTATGCCCCGAAATAATTACACGGAAACTGTATTCTTTCAAACACTGCCTGGCCGGGCTAGTTCCAGCTTCTTATTGGCTAGCTCTTACATATTGTTCTAACCCATTTCTAATATTCTGTGTAGCCCACGAGCTGGCTTACCAGGGAGGATCTTAACCTGTGTCTGTCTGGAGCGGGAGAATCATGGCGACTCCTCCACTCAGCTTCTTCCTCCCAGCATTCTCTTCTGTCTACTCCGCCTACCTAATTTTCTGTCCTATGAGGGCCGAGGCAGTTTCTTTATTATTACAAGACCCACCTCCATCATGGGACCATGGAGGTGACCCTGGAGTTGGCTGGGAGTAGAGATTCTACAGAGTTATCTGCTTAGGGAAGAGATGCCCCTGTTGAGGGTTGCAGAGACTCATTTCGAGTAATAGAAAAAATAAAAAAAATAAGCAAACCAATATTATTTTTGTAGAGAAGACCCCCCCCCACACACACAATGATGCATTCCTGGACATAGTTACTGAGAGTACAAACGTGAAAACAAGGTATCTTTCTCCTTCCAAGCTGCATTCCCCACACGGCTAACAGAAAGTTAAAAATACTCGGCTGGTAGGAAAAGGTGAGAAATGGGATGACTCAGTCCTTCCACAAAAAGATTCTGCAAAGGCTGGTTAGACCCTCTATCACCAGACACCATGTCCTCCCAGGCCACATTGAAAATGTGTGAAATGGCCTTCCTGAGAGCTGACATAAAAAGCTTTCGAAGGTGACAAAAATGTCAGGGTTACAATTTAAGAAACAAAATTCAACTCTTCTAATTAAAAGAAGCAGAAAAAACTTGTGGCATCTAGTGAATTCTTGGTATAGCCCAACTCTCTTGACCTCAGGACTTGTGCTCCTCTGCCTGGCCTGGTTTGGGCTGTCTGTCCATCAGGGTACTAACTGGGCTTTAGCAATCCTAACACATTGTTCTTGGACTTAAACATGAATTTGAACTTCCCCAACTGACCTGATGCTGCTTTTTATGATTAACTTGTAATTCTTTTTAATACTCACTTCTATCAGTCTGTCCTCCCCTCTCTCATTTCTCCTGCCTTTCATTCTTTTCTCCTTCCATCCCTCTATCTCTCCCTTCTCTCTCTATGTCCCTCCTCTGTTTCTCTTTCTTCTTCTCTATCCCCCTGACTCATTTCTTGGTCTCCCTTTCTTCCCACAGTTAGTTGTTCAGAAAACATTTAAATAAAATTTAATTTGATTGTTTTAGAAAAATACAGAAAAAGGGAAGATAATCTGGGGAACTCCCCTAGACACTTTTCCTTATCATAGATATCATGCATTAATAAGCTACTTTTGTTGCAATATATGAACAATATTAAGTTTTACGTGAAACTATAAAAATGACATCTAATTAGTTGATCAACACAAATGGTTTCCATTGCCTTGGGCTGGACTTTGTTTAATGAAAGCATCCTGTGACTCCACCAGTGGCCTTACATGTGGTGTAGCCCAATCTTCTGACCCTTTTCTGGGTTGCTGTGACTCTGTTCTTTGATCTGGTGCTTGAGTTCTTCTTGCTATTGTGTAAACTTTCTTCTTCCAAGTGAAATCTCTTTTAACTGTAGCATTAGAAGCACTAAGTGACACACTTGAAAATTTCTGTCATGCCATTATTCTCACTGCGTCTGAGTTAGGTTACTATTGCTGTGATGAAACACCATGGCCAAGCAACTTGGGGAGAAAGGGGTTTATTTGGCTTATACTTCTATATTGCTGTTCATCATTGGAGGAAGTCAGGACAGGAAATCAAGCAGGGCAGGAACCTGGAGGCCCGAATTGATGTCATGGAGGAGTGCTACTTATTGGCTTGCTCCTTATGGTTTGCTCAGTCTACTTTCTTATAGAACCTAGGACTACAAGCACAAAAACAATTCTGCTCTCTGTGAACTTGACCCTCCCCCATCAATCACTAATTATGAAAATGTTATACAGGCTTGCCTACAACCCAATTTCCAAGACATTTTCACAATTGAGTGTCCCTCCTCTCAGGTGGCTATAATTTATGTCAAGTTGATATAAAAAAGAAGCAGAAAAAACCCGTGGTATCTAGTGAATTCTTGGTATAGCCCAACTCAGGTGTAAGCCATTATGACAGGTGTAAGATGGTATCTTAAAGTTGTCTTGATTTGCATTTCCCTGATCGCTAAGGAAGTTGAGCATGTCCTTAAGTGTCTTTTGGCCATTTGAACTTCTTCATTTGAGAATTCTCTGTTCAGCTCAGTGCCCCATTTTATAATTGGGTTGATTAGCCTTTTACGGTCTAGTTTCTTGAGTTCTTTATATATTTTGGAGATCAGACCTTTGTCAGTTGCAGGGTTGGTGAAGATCTTCTCCCAGTCAGTAGGTTGCCTTTGTGTCTTAGTGACAGTGTCCTTTGCTTTACAGAAGCTTCTCAGCTTTAGTAGGTCCCATTTATTCAATGAGGCCCTTAATGTCTGTGCTGCTGGGGTTATACGTAGGAAGTGGTCTCTTGTGCCCACGTGTTGTAGAGTACTTCCCACTTTCTCTTCTATCAGGTTCA
>NW_026068125.1:1635411-1681654 GCF_014885135.2 Alexandromys fortis
TGTCCTCTTCAATTTCTTTCTTCAAAGACTTAAAGTTCTTGTCATATAGATCTTTCACTTCCTTGGTCAGAGTTACCCCAAGATATTTTATGCTATTTGTGGCTATCGTGAAAGGTGATGCTTCTCTGATTTCCCTCTCTGTTTTCTTATCCTTAGTGTATAGGAAGGCAACTGATTTTTTGGAGTTGATCTTGTATCCTGCCACATTACTAAAGGTGTTAATCAGCTGTAGGAGTTCTTTGGTAGAGTTTTTGTGGTCGCTTATGTATAATATCATATCATCTGCAAATAACGAAAGCTTAACTTCTTCCTATGATTAGGCTGGAGCAATGGACTTTTAAAAATGAAAAGGAATTTTATACAGAGCATTGGATTGGGGATTCTTCTCACTTTTGTTTCTCTTCCTAACCTGACTGGAAGGTTTTCCTTCTCTCCTGTGTGTGTTGTTCTCCAGAAATTCATTAAAATGTACAGTAGATATAAAGAGTAGAAAATTAAACCTTGCCTCCTGGAATGTGACAGGCCAACATAAATTATCTGCATCTTTCTGCACAAGAAATTAATTTTTCTCTAATTCTTTGCCCATGCAATCATTTAATAGTATCAGTTTCTGGCCTGGCAATATAGCTTCAGTAGTCGGAGGGCTTGCTGGCATGCTTGAGACTCAGGGTTTGATCTTCAGCACCATAGAAAACTGGCTGTACTGTTACACCTGTCATCTTAACCCGAAGGAGGTAGGGACAGGTAGATTAGAAGGTGAAGGCCCTTCTCAGCTCTGTAAAGAGTTTGAGATTTCCTTTCTCAAAAAAAGTATAAAAATTCAGTGTGTATGCATAGTTATTAATTTTATAACTTAGAACGAGTAATTTATTATTTATTTTGCTGTTTAACTGGGGTAAAGTTTATATTTAAGAAGTCACTGTCTTTCCCATGAACTCTTTCTCCTTTTTAAATTAAAAAAAGGATTATGTGCATGAATGTTTTGACTGTATATATGTCTGTGTACCACTTATATGCCTGGTGCCAGAGGGGGCCAAAAGGGGGATCCAATCCCTTGGAAATGTTATAGATGGTTGTGAGCCCCCATGTGAGTGCTGGGAGCTGAACCTGGATCCTCTGCAATAGCAGCCAATGCTGCTAACCACTGAACTATTTCTCCAAATCTTATTCACTACTCTTAATATTCTTGATGAGTGTAGACTGAATGATACTATCTGGAGAGTTAAAAATCATGAATTCTGATGGGAGACTTCAACTCTCCACTCAACACTGGACAGGTCTGTCAGACAAAACTTAACAAAGAAATAAGGGAACTGTTATGGACTTAACAGACATCTATAGATCATCTATATTCAAATGGAATTAACAGACATCTATGGAACATTGAATCAAAACATAAAAGAATATACATTTTTTTTCTCAGCACCTCATGAAACTTTCTCAAAAAAAAAAACTGATGACATACTAGGCAACAAAACAAACATAACAGATAAAAAATTGAATAACCCCATGTATCTTACTGGATCACCATGGCTTAAAATTAGATTTCAACAGCAACACTAATTCCATAAAACCCACAAACACATGGATATTAAGGAATGCTTACCTGAAGCATCAATGGCTCAAGGAAGAAATAAAGGAAGTAATTAAAGACTTCCTAAAATCCCCCCCCAAAAAATAACCACACAAAATACCTAAGTCATGAGACACGATGAAAGCAGTGTTAAGAGGAAAGTTCATAAGCACTAAATGCCTACATAAAAAAGCTTGAAAAGTCCCATACTAATGAATTAACAGAACACTTGAAAACTCTAGAGCAAAAAGAAGCAAACTCACCCAGGAGAATTAAATGGCAGGAAATAATCAAATTATTAACTGATATCAAGAAAATAGAAACAAAGAAAACAATACAAAGAATCAATGAGACAAAGAGTTGTTTTTTCGAGAAAATTAACAAAATAGACAAACCTTTATCCAAACTAACCAAAGGGCAGAGAAAGAATATCCAAATTAACAAAATCAGAAATTAAAAGGGAGTATAACAACAGACATGGAGGAAATACAGAGAATCATCAGGTCATATTTTAAAAACCTGTATTCCACAAAATTGGAGAGCTTAAATGAAATGGATAACTTTCTGGATAAATATCACTTACCAAAATTAAATCAAGACCAGATAAGCAAATTAAACAGACCTATAGTGGCTGAAGAAACAGAAACCATTATCAAAATTCTCCCAACCCAAAAAAGCCGAGGGCCAGATGGTTTCAGCTCAGAATCCTACAAGATTTTCAAAGAAGAACTAATACCAATACTCCTCAAATTGTTCCACACAACAGGAAAAAAAAGG
The DNA here is from genome assembly GCF_014885135.2 of Alexandromys fortis. Taxonomy (NCBI): domain Eukaryota; kingdom Metazoa; phylum Chordata; class Mammalia; order Rodentia; family Cricetidae; genus Alexandromys; species Alexandromys fortis. The sequence goes on from NW_026068125.1 coordinate 1,637,762, forward strand.
AACATTGTCAGAATATTTTTATGAGGCTATAATTATCCTGCTACCCAACCACATAAAGACATAACTAAGAAAGAGAATTAGAGACCAATCTCACTCATGAACATTGATGCAAAAATACTAAACAAAGGACTGGCAAATTGAATCCAAGAACGCATCAGAAAAATCATCAACCATGATCAAGTTGGCTTCATCCCAGAGATGCAGAGATGATTCAACATATGAAAATCTGTCAATGTAATATACCGTATGAACACACTGAAAAATAAAAGCCACATGATTTTCTCATTAGATGCTAAAAATGCTTTTGACAAAATACAACATCCCTTTATGATAAAGGTCTTGGAGAGAACAGGGATACAAGGAACATACCTAAACATAATAAAGGCAATATACAGCAAGCCAACAGCCAACATCAAACTAAATGGAGAGAAACTGCCAGCAATCCCACTAAAATCAGGAACAAGACAAGGTTGTCCACTATTTCCATATCTAATCAATACAGTTCTTGAGATCCTTGCTAGAGCAAGAAGACACCAAAAGGAGATCAAATGGATACAAATCAGAAAAGAAGTCAAACTCTCATTATTTTCTGATGATATGATAATTTACATAAGTGACCCCAAAAATTCTACCAAGGAACTTAAGCAACTCATAAACACTTTCAGTAATGTAGTAGGATACAAGATTAACTTAAAAAAAATCAGTAGCCCTGCTTTACACAGATGATAAATGGGCTAAGAAAGAAATCAGAGAAACATCACCCTTCACAAGAGCCACAAATAGTATGAAATATCTCAGAATAACTCTAACGAAATAAGTGAAAAATCTGTATGACAAGAACTTTAAATCTTTGAAGAAATTGAAGACGACACCAGAAAGTGGAAAGATCTCCCATGCTCTTGGGTAGGTAGAATTAACATAGTAAAAATGGCAGTCTTACCAAAAGCAATATACAGATTCAATGCAATGCCCATCAAAATCCCAGAAAAATTCTTCACAGACCTTGAAAAAATAGTACTCAACTTAATATGGAAAAGCAAATCACCCAGGAGAGCCAAAAATATCTTGTACAGTAAAGGATTTTGGAAGCATCACAATCCCTGACATCAAACTCTACTACAGAGCAACCATTTTGAAAACAGCTTGGTATTGGCATAAAAAACAGACAGGAGAAATAATGGAATGAAATTGAAGACCCAGATATTAATCTACACACCTAAGAACACCTGATTTTTCAAAGAAACCAAAAATATAAAATGTAAAAAGAAAGTATATTTAACAAATGGTGCTGCATAACTGGATATCAACACGTAGAAGAATGAAAATATATCCATATCTATCACCATGCATAAAACTCAAGTCCAAATGGATCAAAGACCTCAACATAATGCCAACCACACTGAACCTCAGAGAAGAGAAAGTGGGAAGTATACATGAAGGCATTGGCACAGGAGACCATTTATTAAATATAACCCCAGTAGTACAGACACTGAGATAAACAATAAATGAGACCTCCTGAAACTGAAAATCTTCTGTAAAGCAAAGGACATGGTCAACATGACAAAAGGGCAAGCTATAGAATGGAAAAAGATCTTCACCAACTGTTGAAATAAGGAGCGGCGGGGCTGCGTCCCCAACACCCCAGCTGCTTGGCTAGCTCATGCCCGAAATAACAACATACAAACTGTGTTCATTTAAGAACTGCTTGGCCCATGAACTCTAGCCCTTACAGGCTAATTCTCGCACCTGGACTAGCCCATTTCTAATGATGTGTGTAAGCACCCCAAGGTGCGCTTACCAGAAAGATTCTAGCCTAAGTCCATCGTGGGTTGGAGCTTCCTGGGAGAGCAGAGCATGGCTGTCCGGTTCCTCTGGAAGCAGAGCAGAGTCTGACCTCACTTCCTCTTCTGCCCAGAATTCTATTCTGTTTACTCCTCTCACCAATGCTTTAACCTATGAGGCCAAGCAGTGTGTTTATTACTTAACCAATGAAATCAACAGATTGATATATGACACTCCCACATCAACCAACCCCACATCAGACAGAGGTCTGATCTCCAAAATATACAAAGAACTCAAGAAATTGGTCATCAAAAGAAAAAATAATCCAATAATAAAATGAAGTACAGACCTAAACAGAAAACTCTCAACAGAGGAATCTAAAAGGGCTAAAAGACACTTAAGGAAATGTTCAGCATTCTTAGGCTCCAGAGAAATGCAAATAAATAAATAAATAAATAAATAAATAAATAAACAAACAAACACAAAAAAAAAAAACCCAAAACCAACCAACCAACCAAACAAACAAAAAACTCTGAGATTCCATCTTATACCTGTAAGAATGGCCAAAAACACTGATGACAACTTATGCTAGAGAGGATGTAGGGTAAAGGGAATACGCTTTCATTGTTGGTGGGAGTGCAAATTGGTACAGCCCTTTTGATTATCAGTATTGTGATTTCTCAGAAAATTAGGAAACAACCTTCCTCAAGACCCAGCAATACCACTTTTTTCGTATATACCCAAAGAATGCTCAATAATACCACAAGGACATGTGCTCAGCTATGTTCATAGCAGCATTGTTTGTCATAGTCAGAACCAAGAAATAATCTAAATGTCCCTCAACTAAAGAATGGATAAAGAAAATGTGATATGTTTATATAGTGGAGTACTACACAGCAATAAATAAATAATAATGGCATCTTGAAATGTGCAGGCAAATGGATGGCTCTAGAAAACATCATATTGATTGACGTAATCCAGACCCAGAAAGACAAATGGCATATGTCTTACTCATACGTGGCTTTTAGACATAAAGTGAAGAAAACCAGTCTACAATTCACAATCCCAGAGAACCTAGACAACAATGAGCACCTTAAGAGAGACATACATGGATCTAATCTACATGGGAAGTAGAAAAAGACAAGATCTTCTTAGTAAATTGGGAGCATGGGGACCATGGGGGAGGGTTGAAGGAGAGGGAAGAGGAAGGGAGGGGAGCAGAGAAAAATATATAGCTCAAGAAAAACAATACAACAAATGCTGAGATTAAGGGGGAGAGTAGTGGGGGGAGGGGGAGAGGAGTGGGAGGAGTGGGAGGGAAATGGGAGGTTGGGAGGAGGCTGAAATTTATTTTCAATAAAAAAATAAAAAATGAAAAAAAGACAGGTGCCACAAAAAAGAAAAAGAAAAACCATGAACTCTCTTCTAGACAGCTGTTTTCAAAGGTTTCTTCAGATCTTCCTTTCTCCTCTTTCTTTGACAAGCTCTTTCAGAAACCAACCCACAGTTAAAACCCTGTAGCTGAAAATGCTCCCTGTTTAGGTAGCTGCCCAAATGCACCACACACATGTCTATCATCTGCATCATTGTGCAGATGCTCTGTTCTGTACAGGCTAGGGTCTTGAGCCCTGTGTGCAATATATGCAAAATCACAATCAATTCTAGATATCAGCTATTCTTATTTGAGAAAATAATGAATAGAAACAAACATTATCAGGGTATTGTAAAATTAATAGTGAAATTATATTTTACATTACAGTAGTTTATTCTAATCTGAACTAGTTTTCTTACATTCTTTCTCTCCCAAATACTCTGTTTATAGGTGTGCACCACAGTGTCTGATTTATGAACTTCTTAGAAATAAACCCAGGGCTTGCTGCATGCTATCGACAAGTTTCCCAATTTGAACTTCCCAGATACAATATGTATGATATAATATTATTCAAAATGCAATAAAAATATATTCCCAGAAGACTTTTTTAGAGTAAAAAAGCTTTGTATCAATGCTGTGAATCAGTTCTTATTTTATTTTCCTTCAGATTTTTATAAATTCCTTTGGAGCTATAAATGTTCATGTGACCACAGGTGATGACCAAAGTCCTAGCACATTTAACCAGCTATCTTGTTGTGCCAGAGGGAGGCAAGATTGGTTGTGGTCTGACTAAAATGTTCCATCTGTCACAGTGGCCTTCACGGTCCTGTCTCTGTCAAGTCATCTGCTATATACACCTCCAGTTAATAGAAACAAATTTTAGAAAGTCAGCAATCACCCAAGACAGATGCTTTCTAATCCTTCTTTCCTGGAGAAGTCATTGGCAGTTAAGGACTGAGACAGGGAGAGGAGCCATGTTTTCTGTAAATACTGGTTAGATGGCTATGATCCAGAAAATAACCTCTACTCATGCTCATGCAAAAATCCTAAAAATCCTAACCACACTCAGTGGGTCAACACACAAAAAAGGCATGAGAGGAGGAGGAGAATCTGGGTGGGGGAAGAAGAAGGGGTTCACCAGAAGTGGAAAGAGATAAAAATGATAAATGGCATGAATATGATAAAACATATGCGTTCATGAAATTATCAAAGGAAAACAACAATACTGTTCACCTGGTTGATGTGAATACAGTGCTCTCTCTGGTCAGTGCTTTGGCTGACATTAGGACACTGTCTAGATTCTCTCCCCATCCCACTCTACCTCTGTAACTGTCCTATCTGGATGACTGCACCCATACAGAGTGGAAGTAGGAGGGGATTCCTAGTAGATAAGTCTTCTGTGTCAATCTGGCTGTTCTGTAGTTAATTTTCTTGCTGTGTGTGAGCCAGTGCCTGCATGGCACTGTTCTCGAACACCACAGGAATGTCCTGACTGAATGGAGCTTTGGCTTAGAACAAGTTGATCTGCCCAGGAGCCTTACAGGGACTGTTTTTAAATTTAGGGCTTATTTTCCAAAGCATTAGAAATATCAGATGCATGGTTGGGATTTCACTGAGCTGTGTGGAGGTGAAGTGGCATATGCTTGTCCAATGATGTCCAATGGTGGCAGAAAGTATCAGACTATTCAAGGAAATAGGAGATGTCAGGGATAAAATCAGGAAAGGCTGCTGGGGATGGGATGTAGGAGGCTATCAGAGCTCTTGGAGACAGCTGTATTAGATGTATTGATGTCTACATCACAGAAGCCTTTGAGCAAGGCTTTGTATTTGTGTCTGAAATCTGGAGCTGTGGTCTTGGCTTTGTCTCTATCTCGTCAAATACATTCTCCAGACCTTTTTCTTTCATTGGTTACCAAAAATGTTGGACTAGGATGCTCTTAATTCTACCGTCCTATGATACTTAAGTTTTTTAAAGAAGTCCACAAAAGTGCCTCATTGACTAAGATAGAACTGAAATGTGTAGGATAAAATAAGAGAAGCTTTCATTTATGTTTTCTAAGACAGGGTTACCTTACGTAGCCCTAAAGCTGGTCAGGAGCTCACTCTGTGGACCTCAAGCCAGCTGCAACTTTCCTGCCTTATGCTTCCGTGCACTTGGATTCAAAGACATGAGTGCTCAGCTCATGCCTGCCCCAAAATAGATTTAAAACCTTGTCTCTTTTACCCAAGATAAAAACAAACTGAAAGCACAAAATGGATTTACACACATCCTTCCCTTCCACATTTATTGAGCTGGTCGCACTGTGAGCAGAGAGTGTAGGGATGCAGGCATTTCCCTGAAGTATGCAAGCTTTTGGAAAGATAGGTTTCCAGTGCCCACTTCCTCTTTCTACACTATTATTAGAATTGGAAACTCAAAAAGGAAGCACATCCTCCAGGGCTTCTTTGAAAATGCAAATAACATCCTAAAACCAAGAGGGCCGTCAGGCTCAGCCTTGTCAGGTTTTTGGGCAATTAATTATTTCCTAATCTCTTCAGTCCAAAACACAGATTGCAAGATTGCGTGGTTCTTTCATCAGACAAAACGGTGAGATCCTAAAAACTGCACAAATGCGAGTCCACTTTGCACCTATTTAGGAAAATGACCTGTGTCCCCCTCTATAGAATGAGGCTGCCCTAGTGCCGGGAGCTCATAGTGATGGCTGCTCACCCTCTTGGAAGACCTGCACTGCTACCCCAAGCTGCCTTGGCAACAAATACGAAAGAGGTTCTCGGAACATTCCACAGCCAAGTAGGGCTCTCTGGGAGACGCCCTGACAGAACCAGGCTGTTAAGACAGAGTCTATTTTCTTCATGCTTAAAATACATCACTGTGGATGTGAGCTGCCTCAGGGTTTGGGTGACAAGGAATCCTATTTTTGTCACATTGCCCTGGTTTTACTGCTCTCCCACCACCCAGTGTCCTGAGAAGGCCTTCTGAGTGGCAACATGTCCCATTTAATAAATCAAACTATCCATGCAGGATGGCACCACTTGAAATAAGACCCTACAGAATGAATGTGGGAAATCCAAGCTGTTGCTGGCAGTGCCACAGCTCCTGAGCTGGAGTCTCCAGCTCACATGCTTTGATTTAATTGGCCTAATGAGTCTGGGCTGGATGTGACTGCATGATCAATCAGGTTCGAGTTATGACCTGTTGAAAAATGGAATTACAGCAGAGAAAAGGCTTTTGGCAAATTGACTACAGGCAGGAAGCCGAGAAGTCTTGATTTAACAATTGAATAGTTTTTCCTTTATTTTTGTCCCATCCCTTCCATGCTGATAAGTCACAACAAAACCTAGGTGGGTGTCTTGCTTGTATGCATTACAATTCTTCTTTCAGTCCCCACTCTGTTTTGAACCAAACACAATAGGTTCTGCCTTCTGTGACATTACAAACCAGTGAACATTTGCTCTCTAGAACATTAAAATGTCCTTGACAGAATATCATTGGCTTTGCCCTTGTAATAGATCGGGTAAGGGTTATAAATGTATTTCATATATGAGTGTACATACATGAATGCATACATTTGAATACTAACCTGTGGTTTTTAGTTCTTTATCAAGCCTAGCCTCTTCATTCCTGTTTATATAGTTAGATCTCTGATGGGCTAGCAAGTATTTCTGGCATATGGGTCCCCTCCCCCATGTTTTTTTCCAGTGTCTATTCAAGGAAGGAAGGTCTTGGGTCATTCCAGGTCAGGAGCAGAAACCTCCTAAGCAGACAGACCTTCTTCCATTCTGGGGGCACTAGAGATGAGGGAACGTGGCAAGGATTGCTGACTTCCTGCTTGACTTGCCAGGCCTGAGGTAAATACAGGTACCCGCAGCCTGTGTTATTTAGCTGGCCATCTCTAAATAACTCTTAAATAGCTCTACAGAGCTTTTGGTTGTTGCTTTATTGATCTTTGGTCAAACTTGTAAAGTAGATATAAATTTTCCTGTTTTTGGTTTTGGTCTTTTTGAGACAGGGTTTCTCTGTGTAACAGTCCTGGCTGCCCTGACACTGGTTTGGTAGATTGGTAGAGGTTGACCTTAAGCTCACAGAAATCTGCCTACCTCTGCCTCCCAAGGGCTGGGATTAAAGGTGTGCACCACCACCACCTGGCCTTTCCTTTCCTTTGTTAGGTGAGTAGGAGGTTTTATTTTGTTTTAGCTTTTGCCTTGGTACTTCCTTTTTCCTTTAGTGGGAACTGAGAATCTTAACTTTCTAGAATATTCTGAGCAAGGAACTGTGGCTGTACTGCCGAAAGGACACATTGATATGTTAAATGTTCATGTTCACCCTGGCCATTGCAGGGGATGGGGCTGTTTTTTACTCTGCTATCAAGGGGCATAGGGTTTAGCAGGTTCTCATGAGTGAGACGGTAACCTAAGACAACTACATAGGTCAACGTAATGGGCCTGGTAGTGGTGAAGATGTACTAAAGAGACTTGTGTGTCTCTCTATGACTATTATACTATTGGAACAATTGACCCTAAGAATTGAGAATTTTCCCACAGTCAGAGAAGGAAAAGTGCCAGCTAGAGTGGATATTTAGTTCCCTGAAAGGATAAGACCCTAGAAACCATGACAAGACCACACCTTGATAGGACTGCTTAGATGAGTATATTGATAGCCCTCAGTTTCAACTTTAACCTTACTTCAGGGTAATGAGGTGAGGAGGTCAACTGGATGTCTTTGTCCCTCTTTTTAAAGTGGCCGTATTGAGCACATCTCCCTTTTTTTGTTTTCTTATTAATATTTCCATTATTATTATATTATTATTATCTCTCTTGTAATTTATTCTTTGCTTTTTCTTTTTACCATTTTTCCCCAATGAAAGATACCTATTGATTATTTGGGAATTTCATATGGAGCACCCTGATCACACCCATTCTTCCCTGGTCTGCCCTCCCACCTTTGTGCCTTCCTCTGCAAAAAGAAAAAGAAATCCATCAAATCCAATTTGTGTTGCTTATATACTGATAGAAACGTTGTCAAACTCCCAGTGGTCAGACCCTTAAGAATAAATAAGTGCCCCCCAAACACACCTGGAAGCCATCAACTACATTTGTCGTTGTACAGAGCTGTATGCAGACTCCTCGTCACAGTTCTCAAGGACTCTCTGTCTGAACTGCTTCTATTTTAAGGGGAGGGGGAGGCTGTCAGAGAAGCATTCAGTGTCTCTCATTCTCACTAATGAAGCTTCCTTGCCCATAACAGCTGATGGCAGCACAGGTCATGGACTTCCTCATGATTTCTGGTGGTAGCACAGACCACAGACATTAACATGCCCTCTGGCAGTCACAGGGACCATGGACATCAATATGGGTGCCAGCAAAAGCATGGACCATGAACGCCAAGGTGGCCTACTGCAGCAGGATGGATTATAGAGATCTTTTGAGGAGGCTTAATTACACAGAGCCAGGGTGATCATGTGACTGGGCAGGGAGTTTGGGGGCAGATCCTCCATTAGCTCCAGGCTACTGTACACCACCCTTCTAGTCCTACTTGGCATCAGCATGCTCCTTGGTCCACCATTCCCATACGCTGCCACCTCCCTGTCTCTAGTTCTATATTTCTCCACTATACATGACACGCAGTTCTCCTATCTGTTCCATTTCTCTCTCATACATTCATTTATTGAAGTGGCATAGCAAACTGCTGTGTGTCACCCAGTATGTATGTATATATCGCTCAAACAGCTTTATGTGCAAATATTTATTGCAATCAGTCATTGGTCTTATTCAAGGTTTCTGGTAAATACTGGACTATTGTTGAGATTTATTTCAAATATCCTATTGCCCAGTCATGGTGATCTTGTGGCTGGGCAGCACATCTGGGAGTAACATCCACAAGGCCTTCAGGCTGCTGCACAGCTCCCTGCCATTGACATGGCATGACTATCCTGATCTTCTCCTCTCAAGCGGGGCAAGCGTTTTGAGCTGCAGCAGCAGCTCTGATGACTGGGCTCTGCTCGGCAACGATGCTCCTTTGTCCTAAGCAACAGTGCTTCCATACCTGTCACCTGTACTGCCACCTGACCAGACTTGTTTTAGTTTCAGAGATAATGCAAGCTCTGCAGACTCATCCTCCACTCCTACTTCCCCTTTCAAAGTTTCTGTGAGTCTCTCAGGCTCCTGGAGAGGTTCTGCATCCCACAGTTGCTAGTGGCTGCCACCATCTTGAGTCCTCAGACTTAACTGGTTCTTGAGGCTAGATGGTTGAATTTCATTTCTTGGGAATAGACTGTGACCAGTCCAGTAGAAATGACTTTTTTTTAAAAAACTCTGAAGTTATTTCTAGTATAAACTATCTCCTTTAAAGTGAGTCAGACCCCAGACATGCAATTTACAAATCCTTAGAAAAGCTATGGACATGTTACATTTACATTTGTGCTACCTGTTTTATTTTATTATTACTGTCATCGTTGCTATGTCAAGAACTTTTTATATTTATTTATTCGTGTGTGTGTGTGTATTTGTGTGTTTAGATATACCATGGTGAACATGTAGAAATCAGAGAACAACCTATGGAATTTGGTTCTTTCCTTCTACCATGTGAGTTTTAGGACTTGAACTTAGGTCTTGTGGTACCGCCTTTAATCCCAGCACTCCGGAGGTAGAGGCAGGTTTGAGTTCAAGGGCAGCCTGGTCTACAAGAGCTAGTTCCAGGACAGCTAAAACAGAGAAGCCCTGTCTCGAAAAAACAAAAAACAAAAAACAAAAAAACCAAAAAAACAAAAAACAACCAACAAACAAACCAAAAAACCCTCTCATTTACGGAGATTTCTTCTCACTTTCATTCTCCCTCTTTTTACGTGAACTATTGAGTAAGTCTTGAACCTTTTATTTATTTATTTATTTTTGAAATAGGATATTGCAACTCAGGGTGACCTCAAATTTTCAATGGTTGTCTTGAATTCCTGATTTTCCTACCTGCACCCCCAAATGCTGGGATTCCAAGAATCCTATCATGTTCAGCTTTATAAACATTTAAAATAATTTAGGATCATGGAAGCAGGAATAGATTGTGACTATAATAGTCTTTTTCTTCCCTCTCTCATTTTTTCCTTTCGTTTTTAACTCTTCTTTTTCCTTTCTTTTCTTCCTATTTCTGTAGATGTTCAGAGTTTCTTTGAAAGGCAGGTGTATTCGTTATAAAATACTCAAAGGAGGGAGGATTGCTTGTAGCTAACAGCTAAAGAGGAGCAGTCCATCTTGGAGGGGAAGTGGCTTGGTCCATAGTGCAGATCAGGAAGCAGGAACATGACAATGCCACTGCTTAGCTGCCTTACTCCCTTTTCTCTTTTTAGCCATTCCAGAACTCAACTCCTGGAAATGATATCTCCAACATTTAGGGTGGCATCCCCTCCCCAGTTAATAATTCTGGAAAACCCTCCCAGGCACACTCAGAGGAGTGTCTTACAGACTGATAATGCAGATGAACTCTCAGTAGACTTGTGGTTCTTATAGCATGTGTATAGCTCAATTGGCCCTGCTTCCAGAAAACATTGTTTCACTTTAGCACTGCCTGAAGCAAAGGGTCTCTTCTGGCTCGTCTGTATTCCCAGCATACTTTCAGTATATAATAAAATAGAGTTGTACTACTCTCACATCCTGGGGTAGGGGCCTCATTTCTGCTATTCAATACATAGGACCAAAGTATTAGAAAAAAAGGCCTTTGCAATGGTGAAAATTCCTATAAGAAATGGTAAGAAACTCTTCACTCTCCACTGAATGTGGCCTAGGTGTGAGTGTCTCATCTCAAATCTAGCCTCATCATGTCAGAACTTTTCCTCATTTATTCACTTAATTTCTATTTTCCTTGAATACTCACAATGCATGACATGGTCTAGACCCAGAGAACAACACCGAGATAGCTCAGATACGACTTTGTCCACTTAGCTTTTGTTTCAGCAGACTGCCTTTCTTGGAACTTACATGGTACAAGGAGAGATTCTCAGGTTAGCCTACTTCATGGAAGGTTTCTTGCCATAAGAAGTTCACCTGGGAAGCAGGATGTATCTTTAAGTAACATAGATATCACCCACATTCCTCCATAAATATGCTTTCATAGCCTCCCTAGCTAGAAATTGGTCTAACCTTGTTTGTTTGTGGAGCACATAGAGAATGTTTGCTCTGTACTGGCAAACTTGTTAGCATCGCTGAGTCAGGAAGATTGTGTGCTTGTTGAGCTTCATCTCCCTGCTTCTGTGTTCTCCGGGACTGCAAAGGTACTCAGATCTACAGGAGACTGACTAGCTATTCCTGATACATTTGGTCCTGTTCCACCCCCATCATTCTTCTAAGTTGTTTTCAAGACAAAAATGTTCCTCATTGTATTATTGCAATAATTTTCTCATTATCTGTATCCCTTACTGCACTATGGTGGGCCAAGTTCATGCTGTCACTACTTTGGGTCCTAAAACTAACAAAACGCCTTGTGCCTTCCCCTGTGGAAAAAATGGATAATTACAGAGGTGGATTTTGGAGGAAAGCAGAATAGTGCTGAAATGATCTCTCATTCGTATTTTAACCGCTGTCTTTCTGTTCTCAGCCATAAGTTCATATGGACTTTGGAAGATACACAGATACAGAAAGAATGGATGAGTGACAACTGCAATATTTCCCCCACCTCAGCTTCTGTGTTAGGGTCTTAACAAAGCAGTTAAGGACTGGTTGGTTCTCCTTGGCCATGTCTGGGAGACATGAACAAGGTGCTGGGGAGATAGATCTTTTGGGGATATGCTTTCCTTGAAAGCATGAGGGCCTAAGTTAGACCCCATCACCCACACTAAAAAGGTCAGGTATGATGACACAAACTTCTAATGTCAGGGAAGAAGAAACAAATGAACTCCTGAGGTTTGCTGGCCAGCTGGACTAACCTTTGTTGACCTCTAGGTTTGGTAAGAGATCCTGTCTCAAAAGTGGGGTTCATGATTCCTCAAGAACCGTATTTGAGGTTGAATCTGGCTTATATGTGATTACATGAGCTAGGGATCATGTACACACACGTGAATGAACAACTGTACATATAAGAACATACATATATACCCATACCCACAAAGATGTATATAAAAATATAATATACAAATGGAAAGTGTTTCAAAATCCCGAGGAAGGAAATTTGGTTTATTATATACACATAAACTTTGAGGGTTAAAATACTTTAAAAACTATTATTACTTATTATTATTATTTTACTATTGTGTGTGAGTACATGGTGTGCCTATATATGTGTATGTGTGTTGTGGAGAGGAGAGAGGAAAAAAAAAGACAGAGGAGAGAGACTATGAATGTAACGGCTTGCACGTGGAGGCCAGAGGACAGCTTGGTAGAGCTGGTCCCACCTTCTATCTTATTGTGGGTTTTCAGGATTGAACTCATCTCAGGATTGTACTTTTATCTATTGAGGCTTTGTCTGGCCCATTTGTGTGACCTAATTTATTTATGAGAATGGGTTTAAGTTGAACTGGAGGATGTTGCGATATTTGGTAGAGGCACTGGATTGGAGCACTACTAAATTGTCAGCTGGAAGACAGTGCAGGGCACCAGGAGAGAGGTCAAGTCAGGGACCTGTCTTCCTTATTCTTTGGCCCTGATGCCCTCACTTTTTCTTGCGCCTGGCTGGCTTGCTGTTAAAAATGCAAAGCCCAGAGAACAGAAGCTTGTGCACTGTACTCTGTTGTTTCTTTTCCTCTATGTTGTTTGCAACCTTAAAAAAATTATTTTATTTCATCATTAATACACTTTTACTTTGTGTTGTTTCTTTGTATATTTGATTTTGATTCCAGCTGTTTAATTCTGACCTCTCCTCTGCATTATATCCATCACTCTCATGCTTGCATAGGTGGGAGGCTTTCTCTGGTTTATACAACTTCTCATCTTATTTATTTATTTATTTATTTATTTATTTATTTGTTTATTTATTTATTCTATGTGCATGATGTATGTGTTTGAATATGTGTATACTAGAAGACAATTTTCAAGAGTCAATTCTCTGCTTACACATGTGGGTTTCAGGTAACAAATTCATGTCTTCTTGCTCATCTCAAATTTCCATATATATCACATGCCAGATCATCGCCAGCAGTTTCTCCCTCTACAAATTGTTCCTGGTTCAAGTTACAGCAGATCAGAGAAATATGTCTACAGAATGTTTTATTAAACTATAAACACCACAGGTGGCATTCTCTGTGATATTATGGGGGTTAGAGGTTCTGGGAAAGTCCCAGCTGTCTCTGAGTCAGACAAAAGATATTTTGAAATCTGCCCCACTATTCAGTAGTGATCAGCACTGTAGCTAGAAAAGTGACCACTTTCCTACCACTTCAGTTTAATTTGTCCAAAGGACGGCAGGCGAATTCTCTATGCACCCATGCAAGCTTAGTTGAGAAGGCTGACTGCTGCTCTCAAAGGCCTCAGGGAACATGCAGCAGCACATTTGTCTCTGGAGTGCATCTGGAGGAGAGAGATCAACTACAGGATGGCTGACCCAACTTCATGGAGAGGCAGGACTGCATACACTCACCTGCAGTTTTGTGCATGGAGAGGCAGGACTGCACACACACTCACATGTAGTCTTGTGCATGGAGAGGCAGGACTGCACACACTCACCTGCAGTCTTGTGCATGGAAAGGCAGGACTGCACACATTCACCTGCAGTCTTGTGCATGGAGAGGCAAGACTGCATACGCTCACCTGCAGTCTTGTGCATGGAAAGACAAGACTGCATACACTCACCTGCAGTCTTGTGTGTGGAAAGGCGAGACTGCATACGCTCACCTGCAGTCTTGTGCATGGAGAGACAAGACTGCACACACTCACCTGCAGTCTTGTGTATCAACATCAGTCCTTGTTTCAGGGTCAATGCTCAAAGTGACCTTTGGGAGACAGGCCTGACTTCCTTCTCACTCTCAAGAAATCAGGACTCTTTGTTCATAGGTCCCTAGCAAATGCTGGCAAGATTTTTAGCAAACATGGGCCAAATTTCAGTCTCATTATAAAATATAAAGTCAGAGTTGGCTTTGAGTTTTGCACTCACATTTCACACAAAACTAATTTGCAGTGCCTCCAGATGGGTTCAGAGTCAATGGCATTCTGCCTGCTACTCTAAAATTCATGAGGCAGAGAGCTCGGGAATGGGAGAGGAAATAGACTTTTGTACCCTGTGTGGGGAGATGTGGATGTTTTCAGATTTAGGGAAAGAAAGAGATTTTAAAAATGACAGCAGCAATAGCTCAGTATGACTAAGGCAAAATGGCAGAGAACCAACATTTTATTAAATGATCAGAGGCCAGGCATTGATCATGATGTATGTCCTGTCATTCAGTTGTTCCCTCGTTGAAAGAGGTAGGAACTATTTTAGTCTTTTTAATTAAGAAAAATTTTCATGTACCTCTAGGCTCAGGAAATCACATCTTTGTTATAAATCATGTGTGTGTGTGTGTGTGTGTGTGTGTGTGTGTGTGTGTGTATGTGCGTTGAGTTCATTAACCAAATGATACTTTATTGGCAAAGAATCAAAATTACCTTCTAGGGCCTGGAGAAATGATACAGCTGATAAAGTGCTTATTAAGCAAGCAAACAAGCAAGCAAGCAAGCAAGCAAGCAAGCAAGCAAGCAAGCAAGCAAACAAAGCCTGAGTTTGATACCCAGAACCTATGGGGAAAAATTGCTGGGCATAGTGGCATTCAGTTGTAATCCCAGTGCTCAAGATATAAAATATACATGTATGGGCTGAGACAGGGGATCCCTCAACCAGCCTAGCTTACTTATCCAGCTGCAGGCCAGTGAGAGACCCTGTCAAGAAAACACCAATGGTATTTGAGGAAGATTATTCTTTGTTGTCCTTTGGCCTCCACATGGAAGTGTGCACACATGAATTACCACACCCACCTACACACAAGCACATACAAAATGCCCTCCAGTTAGAGAGACCCAACATTATTTTGTCTTCAGTTTATGAATGGGTACATGGCAGACAGTGTGCAGCTGTTTTCATGAGAAGGCTCCTATAGGGGTTGACTGGGAAGAATGGATTCTGTCAAATCCTACTACATTCACAAAACTAAAGCACTGGATTATCCTGGCTATGTCGGCCAGGAGAAAGGACCATCTTCCATTTTCTCATGTATGTTAGTGGAATTCAGAGCCTTTAAAACAAATGAGCAACCGAGAAAGTGGGAAGTAACTGCACTTCCCTGGAGGCAGTTAGGCATTCATTTGTTCATTTTTCTCAAGCATGCATATTAAAACTCTCCCTTGCACCTCCATCTTCCTGAGTGTTTATAATACTCCAGGATGAGACTGGAGCAGTGATGGTATTAGAAGGAACTGCCTCCTCCTGCCACTGTCTGATGGGCCTGGAGACACAGTTCCCCTGAGTGCTATCCAGGCATTGCCCTGCATTCACTGTCTAGATAAATGGTCAGGTATTTCCCACTTGTTACCTGTGCCCTAAAGCTTTGCTGATGACCACAAAAGCATGTCTGTTTTACATTCAAGTTTCAAACTTTGCAAAATAGTTAAAGAGAAAAAAATTCAAAGCATCATCTTTTACCTCTTAATTATACTTAACTGCATAAATAAATAAGTTTTAAAGATTATAACAAAGAAAGAATTGTTATAAGTTAGTTAACAAATGTCTATTGGTTACTTGACTCATTTTTGTCTTTCTAATTTTGGGGGAATGGAGCAATACAAAATAACAAATATTTCATTATTCCGTTTTTTCTTTTATTATTTAGAAATAGAATCTCTGAGACTGGCCTTGACCTCACTATGTAGGGAAGGATGATCTTGAACTCCTGCCAACCTGCCTCCAATTCCTGAGTGCTAGGATTGTAGGTGTGTGCCACAATGATGAGTTTTATTATGACAGTCTTCATATATGAGTGCTAGCTAGTTTTATACCAACTCGATACAGCTAGAGTCATCAGAGAGGAGGGAGTGTCAGTTGAAATAATTTTTTCATAAGATTTAGCTGTAGGCAAGCCTCTAAGGCATTTTCTTAACTAGTGATTGATGAGGTGGGGAGCCCATTGTGGGTGGGGCCATCTCTGGGCTGGTGGTCCTGGGTTCTAAAGAAAGGATTCTGAGTAAGCCATGGGGAGAAAGACAGTAAGAAGCACCCCTCCAAGGCCTTTACATCAGCTCATGCCTCCAGGATCCTGCCCTGTTTGAGTTCCTGTCCTGACTTCCTCCAATAATAAACTACAATTTGGGAACCAAATAAACCCTTTCTTCCTACTTTGCTTATTGTCATTGAGCTTCATCATAGAAATGGTGATAACCCTAAGAGAGTATCAATCACAAAAATGTGACAGGGAGCAATAGAACATAAGAAGGGAGGCATGGTCATGGATTTGTGACTTGACTTAAAATAACATGAATTACCAGTGTTTATAAGTGGTATACAATCCAAGTGTTGAGTACCTCAGGTCACCTTCTAGCTCTTATTCATGTACTCTGCCATCATGGCAAGTTAGCTGATTCCTTGCTTTCATTTTTCTATAGGTAAGAAGGGTTCAACTGTCTGCAATACCTTCCCCCAGGTTGCAGAGTAACTGGAAAAAGATTATACATACGTGCTATTTGTGTAAGACTTTGTGATACATCAGAAGATTATTTTTTATGAAGAAGACTCTTGGAAATACTGATGCTTTCTCTAAAGTACATATTTTTAAAATAAAAAATCCATTGTGTAAACATGTTGAGATATATATGAAATGAAAAATCAAAACCCCACAAACTCTATAAACCTAGAGAAATAATAATGACTAATAATATTTTAATGTATATTCTAGCAGTATTTTATACATTTATATTAGTTGATCATTTCTGAGATTTATTTTATATACATTATCATATAAGATTAGCAATTAGAAGAAGGACATGAACACTTACATCAGACATTTGTACAGTATAATCTATTCTATTCACTGGACACATCAGGGTGTCTCTAGAGAGTCAATTTATATGTAAGGTCAAAGTGTAGTAATTTCCCTTCTTAACATTTTTAAAGTTTTTATCTGTATATAGATGTTTGCACTTTCAAATTGTAGTCTCTATCAGGTAGGTGATATTTATTTACGTTTTTAGTATATAAAGCTTGCCTAAAGATTGGAAGGGCAAACGAAACCACTAGAGGACAGGCAGCTGTGGCATACACCTTTAATCCCAGGATTTGGGAGACAGAGGCAAATGGATTTCTGTGAGTTCAAAGCCACCCTGGGTTACACAAGATCAATGCACAAAAAATCCAGGTGGTGGTGCTTCATGCCTTTAATCCCAGTCCTAAGGAGTCACACACCTTTAATCCCAGCACTAGAGGGAGCATAAAATAAGAGAAGAGAGAGAGTTTTATTCTGTTTAGTCTGCGGTTGCCCAGCCTTGGTAGAGGTAAAACTTCTCTAGTGGCTTGGCTGCTTTGCTTTTCTGATTTTTGGATTGAATCACAATATCTGACTCTGGATTTTTATTATTTATGATACGATCAGAAATTGAGTAATTCAAATAATCCCAAAGGAGATGTTGAAACAAGTTAGAAAATGTAGACTGTTCACTAAAGGTGCTAAAGTCACAACTGATTTTCAGAACTGTTGCTCTGTTACCTATGGATTCATTTGTGTTGAGCAGGGGATGAGTACCTGGAAATTAACTTTTGGAAACCCAAGCTCTCTATGATGTTTTAACTTCTGTCTCAAAGGACTTCTGTATCTCAGACTTGTTTAGAAGAGAATGATTTTGAACTTCTCTCTTTCTCTACCTGCCAAGGCTGAAGTTACAGGTGTATGCCACCATACCTGTTTTATTTTTTATGGTGCTGTGTATTTTGCCCAGGGATCTGTGCATACTAGGCAAGCACTATAGTAACTAAGCCACACTCTCAGACCCATGTGTTTTTGTGAGGACTCTTTTTAAAAATTTATTTATTTATTTATTTATTTATTTTATGTGTACATGTGTTTTGCCTGTGTTTATGCATGTCCACCATTTGTATGCTCATGGAGGTCATAAGAGTGCATTGAATCCCCTAGATATGGAATTATAAGTAGTTATGAGCTAGCCATTTCAATGTTGGGACTTGAACAGCCAGTGTTTTTAAGCTGTGAGTCACCTTTCTAGTCCCAAGAACACTTTTCTTAATTCAAGGCATCAGAGGCATTTCAAATAAATTCACACACACACACACACACACACACACACACACACACACACACCCAAAACCAAAATAAATAATAAAAAGAAACAATCTTCTAATTTCCCATAGACCGTGGGAAACACATTTAATTGGTAGTGCTTGCTTCATCTAGTCTAGTTAACAACCCTGTATGCTCGTGATGGCATAAACTTGTCTGTTAGACAAAAGATAGTTTCTTGATCTCGAGTAAAGGTGAAATGGTAGAAACATTTCTTTTGAACACTTTTTACCTTTGAAAACCTGTTTTATCTTATGAGAAAATGGAATGAAGGCCACATCTATTCCAAGGAAGATGAGACTTCAGCACATCATTTTCAGGGTTGTTCCTTCCTCCATTCCTACTTCTGGTATTCTTTATGTAGGGTTCTAACAAGGAAAAAAAATCTACAAGAGCACTTCAGGGTGAGATGATGTTAAGCTGGATTTGAATCCCATTTGCTCTCTTTATGTGAGTTGCATAACAAATGCCACAGGGTTGGTGGGTTTTTATCGCATCTGTTAAATATTAACAACCCTTGTCTTTTCTCAGAGATTGAAGTGCCTGGATACCAATCAGCCAATCACCAAGAAACTGGTTACCATGGAAGCAAGATCGCAGCTTCATTTCATTCACAATGAAATCCACACAGCTAGACAGATCTGTAAAAATAACCTGTGTAAAATCAAAGCAAAATATTCCTGGGTGTTTGTTCTATGCCTCTTGGTATATGTCAGCTTTGCATTTTGAAAATTATCTAAAAATATCTGAGCATTCGGGAGAGTTTTCCACAGAGCTAAAGATCTCTCCCTTACCTCCCCCTGGCTGTGGGTCTTCACTGTGCATATCTCTGTGTTTAAAGTGTTGAAGCCCTCACTGGTTTGCTTCTTCAGCACATCTTAGTGTTTGTTTGAGGCTAAAAACCAGAATATCATGAAGTCTGATAGGTACAGATTACCTTAAAGGATGTTGATAAACCAATAATAAAGAGAAATATGAGTAATAATTTATGATATTGCTCTCTCTGATGGGATTTAGTAATCTTCTATACTAGCTAGATAACTACTGTTCCCTTTTTTACAGCTAAAAATGACATATCAAAGAGGATAGCTGTAGCTCAAATTCTAATTGTTCTTAATAATAAAACCTCAGAGTCAGCTATCAGGGGGTGAGTGACCAGCCACTAGGTTCCTACCTCTACCAATGCTCAGACCAAAGGGTGATTTTGTCCTCAGACTGACTCCTCAGACTGCATCCTCAGACTGACTGCTGCTCAGACTGCAATGAGCTCCTATCTCCTCCTGCCTTATGTTTCTCTCTTTGCCCAGCCAGATCACTCCTGTCTCCACCTCCCCAGTGCTGTGTTTAAAGGTGTATGATCTCAAGTGCTACATCACCTTTGTGTGAGCTCTGTTTCTCTTTTAGAGTGGATTAATTTCATGTACCCCAGGGTGGCCTTGAACAAACAGAGATCCATCTGGCTCTGTCTCCCAAATCCTGGGATTAAAAATGTGTGCTTCCACTCCCTATCCTCTAGTAGCTTAGCTTTGTACTCTGATCTTCAGGCAAGCTTTATTTGTTAAAACACAAACAAAATATCATGACAACTAACAATTCCCTTCAAAACTGCACAACCAGTTAGAAGCAGAATCTGACTTCCATCCAAAGAGTTGCAAATGACTGGATTGCTTCCTCCGTTCGTTCGTTCATTCATTCATTTGTTCCTTCCTTCCCTTTCCTTTAGTATGTGTACATGTGAATGAGTGCACATGTGCATAAAGATACATATGATTATGCACACATTTATGGAGCCAGAGAAAAAGGTTCTGTGGCCTACTCTGTCCATTCTCGTTCTCTGCCTTATTCTTCTGAGACTGGTTCTCCCACTGATCCTTGAGCAGCTAGCTAGCCCCAAGGATGTTCCTATGTCCACCCTCTGAATGCTGGGGATAAAGGAAGACAGGGCTAAACCCAGCTCCTTTCACATGGGTGCTGGAGATCCAAACTCAGCCCCTCATGTAGTGAGTGTTCTTACCTGTTAAACCATGATGGAAAGTATCAATGTTATTGTCAATGGAGTAAAACATATCTCTTGCTATTTCTGTAGACCAACCTATCTACTATGTATACGCAACCATAATTGTACACACATACAACACACACACACACACACACACACACACACACACACACACTCCATTTGATCCTTTTTTCACAGTCCAGATGGTCATGATCAACATGGCCATTTCTTGAGGCTAGAACTGTAAGGCACAATTGTTATTTTATAATAAACATTGTTAATGAACAGTCAGGAACCTTGGCATACACCTATGATGCCAGCATTTCAGAGGCAGAGGCAAGAGGATTGCTATAAATTCACAGCGAGTGTGTGCTGTATAGTGAGTCTATCCTGGGCTATGGAGTGAGTCTGTCTATACATATCAACCAACCAACCATCCAACCAAACAAAAAACCAAATTAAGAAAAAGCACTTTTTCTGAGATTGTCAAGATGGTTTAGGTAAGGAT
This sequence comes from Alexandromys fortis, assembly GCF_014885135.2. Classification (NCBI taxonomy): domain Eukaryota; kingdom Metazoa; phylum Chordata; class Mammalia; order Rodentia; family Cricetidae; genus Alexandromys; species Alexandromys fortis. Next base: position 1,658,650 of record NW_026068125.1, read on the forward strand.
ACTTGTCACCAAGCTTGATGATCTGTTTCATCCTTGAATATGCATGGCAGGAGAACAAAACCAATGCTGACAATTTAGTCTCCACGTACATGCTATTGCATGTGCACACCTATGAATACAAATATAGCTGATGTAGCACCTACAAGAATTTGATTAACAAGCAAATAAAATTTTACAGAGACCCTTTGCCAAAGCAAATTTGGGTGGCGGCTGAATGATGCTGTTTGGACAGATCCACATTTTGCTACTGTCTTATGAGCAGAAGAATGTGCCTGGCATGACTAGATAAATGATTGGATTACTTACATTGCAGTAACTTATTTTCTAGCTTTAATATGTGAATTTAATAACATGCTTAACCAACTATGGTTTACTTTAAGATGTCCTCAGAAGATAAGGAGACTCATGAGCCTAAAAGTAACACAGGACTTACTTTTAGGAAAGAGCAGCCTTTGTCATGTTCTCCCTCTTATTTTTAGTTCTTGAAAGGCTGACACTTCTATTTGTCAGCATTGACAATTCAGTGCTCTCAGGGTGTGTGTTGTTGTTGTTGTGTGTGTGCGAGCGTGCGGTCAACCTCAGGTATTGTTCTTGAGAAAACAGCCATTCTGTTTTTTGAGACAAGGAGGGCTGAGCCTGTCCTGGCTGACACTGCTCATCTCTGGCCTGGTTTTCCTAAATGAGTGATTCAGAGAGATCAGTATACGAGGTCTCTATATATTGTGTGTTTTTTTGTGGCTAAAACTATTTCCTTGATGTCATGTGTTACAAGAGAAGTAAGCAGATTAAATTGGCTTCCTTAAGGTAAACACCTGATGGAAATATTTTTTTGAAGTGTAGGTAGGCTTCATGCTTATCTTATTTTTCTTCCTTTGTAAAGAATATCAACTTAGCTTAAACATGTCCTCACCAATGCAAAAATATTTTGCTGTTGTTATTGTTTTGAAAACAGGATCCCTTGTAGCCCACACTAGCCTCACTGTAGCTGAGGCTGGTCTTGAACTCCTGATCTTCCTGCCTCTTCCTTTGGACGGATAGGATTACAGACCTGTGCCACCTGGTCTGGCTGCAATGCTAATCATGTTTGTTTGCTTTCCATTGTTGTTGCTACATTCTGAAGGGGAGGAAAATGTTTTGTGAGAGCACTGCCTTTTGAGTATTTTGAATACTATAATGTGCAATAAAGACTGTAACCCAGTCTTTTATGTTGGAGGAAATACCATTTTAAGAGGCAGTTTCTTTCGGAAATAGTTCTAGGAATAGTGACTTTACATATGTATAAATATATGTATATACGTATATTCATATTTACATATAAATACACAACTATAAACTTATTTATTTTATTTTATTTCTGGAGTGGGAGAGGCAGCAACAGTGACAACAGAAGAGGAAAATGGGTAAAATCAATGGACCTATAGGACAGTCATCAGTACTCACTGCTATTAATTAACAAATATGGAAGTTTGTAGAGCTTTTTGGAAACATCTTGAAACTGTCCCTCTGATTGGCCTGCCCTTGGTGCTGAGTGACAGGCAGCCAAGGCTGGTATACTCTTCTTGCAGCTGCAGTCTTGGGAGACTCTGGTTTTATTCTTTAGTATGTGGAGGTGAGTGGTTTTTGAAGGAGTATGTGAAGGACACTGGAAATCGGTTATGTGCATTCAACCATAAGAACCTCCAAGATAACTGGAAAGAACCTCAGCTTGGTCCCACAGCAAAACGACTGTTCTGCAGAACTCTCAGTTAAGGGAAATATTTTCGTGTTGCCCTGCCCTCGGCAGGGGCTTGGCCAGCTTAATTTTTTTATTTATTTATTTTTTATTATGAAAAGGAAAAAAAGTTTCCGCCTCCTCCCAGCCTCCCACTTCCCTCCCCCTCCTCCCACCCTTCTCCCCCTTCCCCCACTCTTCTCCCCCTCCCCCCACTCCTCTCCCACTCCCTCTCAAGTCCAAAGAGCAGTCAGGGCTCCCCGCCCTGTGGAAAGTACAGGGTCCTCCCCCCTCCGTCCATGTCTAGGAAGGTGAACGTCCAAACTGGCTAGGCTCCCACCAAGCTGGAACATGAAGTAGGATCAAAACTTCTCGCCATTGTCCTTGGCCTCTCATCAGCCCTCATCGTTCGCCATGATCAGAGAGTCCGGTTTTATCCCATGCTTTTTCAGTCACAGTCCAGCTGGCCTTGGTGAGCTCCCAATAGATCAGCCCCACTGTCTCAGTGGGTGGGTGCACCCCCCGTGGTCCTGACATCCTTGCTCGTGTTCTCCCTCCATCTGCTCCTCATTGGGACCTTGGGAGCTCAGTCCAGTGCTCCAGTGTGGGTCTCTGTCTCTATCTCCATCCATCACCAGATGAAGGTTCTATGGTGATATGAAAGATATTCGTCAGTATTGCTATAGGATAGGGTCAGTTCAGGTTCCCTATCCTCAGCTTCCCAAGGGACTAACTGGGGACATCGCCTTGGGCTCCTGGGAGCCACTCTAGGTTCAAGTCTCTTGCCAACACTAAGGTGGCTCCCTTAACTAAGATATGTGCTTCCCTGCTCCCCTATCCAACCTTCCTTTATCCCAATCTTCCTGTTTCCCCAAGTTCCCCCAATCCTCCCCTTCTCACTTTTCTCTCCCCGTCCCCCCTTATCCCCAACCCACCCCACCCCCAAGATCCCAATTTTCTCCCCGGCAATTTTATCTACTTCCCTTAGCCAAGAGGATAACTATATGTTTTTTCTTGGGTTCACCTTCTTCTTTAGCTTCTTTAGGTTCACCAGGTATACACTCCGTGACCTTTATTTATGGCTAGAAACCAATTATGAGTGAGTACATCCCATGTTCATCTTTTTGGGTCTGGGTTACCTCGCTCAGGATAGTGTTTTCTATTTCCATCCATTTGCATGCAAAATTCGAGAAGTCATTGTTTTTTACCGCAGCATAATACTCTAATGTGTATATATTCCACACTTTCTTCATCCATTCTTCCATTGAAGGGCATCTAGGTTGTTTCCAGGTTCTGGCTATTACAAATAATGCTGCTATGAACATAGTTGAACAAATGCTTTTGTCATATGATAGGGCATCTCTTGGGTATATTCCCAAGAGTGGTATTGCTGGGTCCAGGGGTAGGTTGATCCCGAATTTCCTGAGAAACCGAAACACTGATTTCCAAAGTGGTTGCACAAGATTGCATTCCCACCAGCAATGGATGAGGGTACCCCTTCCTCCACAGCCTCTCCAGCAAAGGCTATCATCGGTGCTTTTGATTTTAGCCATTCTGACAGGTGTGAGATGATATCTCAAAGTTGTTTTGATTTGCATTTCCCTGATTGCTAATGAGGTTGAGCATGACCTTAGGTGTCTTTTGGCCATTTGAACTTCTTCTTTTGAGAATTCTCTGTTCAGTTCAGTGCCCCATTTTTTAATTGGGTTAATTAGCATTTTAGAGTCTAGTTTCTTGAGTTCTCTATATATTTTGGAGATCAGACCTTTGTCTGTTGCGGGGTTGGTGAAGATCTTCTCCCAGTCAGTAGGTTGCCTTTTTGTCTTAGTGACAGTGTCCTTTGCTTTACAGAAGCTTCTCAGCTTTAGTAGGTCCCATTTATTCAATGTTGTCCTTAGTGTCTGTGCTGCTGGGGTTATACTTAAGAAGCGATCTCCTGTGCCCATCTGTTGTAGGGTACTTCCCACTTTCTCTTCTATCAGGTTCAGTGTGTTCGGACTGATATTGAGGTCTTTGATCCATTTGGACTTGAGTTTTGTGCAAGGTGATAGATATGGGTCTAATTTCAATCTTCTACAGGTTGACATCCAGTTGTGCCAGCACCATTTGTTGAAGATGCTTTCTTTCTTCCATTGTATACTTTTAGCTCCTTTATCGAAAATCAGGTGATCATATGTTTGTGGGTTAAAATTCGGGTCTTCTATGTGATTCCATTGGTCGACTTCTCTGTTTTTATTTGGCAGCTTAATTTAAACTGCTGAGTGGCAGTCAAATTTTTTTCTTTTTTTTTTCCCCCGAGACTGGGTTTCTTTGTAGCATTGGAACCTGCTCTGGAACTAGCTCTGTAGACAAGGCTGGCCTAGAACTCACAGAGATCCACCTGCCTCTGTCTCCTTAGTGCTGGGATTAAATTCGTACACCGCCACTACCTGGCTTGCATTCCTAATACAAAAGGTATATTCCTAACATAGCTCTTCTCAATCTTCCTGAAAACTTCTTTATTGATTGTTAAACATGAAATGAAAAATTTGATTTTTAAAATTTTATGGTAATTCAAATGTTATGGAAGAAATTTACCTAGGACATGCCTCCTCTGATCTTTTGCTTTGTAATTCAAGGAAGACTAAAATAAAAACCATAGAAACCATATACTAGAGTGTGACACCATGCCTTTGAACAGGCCTCCATAAACACCTATGACTGGTGACTCCTGGTACTCTTTCTGATGGTTGCTTTAGATACACCCTAAATTCTCTCTCCTAATTAGTAACATCCACCATTCCTGTCTAGTCTGGTCCAGGGTGGATCCCATGTTGCTACAAAGCCTTCTCGCATCAGCATGTGTTACACTGACTTTCTCTACCATCAGCCTACATGTCTATTGGCAACTAAATATGTTTTGATACCTTGTTCTTGTGTAGTCTCACTTTGATACATTAAATTAAAAACTAAAAAGCATTCTAATGTAATTTTCCTCCCTAGTTTGATTATAAACTCTTGGGGGAACCAGGCAGTGTATTACAGCCTTGGCTGGGTCTATAGAAACAACTCACAGATGGGTTCCCCCAAGTTTTTACTCAGAGATTGAATGTATCATTTTCTTCATTTTCATAGAAGTTACCCCACATATTGGATAGTTGATTATGAATACCCCACTGCAACATCCACACTAGTACAGCATTCCCTTTCTTTCATTTATTTGTTCATTTTTTACCAAGATAGAATCTCATTACATATCCCAGATTGGTATGGAACTCACTCTGTGTCTGAGGCTGGGCTTGAATTTGTGGCAATCCCTCTGTCTCAGCCTCCAGAGTGTTTGAATTATATGTCTGAACCACAAGCTTGACTTTTACTTTTAAATTAAAGTGGTCTGATAAATGGTAGATGGAATATACCAGATACATGGGGATTTTTGTTTTGTATGTATGTATGTGGATTTTTTTCCCAAAGATGCAGCTTTGGAGATAATGAAGACAGTCTGGTTTCTCACTGAGTGTCAGAGAAGCAGCTACCCTCCAACTGCAAATGGAAGTCATCATTAGCAGACTTTGCTAACCTCCCTGTGGAGCTGGCTGGTGTGCCTGGTAATCTGAACATGGCATTTGCAAAGCACAGGATGGTTGTCTGAGAAGAGGTGAGAAGAGCCAAATGTGGGGGATGAAGCTACTCAAGGCAGTTCCTGATGAGTCACAGCCTGTGAAGAAGTGAAAGACGTCAGAACTGGAGGTATGAACGATTTGAAACCAAATTCACCTCTTTGCTTATCCTGGCTGTACCACACACATCTGCTGCTGGAATCCTGCTCTGCATCTCCTGCTTTCTGAAATTTTCCTTTTGCTTTTATCAGCTTCCTTTTAATCACAGCTAGTTGTCTCTGTGGCGTGGGTAGTTGAGAGAGCTTATTCTGTGGCTCAGAAAGTCATACAAAGGTACTGGAGTTCAGTTAAGCGACCTCTTGCATTTCTAATATAAAAGGTAGGTATGTTCCTAACATAACTTTTCCTAGCCTTCCTAAAAACTGCTTTATTGATTGCTAAACATGCAATGAATAATTTGATTTTTGAATTTTTTTTTTTTTTTTGGATAATTCAGACAGTAAGGAAGAAATGCTCTAAGGATTTGTCTTCCAATGTTTTCCTTTAAAATACAAGGAAGACTAAAATAAAGGCCATAGAAATCACATGATAGAGTGTGACAATTACAGTTGATTGTTACTTGACAGACTGTGGAATCACCTAGGATTGTCAGGGTAGATACTGGGGTGGTGATGTGGATGCTAATGGGTTGAGGGTGGAGTAGAGATGGAGTGGGCACATGGTGCTGCTGAACATTTCCTTTCTGGGTGGCTTTGCTCCCAACTTACTGTTCACATCCCAGTGTTAGTCACCATTTCCATTTTGCTGATTTTGAAACTGAGGCTCCAGAAGTGATTCACCTAAAGCTTGACGCTATCTAAGCTTCAACCGCACTTAGAGGGAAGTGCAGGTCAGTTTACTTCAGAGTCTACACAGTACTGTAGAGTGCAATTCTGAGGAACTAAGGGATCAATAATTTTGGCTCTGGTTTCACACCCAGGACTACAAAGATGAACAGTGCCCAAGGCTGCCCCATACCCAAAGAAGGGAGATAGAATGATGATATTCCCTGGCAACTCTACCCATGTTTGAGGAGGCTGTGCTGTTTACCGTGGAAACCATAAGGGCAGGGTAAGTTTCTCTTTGCTCTTCAGATCAAGATAAGGATAAGAAGGCAGCTCTCATGAATGTTGATGGTGGTTGACTGATTAAAGTAATTCTGAATCTGCTGTCTTGTATCTCCCTAGCAAATGGGTGAACCAGAGAAGGCCTGGGTTTTTCAGACTAGTTAAATATGTCATGTTATGGCCCCTCACCAACCCAAAGGCTAGTCATTTCACCTTTGAGTTGTTTCCTTATACATGGGTTATGTCTCAGAAGGCCTGTGAAGTCCTTTGTTGCTCCAGTAGATTTCTAAAACACGAGCTTCGCAGAGTCAGGCAAGACCATTCAGTCGATGGAGCACAGGAATCCTTAGGACACAAGGGCATGCACAAGCCCTCCTACACTTGGACACCCAGTTGAATCTTCCAATTTGTATGAATATATTTGTGTTTTACCTGATTTCCCATCCAGCCAAACCTGGATGCACAGTCTACTACTCTAATAGTGGCACCTAGTCATCAGGTTTCCTATGTGTCATGCTCCCATTGCAGTGGATTGGATGCATTATGTATCAGCAGGAAGGAAACGCAGTGAGGGCCATTTCTGTAGCTCAGTTGGTAGAATGCTCACCCATTCTGCACAAAGCCCAGATTCTACCCACAGAACCAGATAATCTCAGAGTACATATTTGCAACCCCATCACTAGAGAGGCTAAGGCAGAACCATCAACAGATCAAAAACACCCTCAACTTTACAGGGTTTATGAAGTTAGCCTGGGCTACATGAGAACCTGTCTCAACAAAACAAATCAGAACAGATTAAACAAAACAAATAAGAACAAGGTTATAGGGAGCAGAGGAATGTATTGTTGACAGGAGCACAGCCATATAAAGGACTCCCAAGCCTCAGACCCTTCAGAAATGGAAAGTCCAAGGGTCAGGCTCAGAGGGATATCAAAGCCTTCCTCCAGTCTGTGAGCTGATGGTGCTGGTGTGCGTAAAAAATGATCACCATAACTTTTACCCTGAATATTTACAGCCAAAAGACTGCAACCTTACAGAGACTGCTCCCACTGAGATTAGACAACTCTGTCCCCTCTCTTGATCCAGCTGTATACCATAAACTCTGTTCCCTTGTTTGTCTGTATGTAGTAATCCCTCCTTATTCAACTACATACAATAACCATGCCTCTCTGTTTGCCTGTTTATAATAAATACACTGAGCTTCCAGGGTGCTGTGGCTTCTCCATTGAAGAGCCTCATCCACCAGATCCTAGCCTTTCTGTATATCCCTGTGTATCTGTTTTTTTCATCCCCTCACCACTCCAATAAGATGCTGTACAAGGTATAAAGTTTTAACATATATTTTTGTCTCTCGTGTTAATAATAAATAAAATCAGCACTGAGTTCAAAACAAGAGCCTATATCTCCATGCAGGGCAAAAGAACCCGACTCCTCCTCAGAGCTGATGTCCTCTGAGGACACCTGGGTTCTTTGGCAGGGTCAGACAGCACTGCAGCCGCCAATGGGCCCAAATTAAACAGTACCTACCAGGTTAGGTTCATTCTGGACCAAAGGGTGGGAGCAGAAATCAGAATTATCCCCTTTTTCTTTTTTCATTTTCAAACTCCAGGCAAAAATTTCTGGAAACCAGGATGGTGTGCGCCAGTAACCTTGCCTAACGCTTGCATATCTTTTACTGGGTTCGAGGAATGTTTATCCTTAACTCTTGGAAAATGTACCCTATGTCATTCTGATAATTGTTCACTGAAGTAGAGACTGTTATGATCCTAATTGTAGAGGAGGAAACTGATGTCCAGAGAGGTTTAGTGGTTTGCTATAGGTCATAGAACAGGGAAGGGGCAGAAGTGGAATATGATTCTTGTTGGTCTGAGAGACTCATGGTTTAGAAAGCCCTGTGTTTCATGTGTTCTCAGAGACTCTACTTACTTATTCTGCTCCATACTTATGCCATTATACAGAGCAGGGTGACTTATAGCAGAAGACAAAGAACTTGGTGTGTCCTTTTCCCATCCTATGCAGCATAGTTTCTACCCACAAACACAGTGGCATTGTAGATGTTCAATCTTCCTGGCTCCCCTGGCCAGGCCCCAGTTCAAGCTAGAAATTGGCTCTTTCTGAAAGAGGAGTATAGACAGAGAGAACCCGTCTCCTTTCTCTATTAAGCAGACCCAGGACCAGCCTTCCCTGTAAGAACTCTGTCTGCTTTCCTTTCTTTTTGACCCACAAGGAAGGGGAGCTGGTTATAGCAATTTGTTACCTATTAACATGGGCTCCTATCACAAACCGGCTGTAGTCTGAGCATCATTCTGGAGTCTATTTCTAATGAACTCCAAAAGGGAAGCTTGTCCAAAGAAGGCTTAGAATGGAAACCTTCCATTTACAATATACATGGCCCTTGCTCTCTCTCTCTCTCTCTCTCTCTCTCTCTCTCTCTCTCTCTCTCTCCTTTCCTTCCCCCTCTGTCTCTTGTGTGTGTTTGTGTATGTGTGCATGCATGTGTGTGAGAGTGTTTGTGTGTAGAATAGCAAGCACAGTCTCTGTCACCAGAATATTATCAGAATATTTTAATTTTGATTTGTCTGTGGTTTTGGGAGAAGAATCTTTGATATATCATGTTCAAAGATGGTGTGGGAATGAAATCCAGTTGGTAAAGTGCTTGCCTAGAAAGAATTTGAATCCCAGCATTGCATATGAAATAAACCAGGTGTGGTGGCTCATGTTTGTAATCCCAGCATTCAAGAGTCAGGATGATCATCCCCAACTACATAGTAAATTATAAATCAGCCTTGATCACACATGACTATCTCCAAAAAACCAAACAGGGCCAGTGAGATAGCTAAATGAATGAGGGTGCTCACTGCCCTGAAACCCAATAGGTGAAGAGAAACAGCTGACTGCTGCAAGCTGTCTTTTGACCTCTGTGTGTATTCTGAGGTGTGGCATGAATACCCACCCAAAATAAATAAATAAATGAAAAATAAAATCCCAGAAGAATGTTCAAAACCAGTGGAACTTTTCTCAGCTGACTTTGGTAGAAATCTCAGCACCTGTGTCTTGAAGAGTTATGAGGTCTTGTTTCAACCCTGGGTGGAACTTCCCATAGTAAGACCCCTCTGTCTCAGAATGAACCCTTGCATCTCTTCACTCCTAGATGAATGACAAAATGGCAAAAAAAAAAAAAAAAAAGGTGTTGACAATAGGGGAGAGGAACAGCAAACTCTCATGCTTGGCAGAGCTAGCCTGCCTCCCACCATCAGAGTCAGAGACAGAATGAGTTGATGCTCATCTGCAGAGTTCCTCCACACTGGCAAGGAGAGCTTAGCAGCTCAGCAGTCCTGGGAACAAATGTCTTCACACATTTCCACTTGCATAAGTAGGGTGTGTGTACACAGCTCTGTGCACAGGCTCAGAACAGATATCTGGGGGAACCAGTTTCCATATTATGCAAATAGTAGGAGGGTCAGTGACAGATATCTTCCCTTGAAAATCATTGTAAAAAGAAAAACAACTTAATGAAAATAATAGAAGAACCACAAATAATGATTTCAATTTCTTAGGTGGAATGTAATTTCTCTAGATTAAATTGTCTATTAGTATCTTTTCTGACTGACCTATTTCAGCTTAAAATTTTTGGAGTACTTTAGAATTTGTTTCTGTCTCAGAAGTTTTATCAAGGTATATGGTGATACTCATTTTATCTGTAGAACTGGGTAAGCATCAGCTGAAGAATCCCTTCGGTTTTCTTCCCATGGCCTTCCTCCCTCAGGACACCTCTTTCTCCCCACCTTGTCTGCAGAGACAAGAACACTTACTGCTTTGTTTTATGGCTGCCCTGAAATAGGCACTGGCTCCTGCATAGCGTTGTACACAGAATTTTAATGAGCACAAAGTGAGTGTCTTGGCTCTTTTCAGTTACAGGAGAGGGTGACATCAGCCTGTCCAGGAAACACTGGATTGATTTTCAGATTGCTCTGAGGGGGAGCAGCTTGCTGCATGAGGCTGCTGCCCACTGTCAAGCACAGCATTTCTCTCTGTGGGTCCCTGCACCAAGAGAAGCAAAAACCTGAAGTGAATCCTCAGAGGACAGACAACCTTCAAAATAAAAGTCAGGAGGGTAAGGAATGTAAGTTTAGATGGTATTATCCCAGAGTTCAAATAATCGTAGCTACTTAGCATTCAACTCTAGCATTTTCTTCTAATTTTAGGCTTTGGTTCATTTGGTTCAAGCGGAAAAGAGCTGTTTTGCATCACCTCTTCTATCCCTCTGTCTTCCCATCTCCCTTCTACGCATTTCTTGAGCATGAATGGTACTTTATTTGGTGTTGAGCATCTAGTGTGTAGAAAACCGGTATGGTAAACTGACTGGCAGAAGAGGTAATATTTAAGACACACTGTCTAATATCAAAGTTGGTTGGACACTTTCCAGACAAAAGCCAGACAAGAGATGAAAAATGAAAACCCAGCCCCAGTGTATAAGCTAATGGACCCCATTCCTCTCTCTCCCTGTCTAGAGCAGAGACTGCACGTCTGCTTTCAGATTGCTGCCACCACTCATTTGATTCCCTGCTTTGTAATTTTTCTTTTCAGTTTGCCAGTTTAGCTAGTGATTAATGAGTTAATTAATTAGCAAAGATTTTTAAAGTCCGGTGAACAATGAGTATACTATTTTGTTATCATTTATAAAGAGATGGGGCCTGAGGCTGGTTCCACAAGGGGCAACAGTCCCATAAGGGGCACCTGAGGCTTGGGTGGGTGGGAGACCACGGTGGGTGAGAGACAGACAGATATGCCATTTATTGGGCTATGGAGGGGGGAGAAATGGGGGGAAGAGGACAAAAAGAGAAAAAGGAAAGAAGAGAGAGACAGAAGCTGCCTATCCAAGTCATGAAACCAGTGTTATCATTCATAATGCTGGTGATCTGAGGCTGGTCCCACAAGGGTCACCCAAGGCCTCGAAGGGTCCCCACGTGAGTGGCCTGAGGCCTGGGCGGGAGACACACAGGTAGATATGCCATGCTGAGAAAGAGTTGGGGTATAGAATTTATTTAGTGAGTTATAGAGGGGGAAAGGAAGGAGGAGAAGAGGAAAGGAGAGAGGCAGAAGGGCAATAAGGTGGGGGTGGGGACTGGAGAAGAGGCATGAGATTCACTTATTTCAGTGGAAGGGGAAAGGTTGAGAGTGGGTGGAGCTTTTTTCTTAAAGGGACAGGGTAACCAGATGACAAACCAGGCCAGCAGATTACAATACTATTTACTCCAACGCCGTATGTTATGAACTCGAACTCATTCACTTCTTAAATGCTCTTGTAAAGAGCAAAAGGAAGAATTCAGTGCAGTGACTTCAGACATTGTATCAACAACCTCACAACTAACCTCACTATCTCAGGTTTCCTCTTTAATTCAGGTTTTGAGATTGGGTTACACTGGATAGTCTTCAATGGCCTGGAACTCACTCCTTAGCTCAAGATCTTCCTTCCTTTGAATATTTGGTAGTGCAGGCATATGCCACCACACTCATCTTAAGATTTTTATTCTTTGACTTATTAGTTGATCTTAGATGAACAATTTTCTGTTGGAGACAATTTCCAATAAATATTCTCTCGTATTGACCATTGCTATCAACATTCCTGTGATTACTCTCATCCTGTTCAACTGAACTGTACTATTTAATAATGCTTGAGCTCCATGATAGGCACACCAAAACATGCCCTGTGTAATTTATCCTCTAAGACCTTATAGTGAAGAGAAACTAGTAATTCATAACACCAAAAAAGAGCTTAGGATGTGTGCAATGAATGCTTCAGAAGTTACAGTGTCTGGAATGTGAGGAGAAAGATATCATTATGGGTTCACCTGGGCCACAAATCCTAATGAAAGAGGTTCAACTTTAAGTTGATTTTCAAGGGATTCATGACCTTTGTGGAGGTGGAGTCCATCATGAACTGAAAGAAGGCAGCCACATATAAAATAGGTTTGCTTGCTAAATTCTTCAACTAATACCCACTACACAGGCCCGACCTGAATGCCAGTGCCAGAAAGAACACCTCAAATACCAGGCTTAGGAAAACTGTATTTAATTTATAAAGAAATGGTAAACTTCATAATATCCAGAGTTTTCAAAATCAAAAATCACTGAAACATTTATTTCACCACTCTGAAATGTTAGATATGTCATCTTATTTGGTAAAATGATTACTCAACCCGGGACACAGGGATTACAAGAGGCGGAACAAGGGCGAATAGGACTCAAGATGTGTTGACCCTGGAGCAGCATGAATGTGCACCTTTCTTTTTCCAATAATTACACAAGGAGAAGGAAAACTCATCTGTCAACACACTTCTGTGTAACTATATTTGATATATTCTAATCTAGATGGAAATATGAATAACCATTTGGTTGATGAATCCACTAAAGTGAACTAGAGCCATCATAAAGTCCAGAAGGCGAATATAATTCCCTTTCTGCTTCATTAAAGATGAATTCATTTTTATCTACCTATGATGAGAGACTGGACCTATCTTCATTACTCTATATTTGAAAGAAAGATGAAGATCGCAGAGAGCAAACAGACAGGAAGAACAAGAAAAGAAAAACAAGCCTGGCACTCATATATGTTAACTAGAAAAGTAATGTAACTGTTCTTTGGGGACAGGAGTAGATAAAGAACCTCTTAAGAACATTTAAATGTTTTCCAGGTGGCTTTTACTCTGTCAGAGCCTATTATGTTGAATGGGGGTAGAAATTTACAGGCAGCAAGAATTATCTGATAAGAAAACATACCTGAATTATTTCTAAGTCTTCTATGAGCCAAGAAGTAGCTAAAAGCATGTCTGTTAAGGTGTCATTTTTCGATCAATAGCAGTTGCTCCTTGAGTTGTCATTTACCCATAATCATAAAAGAGCTTGAATTAGTATCAAATTTCTCTAGACTTCAGCAAGAGAGGGAGAGACTAAAATAAAATAAATTCTGTATGATTGGCCCTGTGATGGTTTTGTCTTTTCAATCCACTAGGCAATACAGTAATAATGAGTTTTGGACTGATGGATGATTCAAGAGTCACAATTGATTTTTGTTTTAGTTAACTGAGCAAATTTAAGTGTCCTTTCAGCAAGAATTGTATTCGGTTTACTCCTGTTAAGATGTTAGTTTGTTTTATCCCAGGCTTTTTCAGACCCAGGCCAGCTGGCCTTGGTGAGTTCCCGATAGAACATCCCCATTGTCTCTGTGTGGGTGCACCCCTTGCAGTCCTGAGTTCCTTGCTTGTGCTCTCTCTCCTTCTGCTCCTGATTTGGACCTTGAGATTTCAGTCCGGTGCTCCAATGTGGGTCTCTGTCTCCTTTCATCGCCTGATGAAGGTTAATATTCAGGATGCCTATATGTTTTTCTTTGGGTTCTCCTTCTTATTTAGCTTCTCTAAGATCACGAATTATAGGCTCAATGCCCTTTATTTATGACTAGAAACCATAGCGGACAATGAGGACTACTGAGAACTCAAGAACAATGGCAATGGGTTTTTGATCCTACTGTACGTATTGGCTTTGTGGGAGCCTAGGCAGTTTGGATGCTCACCTTACTAGACCTGGATGGAGGTGGGTGGTCCTTGGACTTCCCACAGGGCCGGGAACCCTGATTGCTCTTTGGGCTGATGAGGGAGGGGGACTTGGTTGGGAGAGGGGAGGCGGCGGTGGGGCGGTGGGGAAGAGACAGAAATCTTTAATAAATAAATAAATAAATAAATAAAACATGTTAGTTTGTACATTGCAGTTTATAAGGTGTGAAGTAAATACATAGAATATCATTTATCTTTCAATATTAATCACCCCCATCTTTATCATGAGGGCTCTTTCTAAAGGATTTTACTTTTGGGGTTACAAGTTATTGGATGAGAGTTAGTAATGTGACTGTACTGTCAGTTTCTCCATCTAAATGAAATAATAAAAGGTCAAATTGAATAATCTTTAAGGCCTAGCCTAATATGATTTGTGAAGCAAACTTCCTGTGAGACCTGCAAGTCCAAATCTGGAAGCTGGTGTGTGCTTGCAGTGATTCAAAGCCACTGAAGTGAGTGTGCATTCTTTAACACAACAGGGTCTGTGAGCAGGCACACTCAGTCACCACCTTTTACAACCATTTGTTTGCTTGATTGGTTCTAGTTGTAAGTCCTGAATTTAACACTATTAATGGCTTGGGGACTTGGCATGCTGATAACAGGGGTGGTTCCAGACTCAAGACACCAGAAATTCCTGGTCAAATTGAGACTCAGCACTGAGTTTTAGCAGATCATCATAGTGTGAGGCAGGAGAATGGCACGTTCACGATTAATTTTGTTTTGGTTTTGGTTTTAGTCAAGGTCTCTAAAACTAAACAGAGAAATGAATACTCAAGAGATGAAAGTGACAAGTTTACTCTGAAGTAGCCACTGATTCAGTTGTGAGTCCTGACCTTAGAAGAATTACAGATACAGTCCACTATTTATCAGTGGGTTGGGGAGATATCTGTAGATGGAAGTTTCAGTTCTGCCTGGTACCAAAGCCATTCAGTCCCAAAGAAACACATAGAGACTTATATTAATTGTAAACTGTTTGGTCTATTAGCTCAGGATTATTATTAAGTAGTTCTTACATCTAAATTAGTCCATAATTCTTGTCTATGCTTAGGCATGTGGCTTCATACTTTTCTTAGTAAGGGATCCTTATCTTGCTTCCTCTGTATTTGATGGGTGACTGTGTCTCTAACTTTCTTCTTCCCAGAATTCTCCTAGTCTGTTTAGCCCACCTATACTTCCTACCTGGCTACTGGCCAATCAGCATTTTATTAAACCAATATGAGTGACAAATTCTAACAATGTACAAAAGCAATATCCCATAGCAGATACCATAAGGCCAGATTAGCTCTATTGTAAGTTTCAGGTTCCCAGCTAGTAACCTGAAGTTTAGAGTTTTCAGTAAGTCTTCTGAGTTCCTCTCATTCTTTCCCCCATAAATGAAGCCCTTTTCCTCATCCAGCCTTTAGACAGTTCTATTTCCTCCCTTCACTCTGTCTTGTTTCCCCCACTTCTCCATCTTGTTTTCTCTATTGTCTGGAATAAAGCATGCATTGTGTCATTCAATCCAAATCCACTGAGCCTTTGTGATAACTAGAATGAAGATTGGTCAGCTTATTTCACAAAGGCACACAAGGCAAGTATTTTGGGCAGATGGGCAGGATGTTCTCTTTCAAAACTACCCTGTGAAGTTTTCATTTCAGCTTTGCTATTAACTATAAAAGCAATCAGTAGATGACAGATGAAATATACATATGTATGTAAATACCATGCCCAATAAAACTTTACTCATAACAGATGATGATGGTTATAGTTCACTGACCTCTAAGGTAGGTAATTGTGTAGTTTGGTAAAATGTGTCCCAAAAGTTACTCTGCACTCAGTTTGGCTTGTGGGACAAACAGGTCATTAAAAGAACCCACAGCAATTCTCTTGGAGCATTGTACTTTAAAACTGAAGGTCACACTGTGGTATTACTGGAGGCTCTTGAGTAATGTCACACTGACATGTGGAAATTCTTGGCGGTCTGGCAAAGGGATAATGGAAAGCTTGAGACCTCCTTCTGAATTCTAATTTAGCCTGCTCTGTTTCGGTTTTCTGTCTACAAATTCTACTTGATTTAATTGACTTCTGGACAAAGGGTTGGTTAAGCAATAATTTGTGAATGTTTGAAAACTTGTTGAATAAATGCTGTTCCTGCAAGAAAAGAACTGGGATTCAACCATGCTGAGGCTGTACTGAGTGCTGAGCTCACACATAAATTACAAACATCTTGGAAAGAGTTTGCTTGGGAAAGCACTTGGTTGGTCTGGGTGGGAGAGACTGATGTCGGCAGGATCAAAGCGTAAGTCCCTGAGCTGTTCTTCTGGGTCCTGCTAAAATGTCTCAGAGCTAAATTCTGTGACTTCTTCCTTCAAAGGTTCATCCCTGGATAAGCCTAGTTGACTGGATTACCAAACAATTGTTTTTTTTTTTTTTTCCTTAAGATCTATCCTCATGCTTTTCCAAGTAAGTTTTTCTTAATTGTTTTATTGAGTTGTAACATTTTCAAATGAGCCAGAATCTAAAAATAATTCCTTTAAAAGGGACACAAAATGTTTTTCATTTTGTTTTATTTTTGCGTCTGGAATCAAAGTAGGAAACAAATGCTTTGAACAGGGATTTTTAATGTTCATAATTACATTTCCAGACAGGAAAACAATGTCCAGAGTCTTGTGTTGTTCTGAGTATAGTGGCTTCTATTCTGTGGAGAAATGTTAAGAAAGTGTCTTGTTTCATTTTTGTTATTTTCTTAGAATTTTAGAAAAATGTAAGTCCATGTAGGAGTTAAAATAAGCCTTTTCATGGTATTTTAGGTTCCTGAGTTGTTGAAAGATTGGTCCAGTCTAGGGGTCTTGATCTGGTTCATTTTCTCTGCAGCCGCAGAGGAATATTAAGCTGTGCAAACTTTGGAGGTCTTTGAATCTCTATCACCCACAACTGCACCTGATGTTTGGTAGGTACTCAGTAAAGGCTTACTGGCTAGATGAATGTTTGAAAGATGGGAACTTTAATTCTGCTCAAGTCCAGAGTTACTGTCCATCAGCAGTTTACTTTCTTCAGAACTTCTGATGTATGATGGACACAGAAATTTCATGTAGCATTATTCCCCTCTCCCCCAGCAAACTGTTATAATGGTCTCTAATCAGTTTGGATGTTTTGGACATTGTGATCAAATTTGAGTTCTCCAATGAAACAGAATCAATAGGTCAGAGACATTGGTTAGAGGATATGAGATATGATGAATATGATTGTGGAAATGTGGAATGTTACTGCCTGCAAGTCTGCAGATTTTGTAATGTGGAGAGATTCAGGGAAGCTGGTGGTGTAGTTTGAAGGCCTGCCTGTAAGAGAGCCAATGATAAAAGATGTGTGGCTTTGTAGGCCCAAATTCAGAGTGCTGGGGGAGATCATCAGGGCTGCAGGCAGCATTCATGGGAACTCCTTATTTATTTTTTTATTCTGTATTTTTGGGTTTTTTTTTTTTTGAGACATATTTTTTTTTTCTGTGAAAGAGTCCTGGCTCCCCTGCCACTCACTCTGCAGACCAGGCTGGCATCAGCTCACAGAGATTTGCCTGCGTCTATCTCCTAAGTGCTGACATTAAAGGCATGTCCCACCACTTGTGAGCTCTTCACTTGATGTGTGATAAACACTTTGAGCTTTTTATACATAGTTCTTAATTTACTCTTTGAAGCCCACCCACAGCGGGAAGGGTTACTCAGTTCACCGACTAAACTGGTAATCCGAAAAGTCTTCATAGACACACTTAGAAATGTGTAGCTAGTTCTCTGGCTATTCTACAGTCAGATCAAGCTGACATGTGAAATGAAGTACTGTAGAGGTAATATGTGTACCCCACAAGTAACTTGACTTCTTGGACTATTTAATACATTAATTTAGGGCTGAAGATGGACACTTGTGTAAAATGCTAGGAATGGTCTTGTGTTTTCTTATAGCCCCAATCCTGTGCAGTGGAGACAGGAAAATCCCTGGGACTTGCTGGCTATCAGCCTTGTTTAGGATTCAGTGAGAGACACGGTCTCAGAGGAATAAGACAGACCTGGCAGAGCAGGACACAGATGTCCATTTTTAGTTTGTGTTATGTGTATAAACATGCATACCCACACTTAAACAACACACACACACACACACACATATATATCATACAAACCCTTATTTGTGAAATTCTAAGTTTTGGAACACGCATGAAGGAAATCCTTGTTCTCTGGGATATTACTTTTATTTTAGGCTTCAATTTAAGTTTTCAAGTCTTGAATAGCTTTTTTCATATATTTGATTGCTTTCTCTTGGTTTTCTTTAAGGTATTTGCTGATATCTTCCATTTTTTTTTGTTTTTTTTTTTCCCCTTCATTCTTTGAGGGAATTTCTCATTTTCTCTTTCAGATTTTCAAACATTTTCATGAAGTTATTTTTTAGGTCATTTTCTTCTGCTTCATCTATATTTGGTTTTTCAAGTCTTGCTGTTGTAGGGTCTTTAGGTTTTACTGGTGTTGTGTTGTGTGTGTTCTTACCTTTTCTACTCATCTTTTCCTCTAATAGGTGTGGTTGGGTCTAGCTGATATTCTGTTTATTAATCTTATAGGTGCCAGTGAATCCAAAGCTCACATGTCTTTTTTTTTTTTTTTTTTTTTTTTTTTTTTTTTTTTTTTTTGTGGTACAGTCAGTTCCACAGTTCTGGACATCACTCCGCACTTCTGGGGTTTGCTCAACTCCTTTGGAGTTGTCTGTCTCAGGCCTACTTTGGCCTAGGTGACTGGTTTTGACCTGTTTCTATAAATCCAGGTCTGGTTCCCTTCCTGTAAAGGTCCCTGGCTTGGAGTTAGTCCTGCAAAGGTGTCTGGCTCTGGTCTACTCCCTCCGAGTTCCCAGGCCCAGGTGCACTCAGAACCACAGAGGACCTGGCTCAGACTTACTCTCTCAGAAGTCCCAGACACATGCTCAGACCTGCAGAGGTTTCTGGTTCCTGTCTATTCCCTTTGATGTCCCAGACCAATGCCTGGACCCATAGAGGCCCCTTTAAATCTCTTAAAGAAAAGAGTCCTCAAGGTGGACTCTTGAGGAAAGACATTAAATGTTGACTCTTCTGCCTTCTACACACATGTATGCATACAGTCACAATTACATGCACCCATCCTCACATAAACGTGAACATGTGTGCATGCTTGCACAACACATGTACACACATGCTTGAATTCCTGAGCCATAGTTGGGGATGAAGAATCTCAAGATATATGTGATCCTGCATTTCTCTGACATTGCTGTGACATATTACAATATCAATGGGGTTTAACAATCTTTGAAATTCAGTGTCTGTTTCCTTCTGCTGTAGGATTTTGAGCTTGAAAGGATCATGAGTGATAAGGGATGAGAGAAAGTTTGTGGACAAGATTCGAGAGACTGGGTTTCAACAACTCTTTCTACCTTAATTGTTTCAGTTACTACACAGTCTCTGCAAAGTTCCTAGAATTATAATTTAGGGTCTAGAGAAACTGCTCAGTGGTTGAGAGTACTGGCTGCTCTTTAAGAGAAACCAAGTTCAGTTCCCAGCAATTACATTAGGAAGTTCACAGTGACCTGTAACTCAGGTCAGGGGATCTGACACATCTTTAGGCTTCTATGGGCACCTGTACACATGTGCACATACTGACATACATATACAAATTGTAAAAATTATAAAATCTATAGAATTAGGCATTAATAGAAATGAAAAAAATTAATTCACATGGGAACCAAGTTTATGTCTGCCCCATAGGTGTCTGTTTTTACCCAGATGTGATATATAGAATTTCCTGGAGCTGCCCTAAATTTATGCAGACCAAACACACAATGGTTGGTCAAGTTCAAGACTTGGTGTATGGGTATAAAAATTTAGTAAAATTCAACAGATGAGAGGCAAATATGAGAACCAACCTTATTTTGGGTAGCTTTAAGAAACTACTTATTCCACACACAAGTCAACACAGCACTGGATGCTTGAGAATGGGAGTAAAATTATATTTTACCAACTGCTTGAGTGTGTGTGTGTATGCTTATGCACGTGCACACCTGTGTGACTCTGAGGCCTAGAAGGAGTTAGAGTTACAGATAGCTGTGTGCTGCCTGATGTGAGTTTTAAGAACCAAACTCCAGTCTTCTAAAATGTCATCTAGTGCTCTTAGTCAGTTTGCCATCTCTCCAGCCTGGAAAGTTCTTTCCAGGTAGTTTGTCTCAGCCTGTGTTATTGTATATGACTATTGCAATTGACTATTGACAGCTTTCTGTCCCCCGGAGTGAACCTAGGAGGCTGTCCCATTGTGACTTCCTCGTCTGTTCTATATGCTTCTACTGGTGGATGTTGAAAGAGAAACCTATGGTGGGAAAATCCCAGCCTACACTTCTATATTATTTAGATAATAAACATCAACTGACAAAACTGCAGTAGAGGAGAAAATTTGGACCAAATACTCAGAAGAAATTGGTAGGATTTTAAGAGCTTTTGTTTGTGGGCTATAATGCTTTGGAAATCTGAATTTCCAGCACTATTCAATGGGGGCTGGAAACTCAATGAACTTACAACAGTTCTAAAAGAAGATGCCAATTAACTTACCAATTCAAAATGTTCTGACTTACTTTGGGTTATTCTTTTCCCATCTTGTCTTTTCCTGTTAACTAAGGAGTTTAGTCATGAGTTTTGCTGAATATTCACTCCATTCTCATTGTTCTTTGTTGTCTATATTTTGTGAACATAATTCTCATAGATTTTTACTACCCAACTGAATTCAAGTTTGGTTGCATTCATAGTTTGGACTTAGGAACATTACCAAAGTTTCTCAGTCCACACACTAGTCTAACTTAGCAGAGCCCATTCTGAATAGCCAGTAAGGATTCAAGCCAGATTTATAAAACAGAATGAAGAAAGACACCAAAGATTATGAACACAAATAAATAAAGAAAGAGAAACTTAAATTTAAAGAAATTAAATAGAAGTAGCTGGCCAGAAAGGAAGTTGACAAATTGAAAAGGAGACTTATTTTCAATGAGATTTGTTAGTATGAAAGGACCATAAGACTGTGATGGTTTAATGGTGTGAAGGAGAGTATTAGATAAAAGAAGTATAATATATAGAGTAATAAACATGACAGAGTGTTTTAGGTTTTTATTGATGTTAAGAGACCATGACCACAGCAATTCCAGTAAATGTAAACATTTTAATTGGGGTTGGCTTATAATTCAAAGGTTCAGTCCATTATTGTCATGGCTGGAAGCATGGTGGCATGCAAGCAGCATAGTGCTGGAGAAGGAGTTGAGAGTTCTACATCTGTGTCTTCAGGCAGCAGAAAGAGACACACTAGGCCTGGCTTGGGCTTCTGACACCTCAAAGCATGCCCCCAGTGAGATACTTACTTCTTCTAACACCACCACACCTACTCCAACAAGGCCACATTTCCCAACAGTGTTACTCCATATGATCCTATGAGCACCAGTTTCTTTCAAACCACCACACAGGACCTCAACAGGAAGAAGAGGCCTCCTTTTAAAACCTAGAGTGGAGCTTCACTAAGAGTGAGAATGAGAGACAATAATACAGAGAGAAGGGAAAAGGAGGTAGGGAGGAAGACCCACAGAGAGAGACAGGAGAGAGAGACCATGAGGATGTAGGGGAGGCTTGAGTCTCTTCAGAGATTCCTTCAGAACAGTCTCCCTGAGCAAAGTGCTCTGAGGAATTCCTCTAGACTAAATCCTTCGACACAAAGGGAAGATCTGATGTTTTAGTATCTTTTGGGATTTGTAGGAAATTCCATATCACATGATTGAGTTCAGCATAGGTGACAGAGTGTGGAGGAACCAGCTACTGGTTAGGATAATAGATTATGGCCTGATGTTAGGCCACAGCATGAGCAGTTCCTTAACTCTCTGTCACAGACAGCTATAGGGAGGCAAGGACTGATTCAGACTGTGGCATCTGGCCTAATGGTGCAGTCCATATTCTGGTGGAATGCCACAATTGCTGTTTGGCTTATTGTGTTTATTTGTTAATAATATTGAGGATCTATATTTGAGAACACAAAGTGCATCTTCAGGCAATAGAGTAGCAAATGATTTCAGAACATCTTTGCACTACTAGAGATGAAGGTGAATGTGTGAGTTGGGGAGAATGCAAATAACGAAATCCCATGCTAGCTGCTTTGAATATGATATAATAAGGGGTTCTTCATTAAAGGGGAACTCACAGATCACAATGGAGAACAGGAACGAAATCCAACATCCAGGTGTGGCAAGCAAGGAGTGCAAGAGTGAGTAGGTGGACCTGAGCTCCTTTTGGTACCCAATCCCACACCGTACCTGGTCCAGCCTCTCAAAGGCCATTGGCTGAAGGAGGTTCCCCATTACCTCTGACTTTAGTTTAAATAAGAGAGTTCCAAACCCAATAGAAAACTCTATACAATAAGAACAGATACCAAGTATAAAAATTAGAATTACAACCAGCATAAACAATATTAAGCAAGAAACACATGCTAAGTGTTTTAATAATTATTCTATCCTAAAAAGTCTAAGTCTTGTATTAGAAATTGTTTAGCTAAGACATAAGAGGAAAGTAACTATGACTATCTAGTCTTTAACCCAATTGAAGACCTGAGAAGAGAAACAATATTACTTAAGTAAACAGGCAGCTTCCAAAATGTGCTGTAGGTGACAGAGACAACTGTCTACCTGGGCAATGACCCAAAGTCTCACTTGCAACATTGGAGCAACCAACTTTGGCTAAGGCCTTGAATAACTGACAGACCATTTTCAGTGGCAGGAAAAAATTTTAAAACCATTTACTCTGTCTTGGCAAGGTTTGGAGTTTTTTTCTTGTATCCTGCTTGTCCAGTCTGGACACCATGCACTTTGTCAGTGGTCGAGGCATGGACAGCTCCTTACTCAAAGGCCAGTTTTGGCAAAAAAAAAAAAAAAAAAAAAAAAAAAAAAAAAAAAAAAAAAAAAAAAAAACACAAAAAG
>NW_026068125.1:1684047-1687428 GCF_014885135.2 Alexandromys fortis
CAATCAGGGTTCCCTGCCCTGTGGGAAGTCCAAGGACCACCCACCTCCATCCAGGTCTAGTAAGGTGAGCATCCAAACTGCCTAGGCTCCCACAAAACCAATAGGTGCAGTAGGATCAAAAACCCATTGCCATTGTTCTTGAGGTCTCAGTAGTCCTCATTGTCCGCTATGTTCAGCGAGACCAGTTTTGACCCAGGCTTTTTCAGACCCAGGCCAGCCGGCCTTGGTAAGTTCCCGATAGAACATCCCCATTGTCTCAGTGTGTGGGTGCACCCCTCGAGGTCCTGAGTTCCTTGTTCTTGCTCTCTCTCCTTCTGCTCCTGATTTGGCCCTTGAGATTTCAGTCTGGTGCTCCAATGTGGGTCTCTGTCTCTGTCTCTGTCTCTTTCTCCTTTCATCGCCTGATGAAGGTTAATATTCAGGAGGATAGCTGTATGTTTTTCTTTGGGTTCTCCTTCTTATTTAGCTTCTCTAAGAACCCGAATTATAGCAGCATTGTTTGTAATAGCCAGAATCTGGAAACAATCTAGATGCCCTTCAATTGAAGAATGGATGAAGAAAGTATGGGATATAGACATATTAGAGTACTACTCGGCAGTAAAAAACAAGGACTTCTTGAAGTTTGCAGGCAAATGGATGGAAATAGAAAACACTATCCTGAGTGAGGTAAGCCAGACCCAAAAAGAGGAACATGGGATGTACTCACTCATATTTGGTTTCTAGCCATAAATAAAAGACATTGAGCCTGTGATACATTTTTAATGCACCCCTTCAAAATCCCATTTTTTCGTAAGTAGTCCTGCTATCACAAGGCTCAACTGTTTTAGCTATCTCCTGTTTTAATTCTGAAATTATTTTTTATTACTTTTTATAATCTTAATCTTATCTAATCTATAAATGCTTTACATTTTTTACTTTTAGTTATTATCATGGGTAATAGTAT
Source organism: Alexandromys fortis (assembly GCF_014885135.2). NCBI lineage: Eukaryota > Metazoa > Chordata > Mammalia > Rodentia > Cricetidae > Alexandromys > Alexandromys fortis. Next base: position 1,684,991 of record NW_026068125.1, read on the forward strand.
GTGAACATGCACAAAGTCTCCCACTGAACCTGAAGCTCATCAGATTGATTTGACTGCCAGTTAGCTTCAAGGAGCTTCCTGCCTCTGCCTACCTTGTGCTGGATTTATACTTCTGTGCCTTTGCACTGGCCTTTTACATGGGCTCTGAGGTACTGAACTCATATCTTCCAAGTTTGAGTGTCACAGTCTTTGCCAATTGAGCCATCTCATCTCCTACACTTGTGCTTAAATGAAGTAGAAAAAAAAAAACTGCTTTAGATCTGAAAAGTTCACAGGCAATGACAATTTTCAATTTCTGTATCTTTTGATACAGTAACATTTGTTGCAGAATTTTGGATGTGTGAGAGCAATCCCACCAACTCCTTTTCTTTGGCAGGCGCATACAGCACAGATGAGAAGACTGGGTTAAGATGAAGTAGTGGGGAGCATTTCAGTAACTGGTCTCCCTTATTATTTAGATCAGAAACAGAAATCTAAGCACCTGTGTGTGTTCAAGTCCTAAACTGATTCTGGGTGTAGTCTTATGGCGCTCTGGTTCTGCTGTGGGTTTGAGCTGCCACAGTGTCCGTGTGTTTATTACTGAAGCCCTTCTTGGAGTCTAAATCGGAAGCTTGATGGATTAAGAGATAAGTTAATACCAGCATTTGGGGGATTATGGGTGGACCATGAAGAGACTGGATTTTAAAGAAGAACAGAAACATATTTTAGTTGTCTTTTGTTTTTGTGGTCCAGGAAAGCAGAAACAAAACAGAATTTACTGTCTCTTTTGAAATAGAACTACAGAAATGATGTGACCATGATTTGGAAGGGCTGGAGTCAGATGTCCTCTTTAATAGATTTCTCATAAGCCACTAATTTCATTTTAATTCATTTGGTTAAAACATTTGAATGTGTCTATTTAGGGTGATGCTGAGTTAGAAGAGAAAAAGGGCATTTGCAAAACCAGCGCTTGAGTATTTTAGGAAGTGTTTTTAAAATAAAAAGTAGAATAAGCAGCAGAGGTTTCCAGAGCAACCGGAGCAATCGCTGAATTTAAAATATGTCCAAGTCAGTTGAGAAAGAACCACTAAAATGCATGTTCCTGAAGTGTCCTCACAGAAGAAAACACAGTTCTGGAAATCCAGAGGCCTGTTAGGAACCTGACTCCGTGGTAACTACTAGCTGTCCATACTTAAAGTTATAAAATGTCTCTGAGTTCTAGTTTGCTTTGTTGTACATTGAAGATGGTTTCAGAGACCTCATAGGCACTTTACAGTTAATAGAGAACATGGGTGGAAATTCTTAGCAAGGAGAATGCAGAAAGTGGAAGAAGGAGTGAAATCAGGAAAAAAATAACAAAGCATTGAGTGACAAGAGAACATCGCTCACAGGCAGAGGTTGGCAGTGAGTCAGCTCTTCTCTTTTCTCTCTGGCTTTCCACTCCCCTCAATTTTTCTCAACGTTTGGGTACTGTGCTCCCTTTCCTACGTACTTTTGCTTTTCTATAGCATTTGGGTTTTTTTTTTTTTCATATTAGTAATTGCCTTAACTTTCTACTGCAAAATGGGCCTTGGCACTTCCTTAGTTCTTGACTTAATTCTAACTGAAGCCGGATGCTCTCTTCCTTGGAGCATCAAGGAGAACTAAACAAGGGGACATCAGGTGACAGGAATAAACAGAAGCTTGTTCCTTCTCCTCCCACACTTTCCTTCTTCTCATCCCACAGATCAGAACAGAAGGACTTCACTTTTCAAGTGGATGGCTGTTTATTTACGTATCATAATTCACCCTGCATCCTGTGTGTGTGTGTGTGTGTGTGTGTGTGTGTGTGTGTGTGTAGTGCGACCCATCTACTTGATTTTTTTCAAGACAGGCTCATTCACTGATCTGTGGGGCACCAGACCAACCTGCTTGGTCATTGAGCCTCGGGATATGGCTGTCTTCACCTCTGCAGCACTCAGGGGTTGAACTCTTATCCCCATGCCTTTTCCTGACCAAACTGTCTCCTTAGGCTCTGTGGCATGGTAGTGAGTTAGGAGTTGTGAGAGCACAACAATATTATCTGGTGGAAAATTAACAAATGTGAATTCATCAATAATGTAGAGGTTGTATTTTATATGTGAGTATAATTAAAGATTTTCTAAAAACTTCACTAAAGTGAACTCCTTAATTTTAATAATGTACATAGTTCAATATTTCCAAAATATTTCTCTTCTTCCCTCTTTCCTTTTTCCCCTTCCTTCTACCAGTTTTTTTGATCAAGAAAGAGGATCCAGAAAACCAAGCCAGACTTTCAAACATGCCCTGCCTTGACTGAAACTTGTCCTCAGTTCTTCTAATTCTCCAGTCATTGCTCTCAACTGGTCACTCTTATTTATTTATCTATTTATTTATTTATTTATTTATTTATTTATTTATTTATTTAAGATTTCTGTCTCTTCCCCACCGCCACCTCCCCT
>NW_026068125.1:1691861-1704784 GCF_014885135.2 Alexandromys fortis
CAGCCAAGCTATCGTTCACTATCAATGGAGAAAACAAGACATTCCAGGATAAGAACAAATTTAAACAATACGTAGCCACAAATCCAGCCCTACAGAAGGTAATAGAAGGAAAATCGCAACCCAAGGTATCCAATATTGCCAATACTGCCTACATCAACTCAGGCATCTAGCAACCCTTCACCAGCACAACCCAAAGAAGGGAGATACACAAACTCTAATACCAAAAACAATAAGAATTGTACATTAAACATAAGTTACAGGAAAAAAATAGAAAAAAAAACAATAAGAATAACTGGAGTAAACAACCACTGGCCATTAATATCACTTAATATTAATGGTCTCAATTCACCTATAAAAAGGCACAGGCTAAGAGATTGGATAAGAAAACAGGATCCAACATTCTGCTATTTGCAAGAAACACATCTCAACCACAAAGACAGGCATCTACTCATAATAAAGGGTTGGGAAAAAGGTCTTTCAAGCAAATGGTCTTAAGAAAAAAGCAGGTGTGTCCATATTAATTTCTAACAAAACTTTATTCAAACTAGAATCAATCAGAAGAGATCAAGATGGACACTTTATACTTATAACTGGTCACTCTTCTACCATCTCTGTTCTCTAGAGAAGATACTCGAGTTAGGACAAGTGAAAGCACAGCCCAGCACACTGAGAAGAGGCAAGGTTTCTCCAGGAGTGAAGCAGAATGCCTGATAAGACTGTGCTGCAATGTAGCCTTATTGACCTGGTAAAATCTTGGCTTCTGAATCTTATGAAAAAAGAAACTTGTAGATTGGCTTGTTATTTGAAGGACCTTGGAAAAAATCTTTTATTGTTTAAATCTTCTATTGGTGTCTAACTCTTTCAGGGTACAGCACACATAGTCAATAAATATTTGCAAAGTCAACTTAAGCATTTAATAAAGAGAAGAGAAAATTAGAACTGGTGGAAATATCACAGAGAATTTAGTAAAGGCTATTATGGTACTCTGTCACTCTTCGCTCTCTGCCTTTACCTTCAAGAGGAAAATAGCAACTTTTCCATGACTCAATACCTCCTGATCTTGGAGACCCCAGATCTGTCTACCTTCCAGTGACTTTTTTTAAAAACATAATTTTAATCCCTCTGTTTAAAAGGAATAAATCTACAAGACTGGGGAGATGACTCAGAAAGTCATGTATTTCTTGTGGAATCATGCAGACCTGAGTTCAATTCCCAGTACCCACCTGAGAAGCTGTGTATGATAGTCCTAGGTCTGGAGACCAGAGCCAGGCATCTCCATCAGTCTGGCTATCCAGCTAGTTGAGTAAAGTGGTGTACTAAGAGGCTGCCTGTTTATTTTTAGCTGCTCAACCCCAAAATAACCACACAGAAACTGTATTAATTAAATCACTGCTTGGCCAAAAATTAGCTCTAGCTTCTTATTGGCTAGCTCTTACTAGCCAGTTACTAGTATTTAACCCATTTCTATTAATCTGTGTATTGCCACATGGCTTACAGACAAAGTTTCAGCTCATCTGTTTCTGGCCACAGCTACATGACATCTCCCTTATTCTGCCTTCTTCCTCCCAGAATTCAGTTTAGTTTTTTCCACCTAGCTCTACTACTCTTCCCTGTCAGTCAAGTCAGTTTCTTTATTAACAAATGGTATTCACAACATTCAGAGAGAAATTCCACATCACCTCCCCTTTTCTGTTTCAATAAACGGAAGGTTTTAACTTTAACATAGTAAAAATACATATAACAAAAGGGTATCAAGCAAGAATTACAGTTATAATATTTATATCTACTTTATCTTTTATCATATCTAAGGAAAATTATAGCTATAACTATTTATTCTTCAACTCCATCAAAGACCCTAGAAGGATATAATGTTACCTAAGTAAGCAGGCAATGCATAATAAACAACTTCCAAAACTCTAGAAATGACAGAGACATCTTGCTGTCTGGACAGTCATCCAAAGTTCTTCTGTATCATTTGAGTATCCACATTCATCCCACTGGCCCATAGTGTCTAGCTGACTTTTCCACGAAGCAGGAAATTTCAAAGACAGTTTCACCTATATTGTCAGTTTGTCAATAACCTTCTTCTGTGTCTTTCAGAATGTCTTACAGACTCTTCCATGAAGCAGGAACTCCAAAGAACTGTCTCACCTTTAGGCAAGTTCAGCAGTCATTTCTCTGTGGGTCCTGCAAGTCCTTTTCATGCAGCATACCATTAAGCAGTCCAGTTTCTTGCCAAAATGGCTAACAAATTCTATAAGGAACCTCTTCAGTACCCATCATCCTCTTGAAGTAATTGGTGCTGGCAGGATCAGATGTATCTCATTGTTATGAAAGTCCTAACTTCTTAAAACATTTTAAGTGCCATATCCTGAAGGTCTCTGAAAGATGAAAAGGATACCTGTCTATCTGAATTATATCACTATATATCTAGAAAACCTAACTATCATGATTTGACTATTATAGATGATTATATATTAACCTGTATTTTTAATTATACATTATATTTTTTTAAATTAGCTGTACAAACACAATACCTTAATCAAGAGCAGAAATATACATATAACAAAATTGGCTTAAATTTGTATCAATAATAAAAGATCTATACCAATGCAAATATCTATCTCTATAGCATATCCCCTTTTAAATGTAAGCAAATATCTATAAACAAAATTTTGGAATATGGGCATAGCTCTCTCCAAACTGCATTCTGCTTTTTTGTTGGATAAAGTATTTTTTGTGGTATTCACAGTGACCTTTCAGGGGATGTTGGTCCATCAAACTACATCAGTCTGGAAGAATTCCACAGGTTCTCATCCTTTGTGGAACCAAAAAAGAACCCCTTTTTCCAAAGCAACATATACTTAGACCCAAATTTTGAAGACAAGGTACCTTTAAAGTATATATGTTGGTTATGTAGCTCCTTCACAGTTAAAAAATTCAAAGAAAACATAATAATATACATAATCCAGACTCTCTGTGTATTTTCCATCTTTATGTGACTTATTTTTCTTACTCTATTACTTTTTATACAAATTTACTGTGTCTCTTTAAAAAATTTGCTTTATTTTCTTTAAAACAGTTTACCTCTTTTTATAACTCTCTATATTCTTTCTCTTCTCTCTCTCAAGCCTACGTACATTTATCCAACACTGTGGCCCATTTAGAGGTCTTTTGCATCTGAATTTGTCTTTATTGTGAATCTGTAATCCTTTTATTACCAGAACTGCTTCTTAAAATGTTAAATGGCTTGACTAGTACTAAGGCTGCTTTACCTTTTGGCTCTGCACAGTACGACATGGTGGAGACATGTTTGCTGTCTCTGAGAGCCATGCACATTGCCCCAGTTCAGTATGCAGCAGGTCTATGTTGGGACATTAAGCAGTTTGTAACATGCTGCTTACAAACCCCATTTAAATGCTCAGCCTCCTGAAAGAGCCAGAGTTTGTCCTATCAGCACAGCTCAGAAAGCTGCCATTTCAAAAGTGCATGGCTTTTTTTTTTTCTGCTGCTATATAATCAGGAAAACCTCTCTTAAGGAAGCTGCTGGACTCCACCAGCCTCCCTCCAAAGAAATGCAGCTAAACTTTGTTTTTCTGTGTATAGAATTCCTTTCCAAGTTTTCTCAGGTTTTATGTAGATTTAGCTAGCATATATTGGAGTGCCAATTTGTTGTAAGAGACCACTAGTTAGTTCCTGACTGCTCAGCCCTGAAATAATCACTCAGAAACTATATTATTTGCAATACTGTTTGGACAATAGCTTAAGCATATTTCTGCCTAACCAATATCTTAAACTATCCCATCTCCATTAATCTGTGTATCAACACAAGGTTGTGGCTTACCAGGTAAAGTTCTGTCCAGTGTCTTTATCTGGTGGGGCTACATGACTTCTCTCTGACTCTGCCTTCTTTCTCCTAACATTTAGTTTTTTTACCCTGCCTAGTTCTACTCTGCCCTATCACAATGACTAAAACAGCTTTTTTATTCATTAACCAATAAAAACAACACATAAACAGAAAGACCTCCCACATCATCTTTCCTTTTCTCTTTAAATAAAAAGGAAGGTTTTATTTAAACTGAAAAGGGGAGGTAATGTGGGATTTCTCTCTGTATGCTGTGAATACCATTGGTTAATAAAGAAACTGTCTTGGCCTGATAGGGTAGGACAATTCTAGGCAGGGGAAACTAAACTGAATGCTGGGCGAAATAAGGCAGAGTTAAAGAGAAGTCATGTAGCCTCACTGGAGACAGATGCCAGAACTTTACTCAGTAAGCCACAGCCTTGTGGCAATACACAGACTAATAGAGATGGGTTAAATTAAGGTATAAAGAGTATCCAGAAATACTCTTAAGCTATTAGCCAAACAGTATTGAAAATAATATAGTTTCTATATGATTATTTTAGGACTGAGCAGCCAGGAACAAGCAAGCAGCCTCCTATAATAGAGTGGCTTAGTTCTAGTTTGAGAAATGTTTTCTCAAAAAATAAGGTGAAGAATGATAGAGAAATATACGTGACTTTGACCTCTGGCTTCTACATGCATGTGAACACATGTGTATATGCACCAACACATACGCACACACACACACACGGATGAGACACACACAGAGATAAGAATACACATACAAAAAAGAAAGAGAATGAAATCTACAGCTAAACTCTGTCTGGTAGATGGAGGGAATTTGCTACCTCAAGATAGGACATCTAATTTGGAAATGTGGGGGAGAATTCTTCTGCTACTGCAAGAACTATGTGTTTCCTGAGAGAGCCATTATAAAAAGAGAGAAATGCAATTATTTGGGATTGTTTCTGTGCTCTGGTATTTTTAGAACTCCCTATAAACACCTCCCTAGAGGAGCACACTGCAGTTGGCATGCCAGAGAAAATCAGGCTGTTCACAGAAAATGCAACTGACAACTTGGCGAGATGTCTGGGCTTGTAGATGTCAGAAAGAGTCCAGGTGCTGAGGCAAGATGTGTTTTGAGTCTTTGGAAGCACAGTTTCTTCTTCCCTTTCTCTCACTGGAAGCTGAACATCTTCCCGCTGCTGACCCTGGACATTTGTCAGTACAGTTACTTCTGTCCTAACTCACTGTTGGACTCTAGGCTGATAGAGGTTCAACAGTGAACAGGGTTAATGTTTGCAAAAGGGAGGATGTGTCACAGGGCTGTGGAATGCTAGCTATACTGTGAAATATGACAAAATCAGGACATCATGTACCTGAGCCTGGTGCAGTGATCTTTCTCTAAGAATCGAGGTGAAAAAAAAATATTCCCAGGATAAAAGAAAACAGGATAAAATACCATGATTTTTAAAATAAAATACAGAGTTTTTTTTCCAGACAGATTATTAAATAGACTTTTCTTGTTTAGTGGGGCCTGGTAATGAGAGCCGACAGGATATTAAGGTTATTTCAGGTTTCTGTTTCTCCCAGGGTCACATAAGCCTTCTGCTATGCATATTAATCCATCTCAGCCTTCCTGCCAGTAGCTGACTAAGTAGGGCAATCATTTAGTGTGCACCCTTCCCCCAATTCACAGTTTAGTTATGAGGCAAAACCTACTAACTATCAGAATGTGCAACAGAGATCAATCTGTGCCTTTTCTATTTCACAGACATAGCACCAAAATTTATGATTAATAAATGGTGACTTTAATGGCTGTTTTCTGCAAAATGGAGAGCACAAAAAAAGCGAATCTCCTTCTTTTCCCATTCCTCCTCTGTGTGGGCATGCCTGGGCATGCATTCATGGAGTGCGTGGAACTAAATGGAGAATTTTGCATCACAGACTGGAAATAAGAGCTGGCTCACACTCCTCTCTGCTTAAGCTCTTCTCTTTTTTAGAATCATAGCTGCCTCATCTGCAAATCTTTCATAAAGAAAATCCTGCAGATGTGATTAAATCTCTGTAAACAGAAAATGTGTACGTGCAACTCTAGAATGAATCCATTAGTGATCGCTGTGTTTCTCCACTAACAAACACTATCCTAGATGATTCAAATGGGAGTGTTCTCTACACAATGTTGACAATACAGTTAAAGCATCAGGCTGGAATATTAAATATCTGACCAACAGTAAATTAGTTGACCTTTTCAGGTCTCAGTTCCTTCTTATATAATACGGGGATGTTTTACCATTATCAAAATACTCTTTGTTGTTAATTGACTGAGAGAGCGGTTAATTAATCTGGAGACAGGGTCTTGTTACCTAGGACTCACCTGGTAGGATTCTTACAAAGACTAGATGAGGTGGTTCAGTATTAACTATTACTATGTTAACAGTTAATGTAAACAAAAATTTCAGATGTGTTATAATGAACTCTAACCACCTTTGTTCTACTATTGTATACTAGTATCAGGTACTTAACCTAACTGGTCAGTACCAAAGAGGTAACAAGAAACAAAAAGGTAAACAAGCCTTTTTGTGGCCACATTAGTCTTGGAGCAAAGCTATAAAGGCCCACTCCATTTTCTTCTCTTTTGATAAAATCAAAGTATGCTCACTGTAAGAGGCTATTAGAGAGCCAGTCTCTGGAGAGCCCTGCTGTGGAATAGGTACTCAAAACTCATTCACTCTTGAAAGGTTTAATATTTTCTGTAGCGAGAAATGGTGGTAGAGGCCCTAATAAAACATCACATCAGCTCTGGAACCTCTGAAATTTTGAAGCAGATGTTTTCTTAACATCCTGTAAATACTCCAATCATCTCAAACTGCTGTGCTTTCACCTTTGTACAGATTTTAGAAATGTGCACATTGAGTAATGGCCCTGTCTAATCTACTTGACGCTTATTGGTGCTCAAAGGGTAGCAAGGTTAGAAGATGTAGTGGAGCACATTCTAAATAAATCAGTGAGAAAAAGCACGCTGAACAGCAGGAGAAAATTACAGTGTCCAAATCATTCATACACTGGTGATTACCATCTCACCTGGGTCCTCTAGGTGCCACACAAGAGTCTGTGAAGCTAGAGGAGTTATTTATCAACCTGAGGCCTGAGTCTCACAGTTCCACAGTGGACCCACAAGTGAGGTGGAGACATCGAGTTCTGTGGGACAGCAGTGTGTTGGGAAGAGGATGTGCAGGCCTGGGACCATTTATTCTCTGAAATTACATCTGTAGCTGCCTCAGTTTCCCAGCAGGAAAATATCTGCATATTTGCGCGTGTGTGTGTGTATGTTGTGCACACGTGTGTACATGTGATAAGGGGAAAAGAAAGACTGATTTTTATATTTTAACAGGACTAGGACCTCTATTTCAAACCTTATCTTACTCAAATATCAATTAAAAAAAAACTCTTAAAGGGCATCATCAAGATGGATTAGCAGTTAAAGGCAGATGCTACTCTTCCAGTGGACTTGAGTTTGGTTCTCATCAAGTCAGCATATGAGTCAGCATCAAGGAACCAGGCACCCACTTCTGGCCTCAAAAGGCAACTGCAGGCACTTGTGTTTATAAATGTATGTGCGTGAAGATACACACACATACACAAATAACAATAACCTTAAAAATTCTCTTAAAAGAGAAATGATGTTTGGGAAAGGCAGCTCAGACTACTCAGACTTTCATTCACATTCTACAGAAGCTCTCAATAGACTTAGACATTTACAGCTCCTGGGATTTTGTGTGGTAGCTTCTGGATATATATATATTTGAGTATTTGAGTTCTGGAAAAAAGTCTGGCTCCCTATGCCAAAATGTTGAACTTATACAAATAAAAGTTGTTATGCAGATAATATGTGCTACAATTATTTACAGAAGTTTGCTGTCAGGCCTCATGAATCTGTGATTCATAATTTTCTTCATGCTCTGTATTAGACATAAAATTAGTTATATAGTTATGTTAGCTTGTTATATTGTAAGATATGTTGTGATATGTTCATTACAGACATATGTGATGTATCTAATTTTTCTGAACTGAAACATTCATTCCCTTCTGTAGGGAAGGAGAAAGAAAATGTTAGAACTTACAAGGCTGAGGCAGCTTATAAAGTTATAGGATTGACAAAGAACTTCCCCAAGGATACAAAGGCAACAGGAGACATCTGCTGGAGAAGAGGACTCATTTGCTGGAGTGCAAGCTGGGTAAGGAGCACCAGTCGCACGGCTTCTGTGAGTCCAACTCTGGTGATATGCTTGCCAGAGAACCAGCCATGCTTCTGTAAGTAACCACAATAAGCTCAGTAAGGAAGACTTGGGGAGACTTGTTTCTTTCGTCTGTTGTCAGTCCCCTATCTAAAAGGAACTGACATTTGCTCATGTCAAGGAAAAGCATGCAATATACAATTTATTAATATGTTTATATATCATAAACTATCATATATATATAATATATTTGCAATATTTTTGGCAATGCTAGAGACTGAGCCCAGGGTCCTGTACATGTTAGGTGCTCATTGTACCAATGAACTACGTCATCATTCTGGCCTTGTTTTGAAGCACACACTTGAAATCTGAACACAGCTCCTCATGGTTTGCCTCCCACCTTCATTGTCTTTCTAACAGATGATCATGCTGAGGGGCTCATTGGAAGCACATGCTTCATAGAACCTCTGCTTCCATCTGAGATGGAGAATGCTCCCCAGAGACTGAGACTGCAACCCTAGTAGCAACAATGAATAGCACAGCTACAATAAACAGATTTGTTTAATCCACCAGAGTCTGAGGGAGTCAAAGAAACCTGAATGAAGCAAATTCCAAAACAGACAAGAGTGGAGAATGACTTACGTGTGCCTTCTTTCCTAGAAGAGGACTGCGCAGGGAGTAAATTTGACAATGGTTGGGGCAAGCCAGTTGAAAATCCCATTGCTGAGTGGGTACTGAGAACAGAACAAGTTCTCAGCAACTCACAGTCAGAGGCTGGACCAGAAAACATTGAAAACCAGGGCCTCCCATGTTCTCAGAGCACATAGCTGGCTGAAAGGAGTAACCCTCTCCAGCTCTAGCTACACAGATAAGAATGGACTCAGCTGAGTTTACTGTGAGTCAATCCCATACAGTGTCAGACTGGTGAGGAAGACGGAACTCTGCTCTTGTGGTATTGGTGGATATGAGAATTTTAATTTTTGCTGTTTTATGTATGTGGTAAGTAATAATTACCTAATAAAAATAAGAGCTATAAAGAGATCATATATTCTCCTTGACAGATTGTATAATTTATATAGTTATTAAGTCAATGAGCACTTACAAGTTGTGTCCAGAGATGAGGAAGTGTAAATCATGATCAAGAGAAGAAAGATCATGAGCAGATCAACCCATATCTTGGATGTTATAATTCTCAAAAAAACAACACAACGAAGGACTTTAACACGATCTTGGAACTATACGCAGTGACTAATGACAAATATGGACAGGAAGCTTGAATCAGGGGAGTGAGCTTGCAGAGCAGGAGAAACTATAATAACAAATGAATGAGCTGGAGAGATGGCTCAGAGGTTAAGGGTACTTGCTGCTCTTCAGAGGAAAGTAGACTCAGTTCCTAGCACCTTATCAGATAGCTCACAACTCCAGCTCCATGAGATTGGTTATCTTTTTAGGTTTCTGCAAATACCAACACACACACACACACACACACACACACACACACACACACAACATTAAGTTAAAACAAAACAAATCTTAACACTTCAAAAGTCTTTATATGATGATAGTTCTATCATGTATCATTTCTGAGTCAGGTTTGCTTGTGGACCCCTTCATCCTTTTTACAGACTGTATTCCTCCTCTTTGTAATCATGGTAACTAACATTAAAACATTTGGTACATTTATGGTCTGTGTGTGCATATGTTCATATGTGTGAGTGATGGCCTGAATGTGTCATGGTATGTGTATGGAGGTCAGAGGATAACCAGGGATGTAGTTCTTCACCTTCTACCTTGCTTGGGATAAGAGTCTCTGATGCTTTCTGTGATGTATATCAGGCTAGCTGACCTTCGACTATCAAGTAGTTCTGGTCTGGTGACTTCACCTGCCATGTTGCTGTAGAAGTGCTGAGAACACATATGCATGCTGCCATCGTGTCTGAGATTCAAACTCAGGTTAGGTTTATATGTCAAGTGCTTTACCCTGGAGCCAACTCCTGCATTCAGAACAACTTTTGATTCAATACCAAACATTGTGGCATTTACATTTTCTGGTGCTAAACAGTTGTCTTAAGATTTATTTTCTTAAGTTAATATGTTTGCTGGTATTTTTTATAATAGATATTTTGTGTTTTACTTTGAATCATAATGAAGCTACTTGAAAATAATTTGGACCTTTTGGATTTGGCTTAAAAGCAAACTTTATTAGATGATGTTTGGAAACATTTAGTCTAGAGTTAAGTTTATGAGGAAAGGCATTTCTTAGTACTTTAAAGCAGAAATAAGTGGGGAATTTTTTTTCTCAGCAGAGCCGAAGGGCAAGAATTTTTAGCTCAGTGGATCTTGTGATCTCAGTCTTAACTCTCAATTGTCACTGAGGCACAAAAGTAGCCACAGAAAATCAATAGGGTACAGCTGTGCTTTTTAAACGTTGGTTGGCAGGCTGGGTCTGGCTAAGGTCCATGAGTACATGAGCTCTATGTTAGAAACTGTGAGTTAGGAGGTGTTCTTCCCTGGCTGTAGCAAACAGTTATTGTCACTGCTCTGAATGAGCCCTGAGCTATGGGCCTTCAAGTCCTTCCAGCTAATTTTTCATTTATGTACTCACCAGTACTTAACTGGATAGCTAGGGAGGACACTTTGCAGACCTTGAAGGTCTGTGTCTGTCTGTGTCTATTTTTCTGTTTCTGTCTCCCTGTCTCTCTGTCTGTCTTTGTTTCTCTCTCTTACTACCTTGAATGTAGATACCCTAGTCTTGCTGCATTCCTATTTTGCATGAATTGCTCTTTTTGTTGACATGACAAAATGCTTGAAAAAAGCAACCCAAGGAGTGAAAGGTATTATGGATGTAGTGTGAAACCTATTTCAAGCTCTTGCCAAGTTAATGATGAAGATCAATCATTCACCACCACTTTCCACACTTAGATGTCTGCTAGAATGCCACATTCCCTTTCTAAGCAACACAGCCCCGAATATTCTCTAGGAAGTATATTAGGTATCCCTAGAACTCAACTCTTTCATTCCTATGTCTTAAAAGTCAGTATCCTTTCCTGAGAACCAGTTTGTTCAGTTCCTTCAATGTATTAGACAGGATGACTAACCTGGTCCTTATCTTTCCTGGAATTCATGACACTAATATAACACATTGTATCTGTAGACATTGTCTAAATTTTTCTTCTTATTGCTATGATAAGACAGCATGATAAAAGCAAGTTAAGGGAGAAAGAGCTTGCTTGGCTCACAGTTTATGGTGACTTGGATTATGACAGAGAAACTGAGGTGGCAGGAGCTTGAAATAGGTGTCACACTACATCCATAATCAGAAAACAGAAAGGAAGAAATGCATGATGATGCTCATCTTGGCTTCCATTTTATACTCTCCAGGATTCTTTTCTTAAGGAACAGTTTTTACCAACAGAGGTATGAAGATAATCCCTGAGAGGTATGCTCAGAGGTTCATTTTCCATGTAACTTTATGTTGTGTCAAGTTTGACAACTAACACCATCACAGTCTTTAACCTACTTTTCACAGTATGTTCCTTTAAAAATAAGACTTGATTTGTATGTAGACGTAATCTATATGGGTACAATGAATTTAAATACCTGCAAAAATAACCAATAGAGGCTGAAGAGTAGTAAAGCTATTTGGAAAGGTGGGAAACTTTGGGTCTGCTCAAGGTTAGCAAGGTGCAGTCTCAGAACACAATGTTTACCAAAGAAGCTAAGATCTGGTCACCTGAGGTATAAGTTGTCTTCCTGAAGCTATTAGGAATCTCATTTTTTTTCACTATAATTTGTGAACTCTGTCTTTAGTTCAAAGTCCAGAGCCCTTTAATATAAATGCATTGCCCTCTTCTTCCTACTTACTTTTTCAATGTAGATATCTAACCTGAGACATGAGTATTGTTTGAGAGTACCCCAAAGTAAATCTGTGTCCAGTTGATTCTGTGTTCATATGTTGACTATAATAACTGATGTAACATATCATACCAGAGATACCCTAGCTCAGAATTCTTTCTTCAGCATTTGTTAGGGAGATGGTAAAGACATGGACTTGCAGTAGTAATACCACCCGACATGATTGACTTCAATTAGTTTCAGTGATCCTGGGAGATAGTACAAAACTACTGTGGAAATGCTATTGGCAAGAAGAGGCAAAAATTTTAGAACAACAGGGAAAAGCAAAATGATTTGAGGCTTTCCAAGATCAGATTCTTGGTGAGGGCACTTATGCTGAATAAAAGGATCAAGCTCTTTATGATGAACACATCTTGTCTCTGTGCCACACAACAACCTTAAATGATTGGGACAGGATTGAAGAACTAGAAAAATAATTGAATCATATATTAGGGTTAAACAAGGCCAATGGGCACCCTTTAGTGACTGGTAAACCATGATCCTCCTTGGTAAAATATAAAATAATAGAAATAGTTAACCTGGGGCAGCTGAGGACAGAGAACCTGAAATGACCCTATCCTATAGCCATACTGATTAATATCTTGCATATCACCATAGAACCTTCATCTGGAGATGGATGGAGATAGAGACAGAGACCCACACTGGAGCACTGGACTGAGCTCCCAATGTCCCAAGGAGGAGCAGAAGGAGGGAAAATATGAGCAAAGAAGTCAGGACCACGAGGGGTGCACCCACCCACGGAGACAGTGGGGCTGATCTATTGTGAGCTCACCAAGGCCAGCTGGACTACGACTGAAAAACCATGGGATAAAACCGGACTCTCTGAATATGGCGGACAATGAGGGCTGCTGAGAAGCCAAGGACAATGCCACTGGGTTTTGATCCTACTTCATGTTCTGGCTTTGTGGGAGCCTAGCCAGTTTGGA
>NW_026068125.1:1705001-1772089 GCF_014885135.2 Alexandromys fortis
GGGAGACGGGGAGGGAAATGGGAGGCGGGGAGGAGGCAGAAATCTTTTTTTTCAATAAAAAATTATATAAAAAAAAAGAAATAGCTAAGAAGAAGTCTAAGTTATTGGCTAAGCAGTGCTGTAATTAATAGTTTCTATGTGATTTTTTGGGTCTGAGCAATTAGGAATGAAAGAGCAGTCTCTGCACACCAATGTGTGCTGACCACATCCAATAAAACCTGAGAGAACTTGAAAAGGAATTCTAGAAACACACAGAAAAAAAAAAAAAAAACAGAGTTTAGTGCAGCATTTTGGTAGCCACATTTTTTTTTTTCGGCTGTGCTCTGTTTGCTGGTGGCAAGCAGAGTTTCCACTGCTCCTTTAAGACAGGTCTTCCTGACTCAGCATTAGGGGAGGATTTTGTGGTTCATACTAGTTGCACTAACAGCTCTAACTATTTCAGGAAGCCAAGCATTTAAATGGGGTCTGTAAGCAGCACTTTACAAATTGCTTAATGGAGACAGACCTGTGCCCCTAGAGCTGAGGCAGAGAAAATGGCTTGCAGACCTGGTAGTAAACATACCACCACCATGTTGGACTGGATGGGGCAAGAAGGCAGGGCTGTTGATACATTTTAAGGTTGATTTTGTTTTACTGTATATCTATCTATCTATCTATCTATCTATCTATCTATCTATCTATCTATCTATCTATCTATCCATCCATCCATCCATCCATCCATCCATCCATCCATCCATCTATCTATCTATCTATCTATCTATCTATCTATCTATCTATCTATCTATCTATCTATCTATCTATCTATCTATCCATCCATCCATCCATCCATCCATCCATCCATCCATCCATCCATCTATCTATCTATCTATCTATCTATCTATCTATCTATCTATATATATATATAGAGAGAGAGAGAGAGATAGATGATAGATGATATAGATGATATTTCTGCTCTTGATTAAGGTACTGTGTGCATCTCATTTAAAAATGTAATCTGTAATTAAGAAATACAGGTTAATAGTCATCTATAATAATCAGGATTTTAGTCATGTTAGTTAGGTTCTAGATGTACAGAGATATATTTCAGATGGATAGCTATTCTTCAAACCTTTCAAAAACTAAAAGAATATTGCACTTAAATGTTTTAAGAACTCAGGACTTTTCATGACAATGAGACATGTCTGCTACAGACAGCACCAATTATTTCAAGAGGATTATGGGTACTGGAGAGGCTCCTTGTGGAGTTTGTTAGTCATTTGTGCAAGAAACTGCTCTTGCCTGCACTGCTTGATGGTATGCTGTATGAACTGGACATGTAAGACCCACAGAAAATAACTGCTAAAATTTCCTAAAGAAGGTGGGACAGTTCTTTAGGTTTCCTGCTTCATAAAAGAGTCTGCTAGACATTCTGGAGGACACAGAAAGAAGTGACTGACATACTGCCATTATAGACAAAACTGTCTTTGAAATTTCCTGCTTCATAGAAAAGTCTGCCAAATTCTATGGGCCTGTAGGCTGAAGATGGATGCCCCAGTGTTAGAGAAGAGCTGTGGGTGACTGTCCAGGCAGTGAGATGTCTCTGTCAATTCTAAAGTGTTGGAAGTTGTTTACAACTCATTTCCTGTTAACTTAGGTAATGTTATATTCTTCTGGAGTGTTTGATAGCATTGCGGAAAGTTATAATTATAAAAGATAGATTAGAGATAAATTTTAGACTCACAAAGATAAGATAGATGATAGAATATTTTTTCTTAATTAACCAAATATAAATAAACTAGATATTATAACTATAATTCTTGCTTGATTAATGTTTTGTTTTACTTAATCTTGTTATATCAAAGTTAAAACCTTTGTTTTTTATTTAGACAGAAAAGTGGAGGTGATGTCAGATTCTCCTGTGTATGCTGTAATATGGTTAATTACATATTATAATTTAATTTAATTATATTTAAATTTAATAAAGAATCTGTTTTGGGCCTAAGGCAGGGCAGAATCTAGCCAGAATTCTGAACAGAGATGTAGAGGGAGAGAGTAGATAGAGTCAAGGAGACATCAAGTAGCTGTGGAAGGAGACAGATGCCCCAGAACCTTACTGGTAAACCACGAACCTTGTGATAAAATATAAAATAACAGAAATGGATTAATTTAAGATGTAAGAATAAGTAAAGAAGAAGCCTAAGCAGTGCTGTAATTAACACAGTTTCTGTATGATTATTCGGGTCTGAGCTGTCGAGAACGAAAGAGAAGTCTTTGCTTACAGCCTATAATATTTCCACTTTTTAGGGAATGTTCCACATTTATAAACTAGTGGGAAATACATGTTTAATTTTACATAAAGAATTAGATCATTACTGATTTTTTGATGCTGCAGGACTCAGAGCATCTTCAATGTTTTTCAGGGTTGAGGCAGGTTTTGATTTTCTAGTTATCAGTGAGAATGCTGTTTGACACTGATTTATTTTTTAGGGGCTTTTTAGGAATTATTAGACATGCTGTCCTAATCTCAAATTCAAAAATCATTAAATTACATTTCTATCTTCTTTCGTTTGTTCGTTCGTTCCTTTCTTCCTTCCTTTCTTCATCCCTCTCTCTTTCCCTCCCTCCATCTCCCCCCCTCTCTTGTAAAATTTAAGCCAGCAACACAAATAGTAATTTTTAAAAGCAAGTACTTGAACAAAATTCAATATAGTGATATGTTTATTTTAAGATCTACAGTGAGAACATCTTAGAAGTCTTGTTTTCTGTGATTGCAGAGACTGTTGACTTTAAATGAATAATAACATACAGTAGCCTCTAACCTGAGGCAAGAGATTTGGGCAGTATTCACTGGTGCTGCATGGTGTACTGTCATGCATACTGTGAGGTGAATACCTGTGTGCCCATAACCAAAGCAGCTGTGAAGTCACAGGATGCTGCATGTACAAGCAGTCTCAGAGATGCCTGGGAGTTCTGATAGACTTGATTTTTAATTAACTTTGGTGGTAGTGTAGTTTCAGATGCTTCCCACTTTTAAAATATTGTGTGACCCCTCCACACTGAGTCACATGACTCCTCATGGGGTTGTGACTCACTGTTTTAAAAAAAAAAACTAGAAAAGGTCTATGATGGGTGGTGGTGGCATATGCATTTAACCTCTGCACTCAGGAGGTAGTGGCAAGTGTGTCGCCATGGGTTTGAATTCATCTTGGTCTGCAGAGCTTGTTTCAAGACAGCCAGGGTCATTCCTTTAATCTCAGCACTCGGTAGGCACAGGTAGGCAAATCTCTGTGGGTTTGAGATCAGCCTAATCTACAGTGAGTTGCAGGATAGCAAGAGCTACATAGTGAGACCCCGTCTTAAAAACACCAACAAAAAAGAAACTAGACCTGTAGCATAACAGCCGAAAATTAGAGTGAAAAGTAAAAGTTATTGTACAAAGAAAGAACAGCCTTTGTTCCTGGATTTTGACAGGTACTACAAGCAAGTTTTGTGGAACCCATCTCTTCCATTTGCTGGGTTTCTGAGAAAGACACTCGGTGCTCTCCCCTTCCCACCTGTCTTTCCTCTTAACCTCCAACTTGCAAAACTATTGTGTTAAGAGGGATGCAGGAGGTCAGTCTTGGAGGTGTCAATCTGCCCTACAAATTCTCCTGAGAACAAGTGGAGAACAAAGTGTTCCCAGCACAGAAATCAAAGTACTTGGAGAGTTTTGCACCCAGTTTCCCTGGGAGGCTCACAGAGACAGCCCTGCCTTCCCAGCTCAGTTTTCTGTCGCCCTCTGTCTTCTCCTAGCTTCTTTCAATGGAGGCAGCAGGTATCAGTACCTCCTGGGATGCAGAGATAACAAGTCCTGGAAAGCTCCATAAAAACATCCATTTTGAGGGAAGCCTGTAACTTTTCAGTTACTTGTTTTATTTGAAAACCAAAACAGTGTTTTGCTTGAATAGAAGCATTTCAGACTAAATTAGTCTTCAGATCAGAAATATGAGCAAAGGCTTCCTCATTATCCAATTTTCACTTCCTTCAATAGAGGCACTTTGGTTATTTCATGTATTTTTATTTTGACTTTAATAATTTTTTTCCCTCCTGAGATAGTCTTATTTTATAGTTTAGCCTGGTCTGGAACTGAATATATAGCCCAGGTTGGCCTTGAACTCATTATGCAGTAGCCCACCACTTCACAGTAATTTTAGTTCCTTCATATCCTCAAATATTGGCATTACAGATATTAGCCACCTGGATATGACTCTTCTCTGGAGGGTTTTTTCAGCTCTCATCATCTAACTCTCCGTTCCAATTTTTTCCTCCTCACCTGAAGTGATTCTATGTGCCATGGAGAGATAAGTGGACAAGACACAGCTGACGTCTGTCTCTAATGCCCCGTTATTTCCAGCCTGCAAACCCTGGTAAGTGGAACTGTCAAATGTTCTTATACTATAAGTCACATGACACCAAGTCTGAGTGTGACTAAACTTTTCGTTTAAGCAGGACTTTCAGGAAGTTGAGGAACTGCTGAAAGATGGGGGAAATAGTAGAACACCTGGATTCTAATTAACTTGTCTAATTAACTCTGTCACCAGTTCTCTGTGGATGTGATGGAGGCTCTCAAAGATAAAAAGACTGTGCTGAGGATGGCAGTGGCCCAGGTCCAGCAAGCACTCAGGCTCATTTTTATTCATTCCTGATTTTCAGAAGAAAATCAAATCATCACAGCAATGGAGTTTGGCATTTCAGGAAAAGAAATGTGATTTTTGTATGCGTAAATCTGGTGTGTTTGTTCTCCACATCAACACATGTTGTGATAGACCAGTGTACCCTTCTGATTATCTCCAGGACCCTTTCCTATGGTGTTTTGTGGCTCAGCACTGGGTGGGTGACAAGGATGCCATGAGTATTGGGAATGGCTTTTCTCATTGTTTCTGTCACAATGAGGAGTTATTCCTTTCTCCAAACAAAGCCTCCATCTAACTCTAGTTTCTTCCAGGTCTCCTTCCGACATTGTTTTCCAGTTTATGGATTGTGCAGCACAATGACTGTTCTGGCCAGGTGAACTCTTTATTTTCCTTTGTTTTCTTCTTCCATTGGGAAACTTCATTCCAGAGAGTCTACATTTTGAGATGGTGATGCCTTTCCCTTTGAGATTCTCATTTCTGTTATATTCTCTATCTCTCCTCATCACTTTTGTCTTGTGTTTTCAGTTCTAGGACACATAGCTGGTTCATCCATTCTGTCTCCTCCCACCCCTTTTGTGGAAACTTCCCAAAGCTGTTGCTTCTCCTCCCAAGTCACTCTGCTTCCAAAATGCCAATCATGGGTCTGACTCTGTGCTTAAATGAGCTTTGGAAATGTTGTCTTTTCCTTCTTTCTTCTGCCATTTCTCACAAGCTGCTGATCAATTAATGGTCCTGGCAAGGTTTGATTCCTGCCAATACCTAGAACAAATGCTGCCTATGATCTGACCCCTGCAGGGCCCCTAATGGAGCTAAGAGTGATACACCCAGCCTAGGGCGAGTCACTGAATGTTCAGAATCTGGGGCAAAACACAAGAACAGTTGTGCCCTGCCTTCAGGACAGTCAGCTGCTCCCTTCAGAGACCTAAACTCCTCCTTATAACCCATATTACTACTGACTAGCCACTTCCCCAGTGACTTGATGAAATAATCTTGCTTCTAAATTCTGCTTTTGTTTGTTGTGCCTTTTTGAGCTTATGTCTGGGTGGCTGTTTTTGTCTGACCACTGTATCTCTGACCAATATCTGGTAATAGTATGCTGTGTTCACTTTCTCAGGCCTGACTGAGCCTCAGATCCCCTCTTTCCATTCTGTCTGCCCCTTTCTGAGACAACACTGTGTCTTACCTTCATTACCCACATAGATGTGTCTGAGTCTCTGGAACTCTGGCTTCCATTGCTGTACCAATGCATCATGGATTCGTGGATGACCACCTACTTAAGATCTGTGCACAAGCCCTTGTATAAAGTGCATTAATTGTAGTAAAGTGAATTAAGATCCCTGAGACTCGGAAAGTGTTTGCTGTGTCTGTTTGTGTATATGTATATGCATGTACATATGCCTATGTAGAATGTTGGTATGTTTTTATATATGTTTGTAATTATGCATTTGAGTGTTTTTGTATGTTTATATGTATGTGTTTGTGAGTTTGTGTATGTGTATATATGTATGTGTTTGTGAGTTTGCATATGTGTATATATGTATGTGTTTGTGAGTTTGCATATGTGTATATATGTATGTATGTGTCTAAATTGTTTTTCTCTTGCTGTTATAAAGCATCATTAACAAGGAGACCTATAGAAGAGTTTATTTTGGCTTTTGGTTCCAAAGGGATAAAGGTTCATCAAGGTAGATAGGCATAGCAACATGTGACAGGGAGGAGGAAGCTGAGAACTCACATTCTCAACTGCAAGCACATGGCATAGAGCAAATTGGAGTAGGGTGAGGCTTTAAATGTCACAGCCTGTTTCCTAATGACATAATTCCTGTAGTAGGGCAAGTGCTAAACCTCCTGAAGGAGCACCACCTCTGGGACCAACAGTTAATATACTGGAGCATCTGGAAGACATTTCTTATTCAAACCTCCATAGTACAGATGTATAAGCATGTATGTGCTTATATGTGTATGTGTTTATACATGTATGTATGTCTGTATGTTTGTGTTTATATGTATGTGCATATGTGTGTTTATGTATGTGTGCATATCCATATATGTGTTTATATATGTATGTTTATGTATACATATCTTTGTGTGTGCCTGTGTTTATATATGTTTGTACATATGTTTGTATATGTGTTTGTATATGTATTCACATATGACTATGTATATTTGCCTTTGTGTGTGTTTGTTGGAAAATGGTGATGATCAGGGTCCTTTGCTGAGGCACAGGGGATGAGTTAAAAGTAGAAAGAGACATCACAAGGGTAATATACATTTGGAGGAAGAGTGAGGTTCAGTGTGGTCAGATCTGAGGGAATGTTTCTCAATACAGGGTTTTGTACTTTGCATGTAAAGTGTCTCCCACAGTCTTAAATCTGAACACCTGGCCCATAGATTGTGGCACTATTTGGGAAGGTAGTAAAACCTTTAGGACATAGTCTTGCTCTAAGAAGTGAGCCCCTGGGTGGGGGTCTTGAAGCTGGGCACTTCCTGATTACTCTATTTCTTGACTATAGATATAATGTGATAAACTAGCCTCCTGCTCCTGCCACCATGCCTGATGCCCTGTGTTCTCTGCCATGGTGGAATACATACCTCTAGAACTATGAAACAAAAATAAACCCTGTCTCCCTTTAGCTGATGTTGGCAAGGTATTTTCTCACAGCAATGGAACAATAACTAATAGCAGCTGTGTTTTATTTTTATGTCCTAGGATGCTAAATGTTCCACCCAGAAAAATGACAGTTGTGGTATCTAGTGATCAAGACACATGGACAGGAGTCTGATACAACTTCTAAAGGCTATGCAAAGGACTTGGTAAATCATGGCAAGGAAGGAGGAACCATGGCAATATCATTTTGCAGAAACAGAAAAATACATAGGACTCAACTTGAAGAACCATGGTTTAACTAGAAATTTATAGTTAAGAAATAGGGTGAAAGTCAGAGAATAGAGAATCACTAAAGTGATAGCACTAGGGGGAAGGAAACTGAGGCTGAGCCCACCTAAAAGCATTGTTGCTGAAAGCAGTCCCAGCAAGCAGATGCTATTTCAGGAATGATGGGGGCATTGATCTGATCAGATATCATGGATGCTCAGGTAATGAGGTGATCTGATATAAAAGGAGGGGGTTCTTGTTAACCTGATTTATAAGCATTCTTGCAAAACCTTAATTTTTTGGCCTAACACAGTCAGTTGTGGAGGACAATTTTAGAGTCCAATGAGGGTGGCAATGTGGCTCAGTTGATAGAATGATTGCAGAGCATGCGTAAAGCCCCATATTCAGTGCAAAGCACTTCATAAAATAGGTGTGGAGGTACTCTCCTGTGGTTCCAGATATGGAAGCAGAAGAATCATAAGTTTAAGACTACCCTGGGCCACATGGAAGAGAGTTTGAGGCCAGTCTAGTGTACATAAGACCCTGCCTAAAAACCAAACTAACACAACATAACATGGCCCTAGCTAAAGCTTGGTTAACTAAGGAATCTCTTTGTCACCTTTGAGGAAGTGCCAGTTTCCTGTGAAAAGATCTGATGTGGGACAATTTAGAAAGGCCTGCTGACCTGGAGCATTGGAGTCTAGTTATATTTATTCACTGGTAACTCCTTGGGTCTCAAATGTGAGATAACAGAATTTAAGGTTGCTTGACTTAAACACAAAGGCTATTTCTCTGGCTATGAAAGGGTAGGCAGGCTGGATGTGCAGGTAAGAATGTATTCCAGTGATCCCCAAAGTGAAAGACTTTAAATCAGATGATCTTGATTTAAACAAAAAGTTACTTCATGGAACAAGGATACAGAACTTCAGGAGACAGTCCCCAGCAATGTCTAGGTTTTAGCACAGTTAAGAGGAGCATAGCAATGCTGCCACATGCAGATATGGAAGAATCGAGAAGAAGCCATTCTTCAGGGAAAGATTTAGAGTTCAGTCTCTAGACTGAATGTTGATACCAACTAAGAACAGAGGTTGTGTGAGGACCCACAGATGTGAGCCTGTTACACCTTGACTGGATGCCAGAAAGTCTGAGCTTATTTCTGCTCTTTCAAAGTTGTTGACAACAGATGTGGCTACAAACAAGAGATTCTGACTTAGGGTGTGGTTAATTAGTGTTTGGGGTATAGAGGTAGGTCCGCTCCACCTGGACCAAAGGTCAGAGAACTCAAGTCTGTTTCTTATATCATGTTAATGAAGTCTGTTGCTTTCTCCCCTCCCCTTTTTGAGTGAAGTACATGAGCACATGGAAAATAAAGATTAATGAATTCAGGATTCAGTATTCACTGAATTTCCTTCCCAGTGCTGTTCTGTGTTTCTGTCTCTTATTGCTTTTATATCTCTGTTCCTTTTGCGTAATAATTCTAATCCTCATGCTCCTACCCTGAGATGTATGAGTTTCACTAAGACTGGTCTTTGACAAGGCTTCCAATTGAATGTAAGTGAAACTATCTGAAAGAATGTTTTCTTTTTCTGGTCATCCTCTCTACATAGCTGAGGATGATGACCTTGACCTGCCCTTTCCTCTGACCTTGAACTGCTCCTCCTGAGTTCTGAGACTGCTGACTTGTACCTTCCCACTTTATGTGGTGTTGATGGTGTAATTCAGGTATTTGTGCAGCTAGGCAAGTACTGAATTCACTGAACCCCAGCCTAGCCCCCAGACTATCCTTTGTCTTTAAAACAATTGTATCTGTAATAAGCCTTCAGTCCCCTTAAATCACCCTTAGCCAGTCTTCACACTTGCTTGCTTTCTCTCTGTTTCTTTTTAAAAAATTTTTCTTTCTTCTATTTTTCTCTTTTAAGACAGTAAACAATTAGTAGTTGTCTTCTGAGTTAAGGTCAGAACACTCCTAAACTGAACTCAGTCTTTTCAATTAGTGGAGGGATGGAGCTTTTAAATAAAATATTAGGTAATAGATGTACCAGGAACAGACTAAAAAGATGCAAGCCTTTTGTACTGACTGATCTCAGCTTTATTCCCCAGTGTCTCCCACTGAAAGGTCAAGAGCAAGATGGCTCATCACTCTGGGTCCAGAATAGCCAAAGTAAGTTTTGGTGGTGTCCCCCAAGATCCAGAATCTGGCTGTGCTGTTCATGGTTTCAGATTCTTCCTCTAAGTAAGTTGAATCACACTACAAGACAGTTTCATCTCTGAAGGCTGCACAAAAGACTGATGTACCTTTTGGGCAGGAGGTGCCACATAGCCTTTCAAAGCGCTAAAAGCCTGCCTCCTACAGCAATCTGTGTTGGTAAGCCCAGCTGGAGCAGGGCAGACCTTGGGGATGGGAGCTGGTGGAGGCAAGTTTCATCCATGTGGGAGTCAAACCCAGTCCAAAGATATTTACATCAAATATTTTCTTTCTTTTGCCCATGTTAATGCATTTCTTTCTCAAAGAAGCCAGAGGTTTTAATGAGTTTCACAGAGAGAATTCCTGACCCTTCTGACTTAGGAACCTTTAAACATAATAGAAAATGAGTACAAACAGAAAGATTTTCAGAAGATACAGTGCGTAAGATCTGTGGCTCCCTGCGCCTGTAAAATGCCCAATTAATTAGAAAATCAATCTTTCTGTCCAGGTGACAGATAGGAGTCCACCATTGGAGGGGAGAAAGAGAGCAATCATGATCAGATAATTCTTTCTCATCACTAGAAGGCAGCCTAAAGGACATCTCAAAGCAGTTTGGATTAAAGAACTCATTAAAAAGCCACCACATTCTCTTCCTCTTGTTAACTGAATCTTGATGAAGGTAGAGAGGAATAACAGGGCAGCTTACATTTTATAAATACCTTTACAAATAAAGAAAGAAGATAGAAAGGAAGGAAGGAAGGAAGGAAGGAAGGAAGGAAGGAAGGAAGGAAGGAAGGAAGGAAGGAAGGCAGGCAAGCTCTCTAAAGACACCCAAGTTCTGAGAGGTGATTTATAACTCTTCAAAGAAAAAGCACTGTTTTCATAAGGAGGCTGTCAGGTTCTGTCTGTCCGTGTCACAGAACACTAGCTTCAGAGGCTTTCCCGTGTTAAAGCATTCAGGATGCTGAGGCATCTGCTTGCTGTGAGAGACTGAAAGGATAGGGTTTTCTGCTCTGTTTGAATGGATAGGAAAACAGGATCCCAGATAGTTGGTGCTCATTGTGTCTGTCTGTATATATGTCTTTCTGTCTGGATAACCTTGTGTGTCCTTGCTCAGGTACATTCCACTTTTTGCTTAAGATAAGAACTCTCCTTTGTCTAGCACCTTTCTGAGTAGGACAGACTAGTTGTCCAGTGAGTTTGGGTGTCCACCTGTTGTTGCCTCTACTTTTACCATTGCCGATGTAATAAACATGTGCTACCACGCCTTCTTTATATATATATATATATATATATATATATATTATGTTGGCTCTGGGTATCTGTTTTACCAATTGAGTCTGGGATTCCAGTGTTTAGCCTCACCCCGGCTACATGAATAGTGACTCCAAGAGCCTGGGAGCAAAGCTGTCTCTCTCCCAAGTTTCTGTATTTCTCAGACATCTCTTGGCTTCTTTAAAGAAGGTTATGGTGGCAACTGATATGGCTGTTTTCTTCCCTATCACAATATGGATTTCTGTAGTAGTCTTGGATCTGTTTTGAATGCTCTGACCTAGAGGCACAGTTCAGGTCTGCGTGGAACAGCATTTTCTCGCCTCTGGGCTGATTTGTCTCTAAGAATGTAAACCATTGGTTTTCATCTGTAGTTCTGCTCCTGGTCTCTTGATTTTATTCCTCATTTCATGCAGCCCATAACCCTATAGTTGTAGCTCTTCCCCTCATGGTGCTTTCTAGTGATGTTTCTTTCTGGAAGAAAATGCCTCTAATAAAATACCCAATGCAGCTACATTTTGAAGAAATTTTGAACTCTCCCTGGATTTTAAAGGAATAAACAAAAACAAAAGCAGGAAACAAACAGTTGAGAAGGTTGTTGTTCATCAAGTAGAGTCTGTGTCCCTTCTCCCCCACCCCAGCTTTATTTTAGGAGGCTGGTTTAGTACAGACATGAAAGGTCTTACTTTGTGGTTACCAGGGAAGGGTTACTTATGTTATGGGGACTGTCTTAAGTTCTCTTGTTCTCATTTTTGGCATTAAGTTTAAGGCATCATTGCTTGAGGATAAAAGTTTTTAAAATGAATCCTTGAAGCCAGACCCAGAGAAGACACCAGCCTTTATTCATGCACACTGATCAAGAGCAGATGGAGCAAGGTGAAAATTTTGGTTCTCAAAGGAAACGTGCTGTGTATGGAACTTTTTCTACTTGTGACTTTCTAAATGAGGTCTAAAGGTCAGTGAAATGGTTTCAGTGGAAAGAAACCAGAATGGCAAAGAGTTACCAGCCACGGAGGTTTTGAGATCTGTGTGTGTTTAAAATTTATAATTCCAAGGAGAACAATATAACTCTGTAAATGTTCTGCACTGTGGACTTGTGGGTAAGGAGCCAAGAGCTCTGGGAGAGTATATTTTCTAAGTTGGTATCAAAACTAGATTGTCTTAGGAGTCCTTGGTAATCCTGATGACACTTTCAGCTACAAGAAAATCTGCAAGTAGTCCTGTATAGAAATATTAACGAACAACTTTGAAACTGGCAGAGGATCCTTTTGTTAACTGGAAATCTATTTGTGGCTCTCATCCTCAAGTGTATGTAACACATGCTGCAAGCATGTACTACACACACACACAAACACACACAACAAATACTTCTAAATACATTTTCATGAACTTTCCCATACATAATGCTCCTTTAGTTTTTGTTTATTACTTAGTTGTAACTTAACAATAGAGTATTATAGAATTAAGTAATTCTAGGAAACAGTTGTAAATTTAAAAATTCAGACAATTTTAATTTTGAGAATCCTAGTTTTTGCAAATATGACTGATATCATGCTAAAGAATATATATTACTCTTGAGCAATAAAATGTGGCTAAACAGCCTCCACAGCATCATCTACCCACCAGAAACATAATTCATCCTCCCCTCACCAATTCCATAGTTCCTTTGTATCTAACTTCAAACACCATGAGGAAGGCTGATGAGGATGTCATATACTAAGTATACTTATAATGACACATATTTTATTTCTCTAGCTACTCTGGCCTTATCATCAGTGAATGTGACAGCACAGATGACCTGGCCCCATCTCACAGATAAGCAAAATGATTCAAAGATATGTTAGAGACAAATTTAATTGACTTACCATTGCTTGGTTCCAAAGCCCCCTTTTCATTTTTACTATAGTACATCATTTTTCTTAGATACCTTTACAGACTATTTTATATTTTTCTCTTTTGGCAAAATGAGTATAAGAGAGTAGGCAAGGTAAGATTAGAGTCACTCACAGGGTCAAATAGACTCAAAAATAGCCACAATTGACAGATTTCACTGTGGACAGATGGCAGCTTTGGCTAGGATGAGCTCTATTTCCTCAAAAGCAATTCTGCGTTTCCTGTGGCTGTCCCTCTGCCCATATTTGGGTAGACTTAGCATGGGGAGGGGCCAGAGAACTCATTTGACCTGATGTAAATCTTAACAAATCTTCTGCTTTCTTTTAAACTATATTTATTTTTAATTGTGTTTGCTCTCCTGAGCTTTGATCTGACCTTTTCTTATTATCCTCCTGCTCCTCCTTTTTAAAATAGAAATGCTTACTTAGTGCCCTTATATACTAGAAACAAAACCTGATTTCTTCTTTTAAACAGTTAAGTGATTGCCTTGAGTTTCAGAGTGGCTAGTGTGATAATGGGAGCAAGGAAGTACAAGGCCAGCTAGAAGAACTTACTTTCTCAGACTAGAAGGAAAGACTTCAAGAGTGAAAGAGAAACAAAGACACAGAAGCATCTTCAAATGGAGCAAACAAGTCTGAGAGCCTTGATCGTCAAAATAAATAGCTAGTAAAGAATAATAAATCATCGAATACATAGTACGAAAACATGGCTGTAACATTTGTGGGAAGTGAATGCTGATTCATGAGAATGGAAGAAATAATTTCATTAAAAGAATCACACATCGGAGGCGCAGGCGCCGGCAGACGGAGCTGGGAGGCGCAGGCGCCGGCAGACGGAGCTGGGAGGCGCAGGCAGGCAACGACGGAGGCGGCCTAGACTGGAGGGGACCGGCGCAGTGGCAGAGGTCGCAGGCGGCAGGGACCAGCGCGCAACACCGAGAGCACATCGCCCCAATACAATTAAATCAAAGAGGTAGGCCTTTGGTTGGCGAGGGCCCTGGCAAACAGGGAGCCGGGACCTTTTCCGGAAAACCCTTCTTAGGGGTGAGAGGGTTCTTGGCCCCCGGCAGGAGCCAGGAAACAGAGCAAGGGCAATTAGTAAGAGAAGCCTCTGGCCAGCAGAGAAACCTGATCCGATTTTAAAAGACAAATTAGATAGCATTGAAAGGAGGAGATGGGCAGGCGCCAAGGCAGAACATCACCCAATAATCAGAAAAACAACATGAAAACACCAGATCCCAAAGATCTTACAACAGAAAGATTTGAACACCCTAACACAGAAGAAGTGGAAAAAATCGACTTTATGAAAGCAATAGAATCCCTTAAAAAATATGTAATAAACACCCTTATAGAAATGGATGAGAAGAATAACAAAAAGTTCGAAGAATTAAGTAAATATGTACATGAGACCCTGGGAAACCAAGAAAAAACGATCAAACAGGTAATGGAAACAGTGCAAGAATTGAAAACTGAAAGGGAAGCAAGGAAGAGAACACAAAGGGAAGAACAGCTGGATATGGAAAATCTAGGCCAACGAGCAGAGTCTACAGAAACAAGCATAATCAATAGACTACAAGAGATAGAAGAAAGAATCTCAGATGCTGAGGACACCATAGAGAAAATAAATGCACTGATCAAAGAAAACAGCAAAGCCAACAAATTCTCATCACAAAACATTCAAGAAATATGGGACACAATAAAAAGACCAAACCTAAGAATTATAGGAATAGAAGAAGGAGAAGAATCACAGCTCAAAGGCCCAGAAAATATTTTTAACAAAATTATGGAAGAAAACTTTCCCAACATAAAGAAAGTTATCCCCTTGAATATTCAAGAAGCATACAGAACACCAAACAGACTGGATCAAAGAAAAACTTCCCCTCGCCATATAATAATCAAAACACAAAATAGACAGGTTAAAGAAAGAATATTAAGAGCTGCAAAGGAAAAAGGCCAAGTAACCTATAAAGGTAAACCGATCAGAATTACACCTGACTTCTCTATGGAAACCATGAAAGCCAGAAGGTCCTGGATAGAGGTACTTCAAAAGCTAAGAGACCATGGATGCAAACCCAAACTTCTATACCCTGCCAAGCTAGTGTTCACTATCAATGGAGAAAACAAGACATTCCAGGATAAGAACAAATTTAAACAATACGTAGCCACAAATCCAGCTCTACAGAAAGTAATAGAAGGAAAATCGCAACCCAAGGAATCCAACAATGCCAACACTGACTACAATAACTCAGGCATCTAGTGAACCTTCACCAGCACAACTCAAAGAAGGGACACACACACAAACTCTACTACCAAAAAAACAATAAGAATAACCGGAGTAAACAACAATTGGTCATTAATATCACTTAATATTAATGGTCTCAATTCACCTATAAAAAGGCACAGGCTAAGAGATTGGATACGAAAACAGGATCCAACATTCTGCTGTTTGCAAGAAACACATCTCAACCACAAAGACAGGCATCTACTCAGAGTAAAAGGTTGGGAAAAGGTCTTTCAAGCAAATGGTCCTAAGAAAAAAGCAGGTGTGGCCGTACTAATTTCCAACAAAACGGACTTCAAACTAAAATCAATCAGAAGAGATCGAGAAGGACACTTTATACTCATAACAGGAACAATTCATCAGGATGACATCTCAATTCTGAATATCTATGCCCCTAATATAAAAGCACCCACTTATATAAAAGAAATATTACTAGAACTCAAGGCAGACATCAAACCACACACACTAATAGTAGGAGACTTCAACACACCTCTCTCTCCAATGGACAGGTCAATCAGACAGAAACCTAATAGAGAATTAAGAGAATTACTGGAGGTAATGAAACAAATGGACTTAACAGACATCTATAGAACACTCCACCCAAATAGGAAAGAATATACCTTCTTCTCTGCAGCTCATGGAACCTTCTCAAAAATTGACCATATACTCGGAAACAAAGGAAGCCTCCACAGATACAAAAGAATATCAGTGTCCACCTGTGTCTTATCAGATCACCACGGATTAAAGTTAGAAGGCAACAACAATGCTGCCCCCAGAAAGCCGACAAACTCATGGAAACTGAACAATCAACTACTGAACCACACCTGGGTGAAGGAAGAAATTAAGAAGGAAATTAAAGTCTTCCTTGAATTTAATGAAAATAAAGAGACAACATACTCAAACCTATGGGACACGATGAAAGCAGTGCTAAGAGGAAAGTTCATAGCACTAAGTGCCCACTTAAAGAAAACGGAGAAAGCATACATTGGGGACTTAACAGCACACCTGAAAGCTTTAGAAAAAAAAGAAGCAGATGTGCCCAGAAGGAGTAGAAGACTGGAAATAATCAAACTGAGGGCAGAAATCAACAAAATAGAAACACAGAAAACAGTCCAAAGAATCAATGAAACAAAAAGTTGGTTCTTGGAGAAAATCAACAAGATAGACAAACCCCTATCCAAACTAATTAAACAACAGAGGGAGAACACGCAAATAAATAAGATCAGAAATGAAAAGGGGGACATAACCACAGACACAGAGGAAATTCAGAGAATCATTAGATCTTACTACAGGAGCCTGTATGCCACAAAACTGGAAAATACAAAAGAAATGGACATCTTTTTAGATAAGTACCATATACCAAAGCTAAACCAAGACCAGGTGAAAGATCTAAATAGACCTGTTAGTCGCGAAGAACTTGAAGCAGTTATCAAAAATCTGCCCTCTAAAAAAAGCCCAGGACCAGATGGTTTCAATGCAGAATTCTACCAGAACTTCCAAGAAGAGCTAATACCTATTCTCCTTAATGTATTTCACAGTATAGAAACAGAAAAGTCATTGCCAAATTCCTTTTATGAAGCTACAGTTACCCTGATACCAAAACCACACAAAGACCCAACCAAGAAAGAGAACTACAGGCCTATCTCACTCATGAATATCGACGCAAAAATTCTTAATAAAATACTGGCAAACCGAATTCAAGAACACATTAGAAAAATTATCCATTATGATCAAGTAGGCTTCATCCCAGAGATGCAGGGCTGGTTCAACATACGCAAATCTATCAATGTAATCCACCATATAAATAAAATGAAAGAAAAAAACCATATGATCATTTCATTAGATGCTGAAAAAGCATTCGACAAAATCCAACACCCCTTTATGATAAAGGTATTGGAGAGACTAGGGATACAAGGGTCATACCTAAATATAATAAAAGCTATTTACAGCAAACCGACAGCTAACATTAAATTAAACGGAGAAAAACTCAAAGCCATCCCACTAAAATCAGGAACAAGACAAGGATGTCCACTCTCTCCATACCTCTTCAATATAGTGCTTGAAGTTCTAGCAATAGCAATAAGACAACATAAGGGGATCAAAGGGATTCGTATTGGAAAGGAAGAAGTTAAGCTTTCGTTATTTGCAGATGATATGATAGTATACATAAGCGACCCCAAAAACTCTACCAAAGAACTCCTACAGCTGATAAACACCTTCAGTAATGTGGCAGGATACAAGATCAACTCGAAAAAATCAGTTGCC
This sequence comes from Alexandromys fortis, assembly GCF_014885135.2. Taxonomy (NCBI): domain Eukaryota; kingdom Metazoa; phylum Chordata; class Mammalia; order Rodentia; family Cricetidae; genus Alexandromys; species Alexandromys fortis. The sequence continues at coordinate 1,722,424 of NW_026068125.1, forward strand.
TTCCTATACAGTAAGGATAAGGAAACAGAGAGGGAAATCAGAGAAGCATCACCTTTCATGATAGCCACAAAGAGCATAAAATATCTTGGGGTAACCCTGACCAAGGAAGTGAAAGATCTATATGACAAGAACTTTAAGACTTTGAAGAACGAAATAGAAGAAGACACCAGAAAATGGAAGGATCTCCCTTGCTCTTGGATTGGGAGGATCAACATAGTAAAAATGGCAATTCTTCCAAAAGCAATATATAGATTCAATGCAATCCCCATCAAAATCCCATCAAAATTCTTCACAGATCTGGAGAAGACAATAATCAACTTTATATGGAAAAATAAAAAACCCAGGATAGCCAAAACAATCTTATACAATAAAGGAACGTCTGGAGGCATTACCATCCCTGACTTCAAACTCTATTACAGAGCTACAGTATTAAAAACAGCTTGGTATTGGCATAAAAACAGAGAAGTCGACCAATGGAACCGTATAGAAGACCCTGACTTTAATCCACAAACCTATGAGCACCTGATTTTCGATAAAGGAGCTAAAACTATACAATGGAAAAAAGAGAGCATCTTCAACAAATTGTGCTGGCAAAACTGGATTTCAATCTGTACAAAAATGAAAATAGATCCATGTCTGTCACCATGCACAAAACTCAAGTCCAAGTGGATTAAAGACCTCAATATCAGTCTGAACACACTGAACCTGATAGGAGAGAAAGTGGGAACTACACTACAACAAGTGGGCACAGGAGACCGCTTCCTACGTATAACATCAGCAGCACAGACAGTAAGGGCCTCATTGAATAAATGGGACCTCATGAGACTGAGAAGCTTCTGTAAAGCAAAGGACACTGTCGCTAAGACAGAAAGGCAACCCACTGACTGGGAGAAGATCTTCACCAACCCCGCAACTGACAAAGGTCTGATCTCCAAAATATATAAAGAACTTAAGAAACTAGACTGTAAAAGGCTAATCAACCCAATTATAAAATGGGGCACTGAGCTGAACAGAGATCTCTCAACAGAAGAAGTTCAAATGGCCAAAAGACACCTAAGGTCATGCTCAACTTCCTTAGCGATCAGGGAAATGCAAATCAAGACAACTTTAAGATACCATCTTACACCTGTCAGAATGGCTAAAATCAAAAACACCAATGATAGCCTATGCTGGAGAGGTTGTGGAGAAAGGGGTACACTTATCCATTGCTGGTGGGAATGCAAACTTGTACAACCACTCTGGAAAGCAGTGTGGCGGTTTCTCAGAAAATTTGGGATCAACCTACCCATGGACCCAGCAATACCACTCTTGGGAATATACCCAAGAGAGGCCTTATCATGCAACAAAAATATATGCTCTACTATGTTCATAGCAGCATTGTTTGTAATAGCCAGAACCTGGAAACAACCTAGATGCCCCTCAATTGAAGAATGGATGAAGAAAGTATGGAATATATACATATTAGAGTACTACTCAGCAGTAAAAAACAAGGACTTCTTGAAGTTTGCAGGCAAATGGATGGAAATAGAAAACACTATCCTGAGTGAGGTAAGCCAGACCCAAAAAGAGGAACATGGGATGTACTCACTCATATTTGGTTTCTAGCCATAAATAAAGGACATTGAGCCTATAATTCGGGTTCTTAGAGAAGCTAAATAAGAAGGAGAACCCAAAGAAAAACATATAGGCATCCTCCTGAATATTAACCTTCATCAGGCGATGAAAGGAGACAGAGACAGAGACCCACATTGGAGCACCGGACTGAAATCTCAAGGTCCAAATCAGGAGCAGAAGGAGAGCGAACATGAGCAAGGAACTCAGGACCGCGAGGGGTGCACCCACACACTGAGACAATGGAGATGCTCTATCGGGAACTCACCAAGGCCAGCTGACCTGGGTCTGAAAAAGCCTGGGTTAAAACCGGTCTCACTGAACATAGCGGACAATGAGGACTACTGAGACATCAAGAACAATGGCAATGGGTCTTTGATCCTACTGCATGTAGTGGCTTTGTGGGAGCCTAGGCAGTTTGGATGCTCACCTTACGAGACCTGGACGGAGGAGGGTTTTCCTCGGACTTCCCACGGGACGGAGAGCCCTGATTGCTCTTTGGGCTGACGAGGGAGGGGGAATGGATTGGGGGAGGGGGAGGGAAAGGGGAGGCGGAGGTGGGGAAGAGACAGAAATATTTAATAAATAAATTTAAAAAAAAAAAGAAAAAAAAAAAAGAATCACACATCTGTGGCAACTATGGTAATAATTTAATGAGAAATACCTATGGATAAAAATTAAGGGATTGAAGATCTAAGAAGGTATTTACACGATATGAAGGAAGTAGTTTCATAAAATATTTGTGTGCTAAGACAAAAACAAGGTTAGTATTTGGAGAGGTCTGGCAGGTAGCATCTTACCCAATTATCAAACTTAGATCTACAGCAAAGTGAGAGAAAGTAGCTGTCAGGACTTGCTGGGAGGGTGTGCTGGGAAGTTATGCAGGGAAGGTGTGCTGGGAGGAGGTGCAGGGAGGAGGTGCAGGGAGGGTGTGCAAGGAGGGTGTGCAGGGAAGGTGTGCTGGGAGGAGGTGCAGGGAGGGTGTGTAGGGAGGGTGTGCAAGGAGGAGGTTCTGGGAGGATTGCTAGGAGGAGGTTCAGGAAGGAGGTGCTGGGAGGGTTATAGGGAGGATGTGCAGGGAGGGTGTGCAGGGAGGGTGTGCTTGTAGGAGGTGCAGGGAGGGTGTGGAGGGAGGAGGTTCTGGGAGGGTGTGCAGGGAGGAGGTTCTGGGGTGGTGTGCAGGGAGGGTGTGCAGGGAGGGTGTGCAGGGAGGGAATGAAGGGAGGGTGTGCAAGAAGGGTGTGCAGGGAGGGTGTGCAGGGAGGGTGTGCTATGAGGAAGTGCAGGGAGGATGTGTAGGGAGGGGATAGAAGAGTCACCTACAAAAGGCAGGAGTTTAATCACAACAAATCATCAAGTAGTTTCAACCTGGGGACAAAATAACTGGCTCTTTATTTTCAAAATGTCTAGGTCAAGATTGTTTAAAAAAATTGAGGAAGTATTTCAGGAGACAAAATAACTGCCAGCCAGCACTGTGTCCTTTCTGAAAGGTGATTGCTACAGGCTGGACCAAGGTGAGGGTAAGTGGTAATGATGCTAAATTTCCTTGTATTTGTTAGTTTCAGTGTGACTGTGTAGAATAACATACCTGTTTGAAGAAAATTCACACTGAAGTGTTAAGGAGTTGTAAGATAATTTATAAATTATTTTGAAATGTTTAGGAATGAATAGGTTCTATATCACACTTGGAATTTTTTTTAAGTTTGAAGTTTCAAAATGAAAATGATTTAAGGGCTGGAGAGATGATTCAGTGTTTAAGAGCATTTGCTGTTCTTCAGAGGACTTGTTAGGTGCCCCAAACGCCCCTAAAATTTAGTTTCAAGGCACCTGATGCCTTCTGCTTTCATGGGCACGTATACACATTATCATATATACTTTTGCACATGCACATACACACACATACACAAACAAAACAGACAAATCTTAAAATGATTTTTAACGTGGAAAAAATAATCCCCCCACCAAAATTCTGTCATAGATGGGGGAGAGGCTCAAAAGACTTCCCTATTCCCAGCAGCTACCGGCAGGTAATGGTGAGTTGCTCTTGCTCTAGTTATGTATGCTTATGCCAGCAAAATACATGGCCATAGGAAGGGAGATTTTTTAGCATAAAAATGGGCTGAGTGGGTGAGGAAAAGATGTGTGTGAGGATAATGGAAGGGAATATGATCAGGGTGTTACATGTGTTATGAAATTATGACAGAATAGAGATTTAAAAAGAAAAGAAGAGGCTTCTGTCTTAAAAATTGTTACTATAGGGACTGGAGATAAGGCCCAGTAGTTAAGAGCACATGTTGGTCTAGAAGAGGACCTAGGTTGGCATCCTAAAACTCATATGATGGTTTACAACTGTCTGTAACTCCAGTTCCAGGGTACTTGATGCCTGTTCTGGCCTCCATGGGCATTGCACTTATATACATGTAAGCAAAACACTTATAATCATAAAATAAATATATTTTAAAAGCCTACTATAGAGTAGAAAGGCTAAAACATTGAAGATGAGGTAAAGTCAGCAGAGCAGAGACAGCTATGTGGTTCCAGTAATAATCATGGCTCTCGAAGTAAATGGCCCATGACCAAGGGTGGTTGTGTCAGCATTGACAAGGAGGCATATGAGGGTGGCATACATCTTGCAGGCTGTAGTCTCTTTCCTTCTTGCAAAGATGCATGAACTCCTAGGGTAATTTTAAGCTATGCAGAACAAATGGCCAGGGGACTAAAGTTGTTAGTTATTATTACTATTATCATTATCTATTGATTATTTTAGTGAGGCAGCTACTTCTAAATTATGGCTTTGCTAGTTATTACATGGCCTTGAGAGAATTTTATTTTTTTTTTTGGACCCACTTTTTATATTTAAACTAGGAACAAAATTGTCTTATTAGCCATCAGTACAATGGTTTTAAGAATTAAGTGATTCAGTAAGGTGATGCAAAATGCTTTGCAGTGTGTGTGTGTGTGTGTGTGTGTGTGTGTGTGTGTGTGTGTGAGCGCACACGTGCATCTCAAAAGTGAGGCTTGATAATTTTGGCTGTAATTCTATCTACTCCAAAGGTTGAGGCAGAATGACTACATGTTGAAGATATTCCTGGGCTATATATAGTGAATTCAAAGAGAGTTTAGTCAACTTGGTGAAAATATATCTCAAAATAAAAATTAAAAAGATGATTGTGATGTAGTTCAAAAGCAAAGTGCTTGCCTAAGATCTGTAAGGGCCTAGGTTGAACTCCTTTTATTAAAAAATGTTAGGGCCAGACTTGATGGTTCATGCCTTTAACTCCAGACCTTGGGAAGCAGAGGCTGGTGGATCTCTGAGTTCAAGATCAGAGTGGTCTACAGAGTGAGTTTCAAGAAAAGTCAGCTACAAACCAACCTGATTATCTTTAAAACCAACTGCCACCTCTTACCCCCAAAATGTCAATCACTACTACACACACACACACAAATTGAAGCATAATAAAGGCATGGGAGCAATTCTGAGGAGAACAGAAATCTATCCAGTGGAAGCGGAGGGCCTGCACGAGGTTGGACAATTATTCAGAGTGGAGGGGGGTTTCGACTCTCAGGGATGCCTATTTTTCATGAAGCAACAAGGCCTCAGGCTTGCCCTGCCTCACTTAGACCATTCTCAGGCCATAGGCCACACCTGGCAATGCCTTCACAAGTTCACACCATCCTTGAAACGTAAATGTACTTCTCACATATATTTGATTGTCAGGCAAAAGCATGTTTTCTTATCACGCTCTCCTATATAGAAGTTTAAATGTTTGCTTGCCATTGAAGCTCCAACCTAAAGTTAGGGCTTTAAGGAAACATATTATTTGGATATGATTAACAAAAAGCTGAGTTACTCTCTCTACCCACTGGCCGACTTATGCAGCATCGACAACAAATATGTATTTTGGCCCCCAATGTCTGTTTTTTTGTCACTGTAATAAAATACTCTAAAGAAAGGAACTTAAGGAAACAAGATTTCTTTTGGCTCATGGTTGAAGGTATACTGTCCATCCCAATAGGAAAATTAAGGCAACAATCGTTTGAAGCTGCTGGCATTCACAGTGAGAAGAGAGAAGGAATATGTATGTGTTCCTAGCGATGGACCCTTCTACCATCCGCAGTCCTCTTTCCAGGGTTTGGTCCTACTTTCAATTAAGATGTTCCTCCCTACATCAATTAACATAACCAGGATAGTACCTCACAGATATGAGATGCACATACTAGGATATTTTTGACGTTGTCAGCATGATGATTAACACCCTAAATTTAGAGCATTCTAGAAAGTAGAGCAGAAAATGAACAACCCAAAGAAAACAACAACAAAAACTAACCTCAGGTCCACAAAGCATGGACCAATACTGATGTTGCTGAAGTCTCTGTACCTCTTGCTAAAATCCCAGAATTATGCAAGGAAGCATTAGGATGCAGTAGTAATCTGGGCATGGTATATGCCGAAGAAAATTCTGGTGGTAAGTGGGAGAGAGACACTGTGCTTGAGAAAAGTGTTAGAAAGGAGAGGAGACTGGATTTCAAAGATATCAGTGTGGAGGGAAGCAGAAGAATTGGCCTTGGGATACGTTAGGGATTCTATTCCTCTGACCTTCATGTTCTTGTTCACAAAAAAGGTCAGGATATAAATTCAAGAGTGGATGGTTTGGAGGTTTCAAGTCTGAGATGGCTCCTAATAACTATTTTCCTATGTGGAACTACTTAGACAATGTTATGTCTGCTTTCATCCCCACCAAGTCCCCTACTTGGTCTTAAATCCCTGTAGGCAGAGGCTCTGATGCAAACTTGTCTCTAAGTGTGATAGTATTTGGTTAGAAAATAAGAGACTCTTGCTGTAGTGTCAAAACAGAGAAAGCCATAAAGGGGTGATGTGGGCCCTGAGGAGACTCAAGTGGGGAACTTGAGATGTTGCTTAGAGAAAAGAAGCTAAGATTTATTTATATATGGATTTATTCCATCCAGGACTAAGGTAGCTTACCAGAAGGCATGAGGATAAAGTGAGAAGCGGCACAAAAATAAAAACACCAAGACTGGAAATAGCATCAAATATAGAAGATAAGAATTTCAGGTGTGGACTCTTAGTTATTGGAAGTAACTAAAGAGTTGTTTTGTGAGAAAAGATTTCAGGTTATTAATATGTAGGACCAAGAACATAGAGGCTGTTAATTTCGTTGGGATGCTATAACAATATCAATAGCTACAAACACAACATGAATTGTAGAACGGTGTATACGCAGCAGGAATGTGTTTCTCACATGTTAGAGACAGCAATGTTTAAGATCAAGGCCTTGGAAGATTCAATGTCAGGTGCAGGGTCATTGTAGATGAGATCTCACAAGGCAGGGAGGAATAAGGTAGTTCTCTTGAGCTCTCTTCAAAGATAACAATTCTACTCTGGGAACCCACACTTTTGATCTTCAAAAAAAAATCTAACTTTCTAAAACTCTCACTTTCAGGGAGAGGATTTCAACATTTAAATTTGGGTTACACAAATCCTCAGAAAATAATAGAAGGTTTTGTAGCCAGCTGACATCAATACAATATAAAGCAAAACTCTATGTGGGTGTTTGTGTGTGTTTATAGGTATGTGAGTGAGTAGGTGTGTGCATGTAGGGCAGAGGCCAACCTTGTGTATACTTTCCTAGGAGCTGTCCACCTTGATTTTGGAGACAGGGTCTCGCGCTGGGGTTTGCTAAGTAGCTAGGCTGGCTGGCTAGTGAGGTCCAGTGTTGAGATTATGAGTGTACAACCTTTCGGGATTTTAGATTTGTTTATTTTATCTGATGTGTATTTATGCTTACCATGTGTATGCAGTGTATTCGGGGCCTAAAAGAGGGCACTAGAACTGGAGTTACAGGTAATTTTGAGCATCCTTGTATATTCAGGGAGCTGAAACAGGGTCCTTTACAGGAGCAATAAACCCGTTTAACCACTAAGCAATCTTTCCAGACCCCATTTTGGGTTCTTATACTTGGGTTCAGGAAATCAAACACAGGTCCTCTTTATGTAGTGTGCTTGTTAATTTTTGTCAAATTGATACAAACTAGAGTCACCTTTCTTCATGTATTTGGAGCATTTTCTTGGTTAATGATTGACGAGAGAAGCTCCAGGCCACTATGCACAGGGCCATCCTTGTGCAGGTAGGCTTGGGCTATATGAGAAACTAAGCAAGACATGGAAGGCAAGCCAGTACACAGCATTCTTCCCTAGCCTCTGCTTCACTTCCTTCTTCCTGGTTACTTCCCTGACCCTTCTTCAGTGATGGACTGTGACCTGGAAGTATAAGATGAAATAACCTTTTCCTCCCCTAAGGTGCTTTTGTCAATTTATCACAGCAACAGAGAAACAGATTGGGGCTGACAGAGAGCACTTTACAGTACACAGAGCCCACAGCAGAGCCTCTCAAAGGATTCAGCTGCCTTATAAGACAGTTGCCATGCATTCCTCTCCCGTATTGACACTCAGATCCAGCCAGGCCTGCTACATGAGCTGGTTGATGAAATGGATTTGGACTGACCTCTGCCAGACCCAGAGGGACATCGTTCTAATGTTTAAACAAGGGTGTCTGTTCTAAATGTTGTTTTAAATACCACAAAATATTCTAAACATTCCACACAATAATAAGAACTTGTCACTGGTTGTTCTCTGTTTTTCTGTGGTATTGTTACTTATCTTGGGAATGCAGCTACAAACTGGGAATTCCAAATTTTTGAGGTAGAATAAAATAATCTGCAAATGGAGGGAGATGTGGGTAGGTGTGTTGGCCCAGCATTCTCTTGCTCTTTGGGTCATTGTCCTACAGTGTGAGGAGGGGCTGAATTTCCAATAGCAAAGGCCTATTGTTCTGTCTTACATGAAGAGCCCATGCTAGTTTGAGAATAGGCCATATGGAGAAATAAAAGACAGTCTGTTTTCAGAGTATTTGTTACTTAGTATGAAAATGATATAAATAAAAATCACAGGTCTGCATGTATACAGATTCTGGTGTGCAATCTGAAATGAAAGAAGAAGGCATGGTGGTAGGGTCCAATAGAGCATGGATAAGGAGCATATTGATATTAGTGTCATAGAGGAAAATCTTGTTATGCTAGCACTCAGATGAAGAGAATTTCTGGCTGAAGGACACTGTGCAGTGTGAAGAGGTTTGGGTACATTTGCGGATTGCCTAGCATGGCTGCTGGAAGCCTGGAGTCTGGTGTCTAAAGCAACCAGGGTAGTTCAGAAGTAGAATATGTCTGTTTTCATGGACTCAAGCAAGAACTTAAAACTTACTGTTACGGCAATGAAAAGTTTCTATATTGTGGGAGTGTGTGTGTGTGTGTGTGTGTGTGTGTGTGTGTGTGTGTGTATGAGAGAGAGGGAGAGAGATAGAGAGATAGAGAGAGAGAGAGAGAGAGAGAGAGAGAGAGAGAGAGAGTTTTTCAGAGAGAAGAAGCATGGCTGAGTATTCCTATTGTTTTGCTGTTTGGAATTTTTCTTTCTTTTCTTTTTTCAGAAAATAAAATAACTTTAATTTTATAATAGATATTATATTGGGGGATAGAACAAGAATAAATTTGCTTTTTTAAAAATAATCTGTATTAGTGATCAAAATAACTTTATTAGTTCTTTTATCTTGGTGTGATAAAATACCATGACCCGAAGCAACTTACAGAATAGTTTATTTTGGCTTATGGTCTTTGAATATAGTGGGATAATTTAGAGGAAAGCTATGGCAGCAGTTGGCTATGACAAGATGCTAGGGGATAAAATCTCTTGCCATATGCAGAAAACTTGGAGAATGAATTGGTAGTGGGGCAAGGCTATAACTTCTCAAAGCCTGCCCCCAGTGATGTACTTCCTCCTGCAAGGTTCTGCCTGCTAAATGTTTCTTAACAGCTTCACAGACTAGTGACAAAATTAAAATGTGCAACCTATTTGGGGACGTTCATTATTCATACCACCATAGTAATTGATGGTGGAAATTGAGAAAGTGATTATCATGACAATTATGAAGAGGAAGAATGGGTCTCAGGGTGAGCATGTGATCCAAATGGGTGGGGTTTAATAATGAGTCAGACAGGAAGTGAGGCTGAGGAATGAGACTGGGCCATAAGTAAGGCTGATGAGAAAGGCAGTATCAAGGATAACACCCAGTAACTGGGCTGTTTCCTCTTATTCCACTCATTGCTGGTGCACCCCAAGACAGGGCTAGAGACAATACCAAAAGAAAAATAGAAACCTTTTTCCTTGCTTGTAAAGGTTAGAGAAACTTGCCAACGTAAAGGATTCAAAATCAGCAGAATGGACTTCAACTCAATGCTCTCCTGCACAGCTAAGTTTATCTTATGTAACATGTACCAAGCATGGTGCTGGGAGCCATCTAGACACATCTTAAAGGTTTCCGTGGAGCTGCACAGTCATCTGTTATACTAGATGAGTGTTCAGAAAGCTGATGCTCTCCAGGAATGTGAGAAGTGGCTACAGGGAAAGATAGAACACCTCTAATTAGTGAGGCAACTCTCCTCAAGAACTAGACTGCCTTGCAAGAAATTGGACCGCCTTTACCTTACAGTAGACACAAGATACTCCAGGGTGAGCTTGAGGTTAATGGGAGGCTTGTGCTGTAAATACAGGTGACCTCAGGACATTTCACATTCTGGGCAAGAGTTTGTTTGTATCCCTGGCTTCTTCTCACACTCCTAGGAACCTCCTATAAGATTCAGTGTTGGTGGTGTTGATGGCTTCATCTCCGCAGATAATAACATGCTCTCTAATTATCACATCTGTATTTTACAAGAGCTAATTAGAAAGAATTTCCTAGCCAGGGAATTTGCTGACAAGAGGAGTACAAAGCGAATATATAACCTGAGTACCTAGGGATGCTGAGTCTAGGAGCACACTAATCTCTCCATCTCTAGTGATGACAGATGTTTGATGGCTCTTCGCAGTAGCCCCCGCATACCACATTTTCCCAACTGCTTCAACCTCCACTCTCTCAAACACACTCATCATTTCCATGCAAATGTCATTGTCTAGATAAAAAAAAAAAAGAAGAAAGAAAAAGAAAGAAAGGAAGGAAGGAAGGAAGGAAGGAAGGAAGGAAGGAAGGAAGGAAGGAAGGAAGAAAAGAGAAAACCTGTGAGGGAAATCATGGGCTTCTATCATAATAGTAGCTCACCCCGACACACACCATTCCACTGCAACTTTCAGTTAACATTTGCATATTGTTATTATGCTTAATCCAGGACCTGAACCTCCTGCCTAAGATCAGAGTTCTCTGCATGTCAGTGTGGGCTCTGTAGTTTGTCCTTTATCCATTCCTACTGTTCTTTGACAGATAAACAGAGATTGAGACTAGAAGACAGACTTTGCTAGTATTACTTGAAGTCACCAAGCAAAAGCTATTGTCAGTTGTCCTTACTTCCTGTCTATCCAGGTGTCAGGCCAGTGTCTGGAGCAGAGGAGGGTTGGGAGTAGAGTCCGAATGACTGACTCTCAAGGTTGTTGGTTGTGAGCTTGAAGAATCAGGTACAGAGTGCCCAGCGTTAGTGCCTGTGTGAAATTTATCAGGAGGAATAGGTGAGAGTTGCTAGTTAGTGAATGTAGTTTCTGAAACAAGCTAAATGTTTTACAAAATGCCAGTTTGTAGCTGGGGCTGTGTCTCATTTGGCAGAGTGCTTGCCTAGCATGCGCAAGGTCCTGGGTTCCATTCCCAGTACTATAGGAAACAGCTTTGTGACAAAATTCTGTAATCCTGTAACTCAGTAAGTGGAGTCAGAGAAGCAGGAATTCTAGCGAGCCTTAGATATATATTACCCGGCTCAAATAAAGAAAACAGCAATGAGTTCTCTGATGATGTGCTTATATTTATATTCCAGGTTGCTAAAGGCAGAACCAGGGACAAAAAGAAACTGTTTGTAATATGCTTTCTGCTACAGATTCTCTGGAGATGACCTACTGGAATATTGTATTGAGGATTCTGAAATATACTATGGGCTCATTGGAAATTAATTAGCATTCCTATATACATGCTACATAATTCACTTTTTCTAGAGAGTTCCTTGAATAACCCTGAGACAACCCATGCTCTTGACTCCGCCTCACAGCCCACTTTGGACAGAGACGCATACCCTTTGTCAAAAGCAGTCTTTCTAGGATCAGACGAAATGCACCTTTCAACATACAGGGCCACTGCTTGCTTGGGTGAGAACAAATAATTTAATGAGCAGGAACAATGTGTGAATCAGTTTTAACAAGGGGGGTTAGTAGGTCAGTGATTTAAAAATAACTTTTGTGTATTTCCAGCATAATAAAAGATGTTCACTTCACAGACCCTTGAACAGCTTTAATTTGATATTCTTTCAAATGCTGGGAAGCTGTCAGTCCCACATGAGTGGCAACACATTTTTAAAGCAGGAATGCCAGTAAGAAAAAGACACACTGAGAAATAGCTGGGTCAGCCTTCCAAGAAGCCAGTGTTCTTTAGCACTGATCTAGTGTTCAACTGCAGATAATATTTTTATGAAGCCTACCGATTAAACATTTGCTGATCTCTCTCCTGGCAGGAGTACAGAAATACAATAATTGTTATGAATGGTCTTTCAGAGCTGGGCTTACGGAAGATACCACTCTGAGATCCACAGAGAATTCTCATGGGGTGCTGTTGTTTTTCTTTTGCTTCTACCGAATTTATAAATGTCTTGGGTCATTATTTGCCTGATCACAACAGCATGTATTCATGAATATGCATCAACTAAAATCCTGCAATTTTATGTGCTAATTTGCTCATGTCTTTAGGTGTTTATAGCAATTAAATAAGACCTTCATAAATTTAGAGAAAATAGAAATGGCTTATGTGGTTGGATATCAGATTCTGAAATAAATTATGTTTTATGTAGCCATTAATTTGTTGATTGGTTTATCACATCACGTATTTCCCCATTTAGTTATATTTCTTCTTTAGCAATGAGTGGTCTCACTTTTGTTTCTTTGATTGGCCTTTTATAGCTTATGAATGTAACTAATTGTTATCTTGGCTAGAGGCTGACTATTCTGCTGTTTTATATTTTACTTTAAAAATATTTATTTTTATTTTTTAGTTACATGCATGTGTATGTATGTGTGTGTGCAAGTGTGTTATTTGTGTACATATGCCTGAATTTCACATGTGTACTTGTGTGTATGTGTAGAGGCCAGAAGTTGAAGTTATATGTTTTCCTAATGGTTGTTAACCTTCTTTCTTCAGACACTGTCTCTCACTGAACCCAGATATCACTGATTCAGCAAGGCTAGCCAGGGGACACAGGGATGCTCTGTTACTGTGTCCCTGTGCTGGAGTATAGAAGCACACAATTATACTGAGATCTTTATGTAGGTACTCGGGCCTAGAACTCAGGTCCTCAAACATTGCTTACAATCATTCTCTTGACTAGAGCCTCTTGTAACTTACCAAAGTAGAGCAGGGTCCTGTCATAGTGGTACCAGGTCAGAGGTTCCCAGGTATGGAAGGTCTGCAGAGCTCAGTGACTCTGATGACCCGAGAAGGCAGCATTAGAGTTGTGACAGTCTTGTAGAGCACAGTGGTAGGCACTGTTCTATATGCAGGGAGTAGCTAGGCAGAGAATGGGAACAGGGTCCAGAAAGGATGAGCCATCCGGAGAACTGGCATGTACCAGCTTGACAAATACCAAGAAAAAACAAAACAAAACAAAACAAAATTAACCAAACCACTGCAAGACGGGTTGTGAAAAGTGGGAGCAACACGGCCATGGGCATGTATGGAGGAAGAAGCAGCATCTGCAACATTGAGTTGCAGTGGCATGCACACTTATACTCAAATTTATAGTGAACAAAGAGTAATTTTTGCACAATATGTATAATTCACTTGCTGGGCATTCTTGTTTTAAATATCTAAATTTTCATTTAATTGAGAAGCCTATGGTTAATTTTAAAACTTTCAGTTTCAAAGGACATTGATTTCCATGAAAAGAAACTTGCTATTCATAAGCAAAAATGATAGAGAGTTAGCTATGGAGAGACAGATAATTGCCATAGGCAGTTAGTGGTGTGTGTGTGTGTGTGTGTGTGTGTGTGTGTGTGTGTGTGTGTGTGATAGACAGACAGACAGACAGACTGACTGACTGACTGACAGATTCAGGTTTTGGCATTTGTTACTTATTTTCATAATCTCTCATTACTTTACTCCTTTTCAAGATGTTACAACTGCCATGTCAGAAATGGGCTGCTGGCTGCTGTGTCCTATGAAACTATCAAAACTGCATGTGCCCAGAGAGATCCTATCCCATCGAAAAGAAATATACTGACTTTTACAAATGTCTGTCTAGATGATTCTGAGCCACAAATGTCTTGAGAGCATGTAGATAATTGATCCCTCATTTGCATAAAGACCCATGTAGCTGACATTTTTTTCTTTTCATTCATATACTTGGGATAATAGAGACAATTAGCCAGACTTGTCCCCATAGAGAAAGCATCACTGTCTTGAGGGAACGGTTTGAAGATCTAGTTCTTAATCTCTTTTCTGTCTTATTGATATATCTTCAGTTTTTCTAATCACCTCAGTGGTCTATGATCATCACTCTAGACTCTGCTCAGTGCATCCTGCACATGGCCTAGTGTACAGTAGAAGCTGAAAAAAATTCTTAAAATGAGTGGATGGATAGGTAAATTATCTCTCAGTAATAAGCCTAATTATGCCTGATAATTATTATAGATTTTTCTTAAATAGTTTAATTTCCAGTGTAGCTATAGCAACAGAGGGATATCTTGTTTGAATAGATGAAAGCTAATCAATATTGAATGTGAACTTTGAGTCAGCAATTAGGCAAGAAAAGATGTATGCTATGGTGCATGCATATGCCTGTATTCAGCACACACATGTTCATATGTGGAGTCAGAAACTGGGTAAGACAATATATGCATTATACTGCACTCATATACATATACATATATGTATCATTATAGTCATATTGTGAGGAAGCATGCGTTTGTAACTGGATTGCATAAATATGATGTAGATGGCTCATCTGTCTATGTGTTACTTTCATTGGTTAATAAAGAAACTGCCTTGGCCTTTTGATAGACCAGCCCTTAGGTGGGTGGAGTAGACAGAACAGAATTCTGGGGGAAAGAAAGCAGAGTCAGGCAGATGCCATGCTTCTCCTACCCAAGACGGACGGTGGTTAGAATCTTCCCGGTAACCCACTACTTCATGGTGCTACACAGATTATTAGAAATGGGCTAATCAAGATGTGCGAGTTAGCCAATAAGAGGCTAGAAATAATGGGCCAGGCAGTGAATACAGTTTCCGTGTATTATTTCTGGGGCTAAGCTAGCCATGCGGGAGCCGGGCAGTATGAAAAGAAGGCCTGCTTGCCTCACTATTATATAAATAAGGTGGGGAAAACCCTCATGTGTTAAGAAGTGAGGTTGGAACACAACGTGGCTCTCTCTGAGCTGCTATGACTTCTCCCTGGACTCCATGCAGAATTCCTGAGTGGGTATGCAGCCGTCCTTCATGGTTTTCTTCTGTTTCAGCCATTCTGCAGGGCAGCCTCAGTCAACCACATGTCTGACCTATGCAGGAACCCTTTCTCAGGAGAGCAAGACACAGAGGCCAGCTTTCTGACTAGATCTTCCAGACTCTTAGAAAGCCAACATGTTCCTTTCATTACCACTAGGCTCCTTCATGCTACATGTAAATGTACACTCATGTAATAATTAAAATGTGTAGATATTATAATTCCTATCTTGCCTTAGTCAGTGATTAGAAAATTCATAAACAACAGGAATTTAATAATTTTGTATGTCAGGAGTCAGGGTGTCGAAGCGGTTAACTGTGCTCAGGAAGATTCTCCTTGAAACCTAGCAATCTGGAGCTTCTGACCTGGTACATCAGGTCCTGGGAGAGACCTTTAAGAATGTGTTCCTGTTCAGCTGGAATGTGGTTCAGTTGGTGGAGTGATTGCCTAACCACACAAAACCTTGGGTTTGATCTTTGTCATTACATACAAGGGACATGCTGACACAAACCCACAACAACAGGACTCAGTAGTTGGAAGCATAAAGATCATCAAGGTCATCTTTGTCTACATAGTGAATTCCAGGCTAGCCTGAGCTACATAAAACTCGGTTTAAAAAAAGAAAAAAAAATGAAAGGAAGAAAGCAGTCCTAATGTTTGGTGAAATATGTACAATCAAGTGTTTTTACATTAACTTTCGTAAAGAACTCACTGACCTCAGCACCTTGAAGATGCAGGTGCCCAGACTTGCATGCACCTCTGTAACAGTCCTTCGAGGGCACTGAGCACAGTCAACAAGATTATCACCAACCATCAGGGACATTTGGGAGTGTGGGGCAGCTGCAGCCATGGTATCTTCTCGTGAGTGGGGATGAATCAGCACACATACCTCTAAGGAGTCAGCACTTAGGCTGGGTTTTCAGGGATGAGGGTGTTGAAATCTAGCTTTTGGCAAGAAAGAATCTACCTTGCTTGACAGGGGTGGTGGAAATTATCTAGGCTCTGAGTCAAGCTGGGAGCACAGAGGCTTGTGAGTTATGATACCTGAACCCAAAAGAGAGGGGAGATGGGGGGGCAATTAGGGGCTCTGAAGATTGAATAGGACCTCTAAAGTCTTGTGAACTTTATCTGACCAGAGAGAGAGAAAGAGAGACAGAGGAACAGACAGAGACACAGAGAGAGACTGTATGTGTTCATGTGGGGGGGATGTGTACGTGTTATGTGCATGCACGTGAAGTTCAGAGAACAATCTTGGACACTGTTCTTCAAGCATTGTCTATCTTTCACTTTTGAGATATGGTCTCTCACTGGCTGGCCACTGAGACTCAGGAATCTGCCTATCCTTATCTCCCCAGTGCTGGGATTACAAGCAGTCCCCCAAAAACCTGGCTTTTTGTGAGTTCTGAAGATGGAATTAGTTCCTTGTGCTTGGATGGCAAACACTTTGGTAATTGAGGCAGCCTATTCCAATCTGAACTTTATTTCAAGAGAGCAATGTGCTGCCAAAGCATGCTCCACAAACAGGTTCACATTTTGTTTTCTCTCCACTCTGGCTCTAGGTGTGGAGAATGGATTCTGTTTTATTTTGCATTTTCTCTTCAGCATCACCACCTGGAGCACAGATGCAGCTGTGTAAACAAGGGTACTGTTCTTTTACTGCAGGGAAGAGAGGTAATTCTCTCATTGGTGCACAGTGTAGAATCTGTACGGACATCAGGTAGAGCCTGGCCACCGTCAGAAGTGTGGGTGACATCCCAGCACTGATCCAACAAGATGTCTGGGTGGCTGAGTGATCATGAATACTAGAGAGTGCTTTTCTGGCCCCCAGCTTTCTCTTTCTATCCCAACAGACAGCTGACTGGAAGCATTAATGATGGAGGGAGGCTGCTAAACATTTTGACCATCAGCCCTCTGTTGAGGATGAGGACAAGGGCAGTATCAGTGCCAGGACAAAATCCTGTGTGCCTAGTAAGGTCTGCAAACCCTTCAATGCCCTTCAATGGAAGAATGGATGAAGAAAGTATGGAATATATACATATTAGAGTACTACTCAGCAGTAAAAAACAAGGACTTCTTGAAGTTTGCATACAAATGGATGGAAATAGAAAACACTATCCTGAGTGAGGTAAGCCAGACTGCCTTGCCTTTCTTGACATGATGTGATGGACTCCGGTAGAACTCTAGGCCAAAATGAACCTCTTTTCTTTATGATGATTTTGTCATGTACCCTGTGTCCCAGTTGTTGTTGGCTTGCCACAAACTAGAGTCATCTGAGAAGAGAGGAATTTAATTAACAGAATGCCCCCACCAGATTGACCTGTACACAAGTCATTTCCTTAATTAATGATTGACGTGGGAGGGCTCAGCCCATTGTGGGTGGTGAGGCCTCTGAACCACATTAAAAAGCAGAATGAGCAAGTCATCTGAAAGCAGCACTCCTCCATGGTCTCTACTTTAGTTCTAGCCTCCAGGTTCCTGCTCTGACTTCCTCAAATGAGCAATGCGATTTGAAACTGTAAGCTGAAATAAACCCTTTCCTCTCCAAGCTGTTTTTGTTACAGTGTTTCACCACAGCAATAGAAACCCTAGTTAGTACTAAGGCATTTTGTTCCAATGACGAGAAAGGTGACTCCGGTTCCAGTCCTTACATGATTACAGAGCCATCTCCAGAACTTGACTGTCATCTGTCCTCAAATTTGCTTCTTAGGCTAGCTGTCTTCATTGACTCTCACTCTTCCCACTGAAATGGTTCAGTTTTCTTACTATCAGGTGAACCAGTTAGACCTGGTGTAACCTGTATTGGTAACTCTGCTACATTGAAGGTGCCATACAGATGTCCCACAAAGTAGACCTCATTAAAGGTCTGTAGACAAGATAGGGACCACTGGATCAGCCCTACTTTAATACACATAAATGTTCAGTACCATTTAGTTTCCAAAACAGTGGCCCTGGAAGGTCAATAAACATGGGAACAATTTTGTATGCAGCTTTAATTGAAAGGTGAAATTCATATAATTTTTGTGTGTATAATAGAAATTTATCTATAGAAGTTAAAAGTATATCCATAAAATTAACTGATGCGTAATATTTGGTTTTGTTGATGTTAGAAAAATAAGGAGTTGAGATTTTCATAATTATAATATCCCCACCCCCTAATGACAGCCCAAACAAGAAATAACATCCTATGTCTGCTGCCATGAAACCAAGCTCAAAGAATTAATATGACTCCATATTACCCTGAGATATTCCTGAATCTCAGCAGCTAATTTAAGGAAATTAAATTCTGGAAAAATCACTAGTAAGGCTTTTAATATTCTCATTGTCTTTCCACTTGGAGAGGTGGTTCAGCTGGGAATGCATTTTGCTTTGTGTCTCTGTCAAGTTGAAAGAGGGACCAAAAAGTCGAAGAAAGTAAGTGGTGAACAGAAGTAAAGCACAGGTAGAAGTAGGGTGGGGCAAGCGGGGCAAGCAGTGTTATTGTCAGCTGTGACCTAGTTCTGAAAGTCCTAGGAGAGATCCTCCTCTCTGCTCTAGGCAACCAGAACACGGCCTGAAGGCAGATCTCTAGCCAAGCCTCACAGAATAATAGCTGTCCTTGCCACTCTCACAAATGTCACAAGCAAAAGAGACACTATGACCTCCCCAGAGTGTACCTGCTCCACGTGTTGACAGGTGGATGCTGGGTTCCATTTTCACAGCTTCCGTAAGTAAGTAGAAGATGGAAGCAGAGATATATATTCTTTATTTTGTTTTAATGTAATGTTTTTTTTTTCTATGTGGCAGTGAAAAGTCTTTCTGCCATCAAGAGAAGCAAGTGTTTTGAATTATCTTTAAAACTATAAAGGCAAATACGTAGATGACAACATGGACACAATAGCTTTTTCCAGCTCTCTTAAAAATCTGTAACCCGGGGCATACCAGGAAGGAAAAGAAGGCAAAACATGCATTTTATAGATCAGATCATTGTGTAAGTGCAGATGCATATGTGGAGGACCTTTATGTGCGTTTTAGGGTTTGAATTCAGATCACCAAACATTGGAGGCTAGGGCTGTGCTCACTGAGCCATCTTGCTGATCTTGTTCTCAATTTGTGGGCTCTGTTTGGTTCAGGAAACTTACTCTTAGCTGATTTGGGGTTCTTCACTTTCCCTGTAGTGACATATATGTTCTTAGATAAGGGTACATATGTATTGTTGAAAACCAAGTATTGGAAGACAAAAATGTTGGATGTGGGGGTGTGGTACCTGGTCCTCCCTAGCTGAAGTTGACAGTGAAGTGGGACAGGCTGTCCATTCTCCACCTCACTAGATGCTGGTTGGTCCTTTCCCCTACATACTTTAACTTCTTATTGTTCTTGGTTATTTTGCTCTTCCTGAGCAACTGGGTGTTGATACTTCTCTGAGACTATTGGAATCTATAGAGAATGTCCGGTCCTTTCAGAGATCCCTCTGCTAGGATTATCTAGGGTCATATCTATAGTTAAAGTTTATTTTGATCCCTGCACTTATTTGCATAAGAATATTTGCTTTTTATAAATAAGGAAAATGTGATACAGAGAAGTGGAAAACTCCCAGAGTCACAAATGAGCCAGTTATTGAATTTAGTCTACTTTTCAACTCATGCTTCCCAGTGTATGTGACAGCCTTTGCTGTGTGTTGTCTGTCCCCATGATGTGTGTGCATAAAATTCACCTGACCCCTGGTGGGCTCAGGCTCTTGAGTAGCAGACAGCATATGGTTTTTATTCTCTCTAGCCTTCTGGCCCCACTATCTGCCCGAGGAATCTTATTCTATAATTTGTTGGGATCTAGAGAAGATTGTCAATTATGAAACTGGTGAGTGTTTATTCCTTGCAAATATCTGTCCCATTTGTTAGACTGAACTATAGCTATAGCTGGTGAACCCAAAGAGAATAGACCCCTCTAAACTACTACATCCACATAGAGAGTAGATCCCTGGTGTCAGACGTCCTTCTCTCTATGCATTGCTTTTATTGGTTAATGAATAAAGAAACTGTTTTAGCCAGTGGTTTAGGAGAATAGAGGTAGGTGAGAAAACTAAACTGAATGTTGGGAGAAAGAAGGCAGAGTCACTGAGATGCCGTGGAGCCTCCAGAGAAGAAAGATACAAATTACTAGCAGGAACCTTGCCGGTAGGCCACGAACTTTGTAAGAAAATATAAAATAATGGAATTTGGTGAAATTAAGACATCAGAGTGAACCAATAAGAAGCTAGAGCTACGGGAGGCAGAGGCAGGCGGATCTCTGGGAGTTCGAGGCCAGCCTGGTCTACAAGAGCTAGTTCCAGGACAGGCTCCAAAGCTACAGAGAAACCCTGTCTCAAAAAATTAAAAAAAAAAAGAAGCTAGAGCTAATAGGCCAACCCATGATTTAATTGATACAATTTCTGTGTGGTTATTTCAGGTCTAAAAAGTTGGGAACAAATAAGTGGCCTCCTACACAGATCCCTCTAGGCTAGTGAACCACTATAGAGAGTAGACCCCTCTAAGCTAGTAAATTCACATAGAAAGTAGATCCCCCTAGGCTAGTAACCCACATAAAGAGTAGATCCCTCTAGGCTAGTGAACCAATATAGAGAGTAGACCCTTCTAAGCCAGTAAGTCTACATAGAGAGTAGACCCCTTTAGGCTAGTGAAACAATATAGAGAGTAGACCCCTCTAGGCCACTCCACATAAAGAGTAGATCCCTCTAGGCTAGTGAACCAATATAGAGAGTAGACCCTTCTAAGCCAGTAAGTCCACATAGAGAGTATACCCCTCCAAACTAGTGAGCCAATATAGATAATATACCCCATTAGGTTAGTGAAACAATATAGAGAGTAGACCCCTCTAGGCCACTCCATATAGAGAGTAAGTAGATCCCTTTAAGTTATTAAATCTATGTAGAGAGTAGACTGTTGTAGGAGAAAGGACTCTTGATTGTTCCTGGCTGCTCAGCCCCAAAATAACCACACAGAGACTGTATTTATTAAATCATTGCTTAGCCCATTAGCTTTAGCTTCTTATTGCCTCTTTTTTTTTTTTCTGAGACAGGATTTCTCTGTGGTTTTGGAGCCTGTCCTGGAACTAGCTCTTGTAGACCAAGCTGGTCTCGAACTCATAGAGATCCGCCTGCCTCTGCCTCCAGAGTGCTGGGATTAAAGGTGTGCGCCACCACGCCCTGCCTTGCCTAACTCTTATATCTTAATTTAACCCATCTCAATTAATCTGTTTAATTACTACAAGGTCATGGCCTACCAGCAAAGTATCAGCACATCTATCTCTGGTGGCAGATCCATAGCATCTCTCCGACTCTGCCCTTCTTTTTTCCAGCATTTAGTTCTGTCTCTCCCCACCCCCCACCTGAGTTCTGCCCTATCAACAGGCCAAGGTAGTTTCTTTATGTATTAATGGTAATTCCATTTCTTTAAAGTTACTTTCTCTTTAGGGTCTCAATCATCTTCATGAAGTTATTTTTAAGGTCATTTTCTTTTGCTACTCCTTTGTGATGTTCAGAACTGTTGGTTCTTATGATGCAGTATTGATCTCTATGTTATTGAGTGTGTTCTTACCCTGTTGCCTATCCATCTCTTCCTCCAATTGGAAATGGTAAAGCCTGTGTTTCAGGGGCATCTCTTTTTCTCCAATTGGTGTAGCTTGGAGCTGTGGTTCCATTAATCCTTCCTTCAGTGTATTCAGAGGATAGCCTTTTGTTCCTCCAGGTACCTATGGGCCCAAGAATCAGATGGTAGTTTCTCCTGGTTTGGCAGGGCTGAGGCTCTGATGGTCAGATAACTTCTGGACCATTGTTGTCCTTGTTGCGTGCTGCTGCCATTCACATTTCTCCTTCCATGGTCTGGCCTGGCCCACCCACTGTGCTGCTGCTCTAGCTTCTCCTTCCAGTGATCTGCCCCAGGTTGCCAGGCTGCTCCATTTTTGACTGGTTTTTAATGATTGAGTTTGCATATTACATGTGTCTTGGTAACAACTAGTTGATTTGCTCAGTATTTGCATATGAGCTTTGCTGAGTCTGATGTAATGACAGAAAAAGATATTTTATGCTGTTCTACCTTATTATAAAGAAAAAAATAGTTAAGAAATTGGGTAGGGTTAAAAATTTGTCACAAAATTAACTTAAAACTGGTAACTCCAAATTTAAACTGCTTTAGAAAACAACCATGTGGACAACTGCCATTAGAATATTATGTGGTTAGCCATCACCTTACAGCACATGGGCAGCCACCATTTTGCCTAGGGACAGAGAAGAGGGAGGTTATATGACTTCACTGCCAACTTAGACAGAGGTAACCATGTAGAAATGGGTCCATCAGGAGACATTGGGTCTCCAAGTAATTTTGGATAAGGATAGATTGCTGTATGATAGTTTCTGTCCTGTCCTATCCTAAAAACAAGGTTTATGAAACATAGGATTTAAAACAATGCTGATTTGCTGAGGAATTAAAGCTGTGCCTCCATACATTCAAACAGGAATATACCTTGCTAGCAGCCAGATATTGTAACCTAATTATGTAACCTTGATATTAATTTGGAAAAAGAATAAAAAAAACCCATTAAGTTGTTTGCAATATTAAAACGTGGTTTTGCCTTACAATTATATTTTAGGACCACCACTGAAAACTAGAGACTAAAATATTCCTTCTAATCTTGATTTTACTATGTTGGTAAGCTGTAACTAACTGGGTAAACTGTATGTCCAGATTTAACCTATATATGCTTTCAAAGTTAAGCCTAAACAACATTTGTTTAATTCAGATATATCTAACAGATAATTATACTTTGATACTCAAGTGCTTCAGAGATCTGAGAACATATAACATTTTAATAATGCTTGTGAAGACATGCCTGGTCCTAGCAGCAGTCTGTATCTTCTCCAAGGAATACCCTACCAACCATGAAGAAATCTGGGACTATCTAGGTAGCTGCAGAGTTGTGTCACTTCAGCTTGTTTATCTTTCTCAGATCTGATGATGTTTTGTTGATAAAGGCTGCTCATTTATAAGTGTTTGCGTATCTGGTCGGTGCGATGAATAACCAGACCAGCTCAAGAACAATGGTTATATTTTTAATAATTGAAAAAGGGGGCAAGTCATCCTAACAGAGTGAGAGGTCCAAATTCCAAAACGGTCCATCGAGCACAGCACAGAGAGACAGAGAGCACGTGCACCTTTCTCTCCTGTTTTTCTACCTGAGAGGTCCAAATTCCAAAATGGTCTGGCAAGCACAGCACAGAGAGACAGAGTGCACGTGCACCTTTCTCTCCTGTTTTTCTACCTGGCCTCTGGGTGGCCACACCCTAGGCAGATGTGATTGGCTGAGCTTCCCCATCACTCATTCATGCCTGGCTGCTTAGACCTGAAGGAATGACACAGAAACTACATTATTTAAAACACTGCTTGGCCAATAGCTTAAGCACATTATTAGCTAGCTCTTATATCTTAAATTAACCTATTTCCATGATTTTATATTTTACCATGAGGCTCATTGTTTGCCAGTAAAGTTCCTGGGCATCTGTTTCCTTTAGTGGCAGCTACATGGCATTTCCCTGATTCCACGTACTCTCTCTTTACATCTCTGTTTGGATTTCCCACCTGGATTTACTCTGTTAAGCCATTGACCAAAAGCAGCTTTATTTACTAATCAATAAAAGCAAAACATATACAGAAGGACTTCCCACACCATTTCCTTTATCTGTTTAAATAAAAAGGAAGCTTTTAACTTTAACATAGTAAAATTACATATAACAAAACAGGTATCAAGCAAGAATTACAGTTACAATATTTATATCTACTTTATCTTTTATCATAAATAAGGAAAACTATAATTGTAACTATCTATTCTTCAACTCCATCAAAGACTCCAGAAGGATATAATATTATCTAAGGTAACAGAAAATGCATTGTAAGCAACTTCCAAAACTTTAGAATACACATGTAATTTTGGGACACCCATCTTAAGCTTACAGACCCATAGTGTCTGGCAGACTTTTCCATAAAGCAGAAAATTTCAAAGACAGTTCCACTTATATTGGCAGTTTGTCAGTCACTTTCCTCTGTGTCCTGCAGAATGTCTGGCAGACTCTTTCATGAAACAAGAACTCCAAAGAGCTGTCTCACTTTAGGCAAGTTCAGCAGTTATTTTTCTGTGGGTCCTGCATGTCCAGTTCATACAGCAAAACATAAAGCATTCCAGGCAAGAACAGTTTCTTGCTCAAGTGGCTAACCAACTCCATAACCAACTTTGATGCCCATCTTCCTCTTGAGGGAGCAGGTGTGTCTCATTGTCAGAAAAAGTCCTAAGTTCTTACAACATTTTAATGCAATATTCTGTTAGTCTACAAAAGGTTTGAAGAATACCTATCCATCTGAAATATACCTTTGTACATCTAGAAAACCTAACTAACATGACTACAAGCTTGGCTATTGTAGATGATTATCTATTAACATGTGTTTCTTAATTATACATTACCATTTTAAATGAGCTACACAAACAATACCTTAATCAAGAGCACGTGTGTGTGTGTATGAAAAATAAACCACATAAAGATGGAAAATACACAGAGTATCTGGATTATGTATATTATTGTGTTTTCTTTGAATCTTTTGATTGTGAATGAGCTAAATACAGAGAAACATTTCATTGTATGGGCTGCTAAGCTAAACCAACATACATATTTTAAAGGTATCTTGACTTCAAAATTTGAGTCTAAGAACATGTTGCTTTGGAAAAGAGATTTTGCTTTTGTTTCCACAGAGGATGAGAACCTGTGGAGTCCTTGCAGACTCATGTAGTTTGATGGACCAAGGCCCCTGAAAGGTTACTGTAAACCCCCAAATTAATTTCCGCAACAAAAACTAGGAAGCAGTTTGGAAGGAACAATGCCCAAATTCCCTAAATGACTGCTTATAAATGTTTATTTACATTTAAAGGGGGATATACTATAGAGATGAGTACTTTGCATTGGTATGGATCTTGGTCTACTGACATAAATTTAAGGTCAATTTTGGTACACATACATACACAGATTTAATACCTCAGAAAATCAGTATACACACACACACACACACACACACACACACACACACACATATATATATATATATATATGTATATGCTCTTCATTAAGGTATTGTTTTTGCAGCTCATTTGTTCCAGACTGCTCAGACTCAAAGTAATTACACAGAAACTGTGTTATTTAAAACACTGCTTAGCCAATAGCTTAAGTGTATTGCTAGCTAGTTCTTATATCTTAGATTAACCCATTTTCATTATTTTATATTTTACCACGAGGGTCATGGTTTACTGGTAATGTTCCAGGATATCTATCTCTCTGACTGTTCTCTCTCTCTCTCTCTCTCTCTCTCTCTCTCTCTCTCTCTCTCTCTCTCCATCTCTGCTTTGATTTTCCACCTGGCTTTATTCTGTTAAGCCATTGGCCCAAAGCAACTTTGATCATTAACCAATAAAAGCAAGACATATACAGAAGGACTTCCCACACCAGTGTTTGATGACTAGGGTACTTATATCCTTACCAGTTTAACAATTCTCCCCCAATCGCTCCCTCCCTAAGGTTAAGACCAGCTTGGTAGCTCACTAGTTCATTATTTTAGTTTTCTGTTAGAAGTACAGACATGTGTATGTTACTTACAGGCTTTGTCATAGCACTGAATCCAAACAGTTTTCAGGAGTCCTTAAATCTCTGTGGATTTTACTGGTTCCAGTTTTCAAAGACAAGATACCATCAGAGTCTCTATCATAAAGCTTTAGGGTCTCCATCACAGACTCTAACTCTTGGAACTAAAAGCCCCAAATAAACTCTTTCTTCTATAAATTGCTTTCATCATGCTGTTGTATCACTGCAATGGAAAGTAACTAAAACAGGATGGAATTTCTGATCAATAGGCTGCTGCACATTAATGGTATTTCTATATGATGCTTATTATGTAATTCATATATTGAGAAAAGAAAATAATATTTAAGAATGCTAGAACACAGACTCACTATGAATACAAGTTTGGAGAATGGCATCTCTCAGAATGTGCAGACCCAAATTTTAAAACATTCATTTAGGATGAATAAGGGCTGAGGCTATTACTCAGGGGCTAAAGCACTTGTTCTGAAGTCTGAAGATTATAACACATGTAAATAATGGACAGACTTGGGAATCTGCCTATTATTCCAGGCTTTGAAGATGGGTAAACAGGATTAAAGAGCAAGCTGGACTAACAAAACTAGTCTTGTCGGAAAGCTCTGGGTTTGATTAAGAGATTATACCTCAATGAATACAGTGGTAACATTAAAGAGGATCATTGGGCCTCCACATTAATTCACTCACATGTGTCCTTTTATGCAAAAACATAAACATGCATTTACAACATACACACACATACTCACATGGAAACAGAAAGAGGGAAAAAAGAAATAAATTGCTGATGCCATTTTCCTGAAAACTTAAGCTGACAGTAATGAAAACTCACACCAACAGGCCTACCATGGTCTAGAGTGCCAAGTTTTCTCATGTGTTGTGTGTAGTGTCTATAGGTGACAGATGGACTGGTTGGAGCCTAGATGACTTTTAAACAATCCAAAATAGAGAAAAATGGCCCTTGAGGTTTAAGGATGACACAACTCAATGCTATCAGTATAGATTGGCCATTTCTCAGCAGTAAAAAAGAAAAAAAAACACATTTGCTAGAAAGAAAAGAGGGTGGGGGCAAAGAGAGAAAAGGAAAAGAAGGAAGAAAAGTAAAGGAAGAGAAGATAAAGTGTCCGAAACAAGGAGAGAGAGAAAAGAAACAAAACAAAGAAAGAAATAAAAAATAAATGAGATTTCTCTTTTCTGGGATCCAAATCCAGAAACAATCAGCACCTTTGGTTTCTTTTCTATTGCCACAAAAAGCTGATGCTTGCTTAACATTTGTTTGATCTGGATTTTTCATCATTTCTCTTTGACCCACTTCTTCCTCAAATGGATATAACCAAGATCACAAGGTTCATGGACAACTTCTATTACCAGAAAGGTAATGAAATGCCAGTCCAGATTTTTAGAGAGACCCAAGAGATCTCCTAAATGACACTGAACAGTGAATTCAAAGCCATTAAATATGGACCCTGTGCAATCATCATTGTTAAACAGGTGCCTGATTTCAATGTTTCTTTCAGCTTTTTGCTAGAGTGAGATGAAGTCAAACCTTAAAGTTCCCAACAGAAAGGAAGGACTTTCACATTCAGACAGACTATGTTCTCTTATCAACAGGCAAAGAGGGCCAGTAAGACACTGGCTTCTCATCTAGTTCTCACTTGATGTGTCAGCTCATTAAGCACCTCCATTCTCTCTCTATCCAACTCCTTGATTCTCCCTTGAGTGTCTCTGGATAGGCTGGGATGCCTGTGAACGCTCATCTTTACTCAGGCCAACTTTAATTTAGTTCATCCCCTGGAAACATGTTGTCTTCCTCTTTCTTCCTGTGAGGAAAGGCATAAGGGCAGGAGTTTCTGTACCTGGGATTCAGGGCTCCATCTCTGAATAGCCTGCTCTTTTGCTTGGGTGAATGCCTGTCTTCACTAGAAAGGAATAGCTTTACTTTTCTATCATCCTCTGAACTGCCATCGCGATGTATCCAAGTGAAAGCAAATCATGTTTTTAAAGCGTCTAAGATGCAGCTCTGATTTATTTTTCTTGACATTTGGAAGCATTTCTTCTTAATAGTGTTTCTTAATGACACTGATCATAAGTATCCCTGCTACGTACTAGACATGACAAGCCAAGAATCCTGTGCTCTCACAGGGGGGCACAGTCTTTGACACACAGTCAATGAATGTTTTTCTTTAACTACAAAACATGAAGCAGAGAAATTAAACAAATATTCTAAAGGATGCCTGAAATGAAAGACCATTAGTTTGGAGAAGGGAGAGAATTTCTTCTTGAACATTCTCTGAGATAGAAACAGAACATCAGAGAATGGAAAGAACCACATTTTTTTTTTGTTTTAATGGGGTGTGTTTAATTTTTTAACAGGTTTTGAAAGTTCTTCACTCAGCAAATTAGATAAATTTGGCCAAACACCTTTTTCCCCCCATGTAATTGAAAGCCATTTTTATTCAAGGGAAATTAGTCTGTGCATTTATGATTCATTTGTGCTTAACGTCTCAAAATGTTGAATCCTAGTCTTATATGATTTTCTATGTGTGGACTTAAAGAGAAGCTTTGCAGGGAAGCTAATAATGAGTCACTGTGAAGGCCTCCTGAACAGAAAGGTAAACTAAACATCTATCCTTAGTGGTTTGTTTTTGTAGTTCAAAATTTCAGGAAGAGTCTAGACCCTAGTTAGACAGACAGCTGTCACAAAGGAAAGCATTCCTCTCTGCTAGAGACAATGCCCAGCATGTCAAACAGAACAAAAATACGAGCTCTGTTTCTTTTAGATTTTTGAACAGACTGCTTTGAAAATTCTCTTTAAGGAGAATGTCTGTCTTTACCTACTATCTTGAGAAATTCTTATCTATTTAGACAATGAATATAACTGAAAAGAAAGAGTTGGTTATACATAGAATATTGGCAGTGTATGAGGCCAGATGGACTTGGGTTTAAATCTTATTTTAATACTCACTATGTTGGTTAATTTTTATTGTCAACTGGACAAAACCTATAGTCATCTGAGAAGAGGGAAACTCAGTTGAGAAACTGCCCAGATCAGGTTGGCCTATGGTCAAGTCTATGAGAGAACGTTTTAATTGAGAATTGTTGGGAGGGGGGTCACTATGAGCGACACCATCCCTAGGCAGGTGGACTGCATAAAAGTTAGCTGAACATGAATGAGTGAAGGATCCAGCAAGCAACATTCATCACGTACTAG
Source organism: Alexandromys fortis (assembly GCF_014885135.2). Lineage (NCBI taxonomy): Eukaryota > Metazoa > Chordata > Mammalia > Rodentia > Cricetidae > Alexandromys > Alexandromys fortis. Next base: position 1,751,435 of record NW_026068125.1, read on the forward strand.
GTAGGCTTTTGAGCAGTAGCTGAGTTCCCATAGTGGCTGGACCAGTTTGCATTCCTACCAGCAGTGTGTGAGACCTATCCCCCCCCCCCCACCTTCTTACCTGCATTTATTAGTTTCTTGATGACAGACATTCTGACTAGAATGAAGATAAACTGCAGTGTGGTTTTAATTTGCATCTTCCCGGTGGCTAAGTGTAATAAAAATGCTTTCATGTGTTTATTGGACATTTTTTTTTATTTTTTGAGAATTGCCTATCCACGTCCTTTTGACATTATTGCTTTGTTTTAAATGCTTTCTTTTGAGTCAGCATCTCAAGTAGCCCAGGGTAGCTTCAAATTTGCTATGAATATGAAACTCATGATCCTCTTGCTTCTTTAAGAGTATTTTTAGTTAATTGTTGATAGGCTTGTTTGTTTTTCATATTTATTTTCATATTATTGTTCATAATAGCCATGGTATGGTATCAGTCAGCTTAGGCGTCCATCAATAAATGAGTGAATAGAGAAAATAGCTCGAGCGCGCGCACACCCACACCCACACACACACAGATACTGACAGACAGACAGACAGACAGACACATGTACACTCAGACTAAAGCGTTCAAAATTATGTTATTTGCTGGTAAATGTAAGCAACTGGAGATCCTCATATTAAGTGAAGTAAGTCATACTTAGAAAGACTCATTTGTGAACTCTAGATTGTTCATAAATTTATAAAGCCGTGTAAGCAGAAGTGTGACTGAGGAGTGGGAGGACATTATCAGGAAGGAAAAAGACAATTTGGGAGAAAAAGAAGGTGTGGGGAAGGAATATTGTTAACGCACATGCTATTCTTAAAAGAAATTGCCTATAATACTCAGTACTGCGTGCAATTAATATTCACATGAAAATAAGAAAGCTGAGAGCATTAAGATGATGATGTGTTTCTGCCTTTCAGTGCAGCCCTGAAAAAGAGAGAAGATAGTCTTATTTTAGATGAATAAATGTCAATTATATAATTTTTGCAATTGATTTTCACACAAAAACGGCTTGATTTTTATGTAAAGAAACAATTCATACAAAAGTAAATAAAAACATTAAAACTTAAAAATCAGCTACTAAATGAAACTTTAAACTAGAAAAACCAACATACAAATAAGAAGCAAATAAATCCAAATGGCATGCTTTAATTTTTTTCTTGTTGCTCTTTAATTTGTGGAGGCAGAAGCATGAATGATTTGGTATTTTCAGTCTTTTCCTATACACTTTTTTAGAATAAGCCAATATTTCTTGTATATCTTCAATATATAAAGTATAAAATACATCTACTCAAACAATAAAATGACAAAAGGAAGAATGAAGCTCAGAAGGAAGGAAGGAAGGAAGGAATGGGGGAAGTGGAAAACAACACAGCTGAGAAGGACCCTCCGCTCATGCCTGTTGGCCTACAGGCACTGTGGCGGCTGAGGATGAGCCCACAGTCACACGGCTTGAAAAGCCAAATGAGTTTATTTCAGATGTGGCTACACAACCCCTGGTGCAGCCAGATTGCTGTGCTGAGGAAATGGATAGACGATGCCTAGCATAACACACTCCAGGAGGAAGAGCATTGAGGGCAAGTTCACAATAGTTTCCAAGAATGAATCAGAAACAAATGCAAGTCCAAATGAGAGGCTTCAGAGCCAGAAGTGGAAGAATAACAAGGGCAGGGAATGAGAGTCATGGAGAGAGGCCAGCTGAAGCACGATTAATAAGCACTCAGAGACAGAAATTGTGTTTCAACCTGAAGATCAGAAAGGCAAAACAGCCAGCCACTGGCTCTTAGCTCTATCTCAGTCTGAAATGGCGATCCTGCCTCCAGGAATCTCAGAATGAGACTGAGACTGAGAGCTGTCTCCTCCCATTTTTTTTTTATTTTTTTATTGAAAAAAAAAGATTTCCGCCTCCTCCCCGCCTCCCATTTCCCTCCCCGTCTCCCTTTTCCCCCCTCCTCTCTCCTCTCCCCCTCCCCCCCCCCCCTCTCCCCCTCCCTCTCCAGTCTGAGGGGCAGTCAGGGTTCCCTGCCCTGTGGAAAGTCCAAAGTCCTCCCCGCTCCATCTTGGTCTAGGAAGGTGGACATCCAAACTGGCTAGGCTCCCACAAAGCCAGAACATGAAGTAGGATCAAAACCCAGTGGCATTGTCCTTGGCTTCTCAGCAGCCCTCATTGTCCGCCATATTCAGAGAGTCCGGTTTTATCCCATGGTTTTTCAGTCGTAGTCCAGCTGGCCTTGGTGAGCTCACAATAGATCAGCCCCACTGTCTCCGTGGGTGGGTGCACCCCTCATGGTCCTGACTTCTTTGCTCATATTCTCCCTCCTTCTCCTCATTGGGACATTGGGAGCTCAACAAGGCCAGCTGCTTTTGAGACTGGTATTTGCCAGAGACCATGGCGAGACTTGGGGTTGCCTGGGTAGCTGGAAAAGCTGTCTTGCTTCTGCTCATTCACTTGTCCCTCTCAGGTCTGTCTGATGGTGTTTGATGACTAGGGCACTGGCAGCTCATTAGGTAGTGTTCCTGCTGAAACTACAGACAGGTGTGGCTCTTGCACAGGCGTGTCCGCCCAGGATTAATGCGTTTCAAATGTAACTTCAGAGATTCAGAGTTTTAAAATTTCCTTTAATTGTCTTCTAAAATGTTCATGCTTTTTTTCCCCCCTAAAACCATAGCCTTTTGCTATGATACCAAGATGTAAATCTGTTGCAGCTGTCTTACAGACACATTTAGGTTCCTGGGAGAAGTTCTGCTGCTGTATTAAGAAATATGGTCTGGGGGAAATCTAGCAAATTTCAGAACCTATTTTGACCACACCTATTTTCAAGCATATTTTACAGATCATCCCTGTTTCCTGGGTCAAGGGTTCTCCAGATTCACCATTGGTACTATCTCTCCAGGCTCAAATAGGCACCTACCCAGCAACTGAAATCTGGTTTTAATGGGTATATCTGCTTTCATTTCTCACCCATTCACCCTTGCCTCTTCTATACAACTAGGGCACTTCTCCATTCCATTCTTTCTGTCATTTAATCACCCTTCCCATGGCTAGCCATGTTCATAGGTCTGATAATAACAATGTGTTTTTTCTCCTAGCAACCCACCTTCTCAGTTCTCCCCGAGGAACAGATGCCTGAGATCTCCAGGATGGCAGCTAACTGGATGCCCCTCCACCCATACCTCCCATTACGTGTGAGCCCACTAACTCTCTCCCTCCCCCTGTCACCCCATGCCTTCAGGAAGTAGTCAGACCTGAACTGGTGTCTATATACTCAGAGTCTGGGATGTTCTGGTGGAAACTTCACACCAGCTCCTGAATTCCCTACATCTAAAGAGTCTAGAATGTGCAGGGGAAACCCTATCCCAAGCCCCCTTCCCCATCTCTCTTTTCAAAACCTGCTGCATCTCAGCCCACCAAACAATGACCACTCCCCCAGAGATGCTCAAGACCAATCTGACAGGTTATTTAAACTGCCCTCCCCCGCAGAAAACAGATAGGTGGTTTTGTGGTCTTCCTTTTCTATCTCCTCTCAGGGGGTCTGGAAAGCCATCTGGGAGTGTTGTATCCATTAAACATAGGCTTATTCTCACTCGGTTTGATTTGGTCTGATTTGAATTGTTGCATCTGTAGAGAGGCTTATCAGGGTACAGAAACTTTTCAGGAAGTATGGATTACTATGGCTCTAAATTTTAAAAATGCCTTTAAAGATTTGGGGTTAAATGTGAACATGTTTTATGAACAGCAAGCAATATGACTGATGACAATGGTAGACAGAAATTAATTATGGGCCGGGTGGTAGTGGCGCACACCTTTAATCCCAGCACTCAGGAGGCAGAGGCAGGCAGATACCTGTGAGTTTGAGGCCAGCCTGGTATACAGAGTGAGTTTCTGGACAGGCTTTAAAGCTACACAGACAAACCCTTTCTTGAAAAACCAGAAAAAAGAAATTGTGATATTTAATTCTTATATGAAAAATGCATCTCTAAATAAGTTCCAGAGCTTTATTCCAATAGATAAGAGGTTTCTTGTTATCAGAGAGCATTGTGTCAGTTTAATTGACAATGCTTTTCCCCCTCTGGATTGTGTCTCACATTTGATGAAACCAGGAATGAATCCTTATTGTACAAGTCAGAACTTTTAGTCTCTGGCAATGAAAGCACATGTAATGCTGTCCTTGTACTTTATGAATGTTTATAGTCAGTGTTTTTCTTTCCTTGTGGTTTTAGATCTATAGAGGGAAAGGAGTAGGGTTAGACAGCAAAATGGTGCTGGCAGGTTCTTTAGAAGAAAGACCACAGAAGTGGTTGAACCTTGAAGTTATAAGAATGCTAGAAAAGAATAACAATGTATTGAAAATAGAGCACCAGATGCTTAAAACAAAGGAGGGCTTCCCTTTAAAACCGGAGAGGAACCTCACAAAGCTTGATGAGAGAGAACCATCACAAGACAGGGTGGATCCAGGAGCAACGCTTCTTCTTATAGAAGCCTTCATCAAAGTTTTTGAGGGATGGGGGCAAGTCAAATACTTAAAAAATATTAATATATGTATCTGTGAGTGTATGCCATGAGTATGCCAGTACCCATGGAAGCCTGAAGAGAGTGTCTGATCTTTCTGAAGCTAAGTTACACATCATTGTAAGACACCCATGTGACTGTTGGGAAAATAACTTGGGTCGACTGGAGGAAAAACATGTTTTTAACAACTGAACCATCTCTCCAGATTCAGGAGGGATGCTTTATGTCACTGGATTTAGTTCAGCATAGTAGATGAGAGGAAGAGCCCAGAGAAGCCTAATTCTTGTTAGGACCATAAGTTAGGAACTACAAAAACAGCACAAAACAGCTTCTTAACTCTCTGTTCCAGGGAGAGAACTGCAGGGGGCATAGCCTAAATATCTTCAGACTGTGGGATCTGGCTTCTTAAGTGACCATCATATCAATAGATCAGGGCATGATCTTGTAAAAATAGCAGGTAAGCCCAACAAAGTAGGAGAATCCATCTGCTGGTTGCCTACAAACAGTTTGGATACAAAGGCTCTCAGAGACGCTGTATTCTTTAGTTTATCAGTATGGTGGGTAGATGAAACAGGGCGTAGTTTGTCTATCTTAGAACTGACAGTATATGAGTACATTCTCTCCTCTAAGAGACATGACTAGTTACAATACTATGGTAAGGATCAGTTATGTCCCACATTGAAAATGTGCCCATCTCCTGGCTAACACACTTAATTAACCGGCTACTGTTGTTGTCTTTTAGGGGTGCCCTACCTAGACACTTTTGTTCTGCATGCATTCCTGTATTTGCTCTGATTATTATGGGTTCAGTATATGCATCGATTAGTCCATGGTAATTTTCTAACATAAACAGGAATCTGAGAAACTGTTCATAGCATATGGTTTCATTGCTCTAATTTGTCTGCTGACTCTTTTATCCTTTAGTAACGAAGTTCCTTCTAAACAATAGCCTTAACTACACCAGTCATTTATTCCACAGCTCTAACTCCTCTCATGCTGTGTCCTAGTTTTTCCTTTGCTGTGATCAAGCAACAACTAAAAGCAAGTTGGGGCAGCTTACCTGTGGAAGGGTGAGCTGTTCACAGTAGGCTGAGCCCTCCTGTCAAGAAAATGCTTTCCAGACATTTCCAAATGTCAGTCTAATGGAAAGAATTTCTAAATAGAAGCACCCTCTCCCCAAATGTGTTAAACTGACAACTGCTGCTAACTATGGCACTGTGTTTCTTCCTCATATACAGGATTAGTGGCTTCTATTCAGAGAACATTCTTTATACTACATTCTTCTGGGAACAGTAATTTTACCCTTTTTAAAAAAAATGCCAACTGGTGGACACTCGAGCCATGCAGACAGGGTGGGTGAGTAGCATTTTATAATATCCTCTGGCTCTTCAGGAAGAGCTGGAGCACCAGAGTGTTTCCTCACTGTGAGAAAGTGCTCACTTCTTTTTAAATTGAATTCTTTTGAAGAGGTTGAATAGAATGCTGTTTTCACAAAAAGAATTTCAGTAGGTTAAATTTAGTGTCATGGAGGGTGTGTGGAAGTAGCTTACTTTAAAAGCAAAAATAATCCAAGAATAGTTTCTGGCTTTGGGCCCACAGTCTCCCCTTCTCTGTGAGGTGTGTGTGTTTTCACCCACTGTTTAGTGCTGTGCTTGGCCCTCTGCAAGCCTGCAGCTGACAGCTCTGACAGCCTCAAGAGCGCCTGTCTTTTCTTCTAAAGCCACATATTTAGATTGTCCTATTGCCAAAGAAGGAGGATGCTGCCTTCGCGGTTAACATTTAAGTTTCTTCTCCTTCTTTAAACCTCTCTGCCATAAATGTGGACCATTTTCCCTGTGTCTCCCATTCTCTTAGTAGAAGCCTTGTTTGCTCCTCCTCCCAGTTTCTACCAAAAAGAGAGTTTAAAATTCAAACTTCTTGTTTTGCTAACTATGGTAGTCCTCAGCCAGCCCACCATTTCCTTCCACATCTCCAGTTCCGTTCTCTCCTGGAGGTTTGGAGAACAAAACCTATGCTGACTGAATGCAAGGTTTGTGTTCCTAGGACTTGCTTTAAGTGTTTTATAGACATAATCCTGCTTAATCCTTCCAACTACCTTAAAGAAAACTATTATCCTTGTTTTTAATGTGAGGAAACCAAAGACAAAAAGTAATTAGGCAGATAGCCCAGGGTTATCCAGACAATTAGTGACAAAGTAAAAATTCACAATTTCTTTTTTTTTTTCAGAATCTGAACAGCTCCCTCCTGTTTATGAAAGTCAGCTTCACAGCCTCGTACAGAGTGTGTTCTATTTTTCAATTAAAATTTTCCTCTATACTGCATCAGGGTTTTTCTTGTCAGAATTGTGCCAGAGAGTTTAGGGATTTCATGGCAGGCTATTTCATAATCTGACAGAAATATTTGGCTCATGGTTAGGTTTTCCTAGGACAAGATGAAACAAGATAATAACCATCCTGGGTGTAGTGAGGCAAGGTTCAGTCTTTCAGGCTGCAGGCTGCAGACCCAAACCAAACTTCATTCATAAAGGGTACAATGATATCATACAGAAATGTTAGCATAAGTAGATCTGATCAGTTTGTTCCAGGTGTGTGTGTGTGTGTGTGTGTGTGTGTGTGTGTGTGTGTGTGTGATGGGGGAGGAGGGAGGAGCAGGGCTATCCTGACAGGGATTTCTAGCTTCTTACTAAAGAAATTCAAACAGCAAAGTACCAAAAAGTATTAATTATAAAGATAGTATAGGTTAGATACAAAACATGGGAGTAGCAGGCTGCTTGAGCTAGAGTGCCCAAGAGTTGGGGCTTTTTTTTATGGGGCCCAGTAGGGGGAAAAACACGTGAGTTTTTAAGGGGCATAGTGTGTATGGCTCTCGGCTTTTACTGTCTGGATTGTGCCATGTAAGCCTTTCTGGTTTTTTTTTTTTTTTTCCCGAGACAGGGTTTCTCCGTAGCTTTTTGGTTCCTGTCCTGGAACTAGCTCTTGTAGTCCAGGCTGGCCTCGAACTCAGAGATCCGCCTTGTTCTGCCTCCCGAGTGCTGGGATTAAAGGTGTGCGCCCACCGCCCGGCCATGTAAGCCTTTCTTCACCGCACGTGTCCTCTCCAGCATGCAGCTGATTCAAACTATAGGTATTTATAATTACTCACAGGCATGAAGTGGTGAATAGAGGATCTTCCCTAAAGTCCACTCAGATGACACAGTTTGCCTTACTGTTCATGTATTTCAAATTAGTTCAGGCTGAACTGATCCATTGCTTGTCAGATATTGTAGCATATGCTTGACTCTAAAGGGAGAAAGTCTGCCAAAAGAGGGTTGTACAACCATGTTATGGTGTTTGGAGCAGGTCATTTCTTGTGGCAGCTGGTGACTGATTCAGGTCATCTTTTTTGATGCATGGTTCAGCAGCTGTTTCTGGGGCTACTTGGCAGACCTAGGTAGGTTCATGAGGAAGTTACCATTGTACATGTTTGATAGCAGGTTTAGTTCAGTTTAGGCCAATAAGAGCCTGTTGGTTCTCAGGCATTTTGTGCCTGGATAAATATCATCTTATAATTACCCATAATTCCTTTGGAATGCCTCTTGGAGAAATTCCAAGCTCTCACACCTAGAGGCTACCTTAAGGACCTCTAAACTTTATAGTCAAATGTGGCCTTAATACCACCTAAATAATCAATCAAAATGGCTGTCCAGCAGCACTCTGTATCCCAATATTACCTGGGACCTTTGTAACTCCATCAGTGATCAGGGAAATGGAGAGAGTTTCCCTATAACCAAGCTTTCTCTTTCCTTTGTTCCAAGCCTTCCCTCTGTTCTTTCTGTTCCCCCACTCAACTTTTTCTAGATATGTGGTCTGAACAAGATAATTCCTCCACTGCCCTTGATCCCACTAATGAGAACACCCAGCCTTCCTGGCCTCCATCCACAGTTCCTTCTCTTCCTCTGGTGCCTTAGGTCTCCTCTTCTCCCTCTCAAGCAACGGGGTGCTCCAACCATCCCACCCTGCCTCCACTTTCTCCCCACAAGCAGCCTTCAGTCTTTCTGTTACTTGCTTCCACTCTGCCATGTGACCTAACCTGACCTAACGTGGCCCCAGTTCTCCCTTTGCTGGAGGTTGCTGGGATGGACAGCCTGGTCAAGGTACACGTTCCCTTCTCATTAATTGAAATATAAAGAAATGAGGTCTTATAGCTCTAATTCCTCTACTTTCTTAAAAGAACTCCAATATATTACCTAATCCTGTAGTCTTACTTTCCACCATAAACATGTATTTGTGTGTGTGTGTGTGTGTGTGTGTGTGAATCTAACTAACAACCTTCTTCCAGAAGAGCACAGGTGAGTTTGAGAACAGACTAGAGCAAATACAGACAAAATCCATCAAACTAATTCAGCACACCCAGCTTGGGTTGAGGTGCTCCTGACTGGAATCTTCAATGGAACTATGATACCCCAGGTGGCATTTTAGCTAGAAATCAGTTTACAACTTGCTTCCAGGAAGGTATCCATTAAGGCTGCTGTTAAACTGGTAAACTGTGAGAAACTCCAAGAGGTCATCCAGGACAAACATAAAAATCCATTTCAATTCCTAGAGTGCCTTACAGAGTACACCAATCTTGACCTCAAAAATTCAGAGGGGTGAATAACTCTCTCATGACCTATTGCTTTTTTCTAGAGATTTCCCCAATATTAGGTCCAAGCTTAAATGCTTGGAGAAAAGACCCCTAACTCCACAGGCTCAAGTCTTGGCACTAGACATTAAATTGTATAATGGGACAGATAAAACAAACAAACAAACAAAAACCTGTAAATAGAAATACCAAAATACTGACTATCTATTGTTGTGAAGAGACACCATGACCACAGAAATTCTTATAAAGGAAAATATTTAGTTGAGGTTCCAGCTTACAGTTTAGAGATTCAGTCCATTGCCATCACAGTGGGAGCATGGTAGCATGCAGGCAGACATGGTGCTGGAGAAGTAGTTAAGAGTCCTACATTTTACAGGCAACAGAAAGCAAACTGAGACCTAGGGTGGTATCAGAGCATAGGAAACCTCAAACTTTGACTCCACAGTAAGATACTTCCTCTGACAAGACCATACCCACTCCAACAAAGTCACATCTAATAGTGCCACTCCCTATGATCTTATGGGGGCAATTACATTCAAACTACCACACTGACCAAGGCCATTCAAACAGCTTCCATAACTGTTCAGGTTCACTTGCCTCCTAAAACTTGAGGACCATTGTGTCCCTTATTCAGATGAGATCATGAGGGTCACTAGGTCCAGACCTGCTCTAATCCCTTCAGGCCAACCCAGCAATGTTCAAAGTACTATCAAGAGGGACATTAGGCTGCTGACTTCTCCCATGTTCCTTGATGTATGAGAATATCAGATCTAGATTGCCCTAATCCAAACCTTCTACTCAACTGACCTGGACTACCCAACCTCAGGGGTTCTGGGACAGCCCATACATATTTGGCCAGACTCTGGACTCTGATCTATTCTCTTTATTTCTCTCCAAATTGAAACTTATACAATATGTAGATGAACTGTTCCTCTACAGTCTCTCTATACAACTAAGCCAAATAAACACCTATCATCTTCTAAATTTCTTCTCCAATTGGGTTATAGAGTCTCTCCATCTAAGGTCCAAAGTCCATAAGGTCATCTACTAGGAATTGTTACTGCAACCCACAACCTTAGATAGTAAACACCTAATCCAGTGGCCCTCAGTTCCTTCTACAAAAGAGGAGATTTTTTTTTTATCATTCCTAGGAATAGCCTGTTTCTTATACTCTTAGATCATAGCCTTTTCCATCCTTGCCAACCCTATATAAAAGGAACCTCTTAGTACCTCACATGAGCTTCTCACATCCGTTACCAAATTCTTTCAGAGGTTCCAATAGCCACTGGTACTACCTCTCCCAGACCTAACCCAGCCCTTCTCTCTTTATGTAAAAGAAAAAGAAGACAGCATTCCTTTTGGAGGAAGAAACACAGGCCACATTTTTTAGGAATATTCAGTTCTGGTCCCCATCAGTTTTGGAATACCACCCTTATAAATGGCAGCTAGTCCCAGGAGGAACACACAGCCAGAAATTCCCAAAGTGGCCAGGTTGGGTAACATTAGGAAGTGATAGACCGAAATTAGAATCTGCAGCAAGAGACAAAAATGAAAGCTTTGTATTATTTAGGAGAGGGGATGTTAAAAAGGTTACGATCTTGATTTGAATCACCTCTTCTATCTCTCCTATATCTGGGGTTGAGTAATCAGGATGTAATGTCACTGGGTTTTAATTGTGCTAACTGGATGCTGGGAGTTGAGGAAATGGTAAACTTATCAGGAATACCTGATTGCCACCTGGGATCTCATGGGTCCCTGATAAAAGAGGTGAATAGCCCCATTTTACCCCAAGTAGAGGTTTGGAGTGAGGATATACAAAAGATACATGGTATTGGCAAGACCAGTGTGGGCAGCCACCACGTATGTTTGGCCATTCTTTACAAAAACAAACAAACAAACAACCTTCTTTCTGGTCATAGAGAAAGCAGGCAAAAAGGTTGTGGATTGACGGAGGTGGTCTTATTAGGGTTTTATTGCTATAAAGAAACACCATAACCATGACAACTTTCATAAAAGAAAACATTTAATTGGGGCTGGCTTACAGTTTCAGAGGTTTAATTGCAAGATGTTCATAACAACCTCTTAAAAAAAAAGTCATGTTTGTAAGATGGTAATAACAACTTTTTAAAACAAAAGCACAGTTCCTATTTCCTGAAATAGACAGTACAGAAACATTTGAAGTTAAGGTTACAGGTGGGGCAAAGCCCAATCTTTAAGAAACAGATTTAATGATAAACAGGGATGAGCCTGTTTACTATAAGATGGCTTTCAAGCCCAAGTTGGAGGCAGATTGGTTCATCAGAAGGAATTCCAATACTCCGGGTGGGGAAAAAAAGGAAAGAAAAGGGAGCAAGCCACCTAACATATCTAGAAGATGAAGAAGGGGGACTTGATGTGACTTTTGATAAATTCCCTCATTATCACTTTAATGTTTTCTGAACTGTGAACAGTGATTAGTGTACCAGATTAATTCTTGGATGGGTTGCTTGATGGAGGATGGTCATCTGTCTATGTGTTACTTTCATTGGTTAATAAAGAAACTTCCTTGGCCCTTTGATAAGACAGAAAATTAGGTAGGTGGTGTAAACAGAACAGAATGCTGGGAGGAAGAAGGCAATGAGGCAGACGCTATAGCTCTCCTCTCCGAGATGGATGCAGGTTATGATCCTTCCTGGTAAGCCACCACCTCGTGGTGCTATACTCATTAGAATTGGGTTAATCAAGATGTGATAATTAGCCAATAAGAGGCTAGAACTAATGGGCCAAGCAATGTTTAAGCGAATACAGTTTCCATGTAATTATTTTGGGTAAAGCTAGCCGGGAGCAGGGCCGCAGCCCGCCACTCCTATCACTACAGTTGCTTGACTGAGTTAGGGCATGTCAATCAAGATCAACCTGAGACTCATCCACCAGTTTCCTCTCTTATGCACCCTACTCTAGAATCAGTCAAACTAGAATCATGGCCCTATGTGGAATAGGGAGCACCCGGAGCCCAGCTTTCAGGATGTTAGATACTGGTCAAATGTTGTATAGTTATCAGAGTTTGGGTTCAGGCACCCTAACTAGCTGTGCTCAACCACCTGGCCTTATTAAGGAAAGTTAAAGAGCCCACTTACAGTGAAAAACAGAGACAAAGATTTATCCAGTGTTACTACACTGGGAAGAGAGAAAAAGAAGCACAGTCATTAAGGTCCTAACACAATGTTCAGTTAAAGGCAAGAGGTATATATAATTAGTTAGCCGCTCTTGTCAAAGTGTGATGCCCTTATCATTGATGAATCCACCATTGTCTGGGCTTCACTGGCTCTCACAAGTTGAAATATTTCTCTAGGAGACAAGTTCCTCCACTAGCTTCCCAGAGAGCACTAGCCTTTTCACCTCAGCAGGAGATTCTTGAGGAAATTTCAATGTCTTGTGGGATGGAAGAAGTATGTCTTTAAAATACTTTCAGTTTCTGCTAGAAGGTTAAATTCCGTTCTTTAGTGATCTGTTGAGTACAGACTATCGTCTAGATGCTCAAACTGATCAGCCATCAGATAGGAACACTTTCCTTTGACACTGGCATGACAATAGAGATGGCAGAGCAATAACTTGATAAGAAGGGAGAATTATTACAGTTCTTGATTTATATTTTTCATTTGTATTCATTTACTTGTATAAAACCTTTTCCCCTAGAATGTAGGCATTTCTTACCTCAAAATATTTGGAAATATTTTTCTTATACTAGTTACTGAATTTGTACAGACATGTACAGACATATAGTCCTCAAGCTGAATGCCAATCTGTCACACTGCCATCCACTGTGAACAGTATGTGGGTTCACATGATCCATCCAAATTGATAAGGAGAACATGAGTGATGTAGACTCTGACACGTTCTGCTGCATCCAAAAATAAAACTGACTCAGGCCACTAAAAAGCCCTCCGAGCTCTTTCATAGTAAACCTGAGAAAGCCACAATAAATCAGTCTGTTAGGATGCAGCAGGGGTACAAATTGGTGTCTCGGCTAATGTAGATAAAGATTTCAATGAGCAGTGCATATATCAAAAATTTAACACATGCTGCTTGCAGGGTTTTAATGAATACAAAAAGCTCAGTTGCCGAAAACCCCCACTACTGGGGCATTACTTCATTGCCTGTCAATAAAATTGTTCCTTATTTTATTTTCTAATGGTTTATCAATACTGGTAATTTGCTGTGTGTGGTTTATAAAAATGGGGGGAGTGGAAGGAATTTAAATTAGTCCTGCTAGCTAGGAAAAAGCTGAGTAAAGAGAAAGGAAAGAGCCAAGCCACATCAGCTACGAATCAGCGGGGGGTGAGGGGACCTTTGTTCTTTTGACTGATAAAAATGGTTTTGTTCATCTTCTTATTGTCTTTTATTTTATTATTTTCCCATACTCTGTACAATGTAATTTCCAGTTAGCTGGTTGGCACCAAATGCAAGATCTGTGCCTTGGCGCTTTGTTGAAAATGAAGAGTAAACATCTCGCCTTTCTCTGAAGTAGGGAGGAGGAGTTCCCACTATCATAGCGAAAGAAATAGGTCTGTTATGTTTCAGTGCAGTAACGACTGTTTCTAAGAACTTCTCTCTAGTGCACAGTTATGTAGGTGTGAGGAGGACACCTTTAGCCTGAATGATATGAACGTAATTTTGACAAAATAGATTCAAGATAATGAAATAACCACAGCAAGAACTCATTCATTGATTTATTCATTCAGTAAACATGTGTGGCAAGCTAATGCACTAGTAAGTTAGTATAGTAATTAACCCCTTCCTAATTTTTTTATTATTTTCTTTTTATAATATAACTTGTTACTGATTCTTTGGGAATTTCACATCATGTACCCCAATCTAGTTTACCTCCAAGTATCTCCATATCTGCCCCTCACACCTGCAGCAAACCTCCAGAAAACCCCACCAAATTAATTAAAAACAAAACAAGCACAAAAGCCAATTCACTCCTCCATCTTCCTCACCTCTCTAACCCCTCTTCATACATGCTAGTGGCTTTGGGAGCTGCCATGTGTCATGAAGTATACCATCTGGTCCAGTGAGCCCCACCTGTGCATTTTCATTGCAATGAGTCATTGGTCTGGTTCAAGGCCTCCGGTACACCATCACTGCACCCTCGCTGAAATTCCTTTCAGCTATCCTGCTTCTGCCCCAGCCATGGAGATTCTGTGGCTGTCATTCCACAGGATTAGTACTTTCCTACACACCAGAAGGTCATTGATGGGGTTGATATTAGGTTGGGCCAACCCAAGGTCCAGGATCTGGGCCTAGGTCTTAGCTGAGCGGGCTAGTCCTGGCCACTCCCTCAGGTGGGGTATGGAGCCAGTCTCCTAGACCCATAGGCCCATGCTATAGGGAACAGCCCTTCCTCACTCATGGTTGCTCATAAGGAGGAGATACAAGATGTACAGAGAGTGATGGGACATATGTGCTCCCATGGCCCTGGCCCACGCATACCATCTACTTTAAAGGTCATTTCTGATTGGCCCGGCCTACATGGAGGCTGTAGAATTAAGAGCAGAATCTTGTCTTTGAATCCCTGCTGTAGCTTTAAGGTCAACGAAGAATGAACATTGAGTTAGATCAAAGTCTCAGACAAGCTGGTCATGTGCTTTGCCTAAGGGAGCATAAACATTACAGTTTACCCACAAACATAACAAGGTATTTTTCCAAGTTTGGTATCACCACAAATAATGCATATGGCATTGCTAAAAATGAGATGGGATTGAAATTTGGTTATCATCATTAATAATAAATTTTGATCAATCATGTTCCTATAAATTCTAGTCTATCTATATAAAAAGATATTATAGAATTTTTCAATGAGAGGATACAGTCATGAAGCATGTAACACACAATACAGAATATAACATTTATAGAGATTTTTATTAAATAATCAGTATACATTCATGTTCTAATACAAATCAATGTAATTATTACATATTTGTGATATTTTCACTGTTTACTATAAAAGTTGATATTTTGTGAATTGTTTTCTCACTTTACGGTTGGCTCACATCATTTTTATAAAATTCTTGTGCCTCCAAAATTTAGGTCAGCCACAGTAGAAGCAAATCCTTCAGTGATAGAGTTGGGTGAGTCTAGGGTCTAAGACCCAGGAAAGGTTAAAAATACTGTATGCTGACTGGAGACTTCATGTCAGCACCTGGCCGGAGGAAACTGGACCCAGAGAAGTCACTCATTCACAGAAGTCGTAGATCCAAAACTGGAACCTACCTACTGTGTCTTTCCTGTGTCAAGATCAGCAAAAAGTAAGCATTGGTCATGCCCTTTGACTAGTACAAAGTTAAAAGTTAATCTAATGTTAATACCTTTAGGAGAGAATTACTCACATGTACGCTCATATTCCCCCCTCTCCTCCCATTCCTTATGCTTGGGTGACAGATGTTCTTGCCCTGTGGTACCCAGGAAAGCTTCTGGATGTGGGACGGCCGTGCTTGCAGAATAGAGAGATTTTTCACTTGTTCTTCATCAGTAGCCCTTGTGTACCAAGCTTGGGTAGAACAAGAACAAAGCCATATTTCACATGCCAGTCATTTCCAGTTGGGGGGCTGGCCCTGCTGGGCTCAGAAGTTTGGATACATGCAGCCTGAGAGTGACAATTCAGTAAACATGTGTGAAGCCTCAGTCAACCCATAGAACACCTCTGTGGTAAGCTGCTTGCCTTTAGGTTCGGCCTCTGGCTGCACCTTAACTGAGAATTGAAGTTCCAAGGAAAATACAATGTCGCAGATGTTCTCAGGATAACAAAAGAGGAGTAAGCATGTTTCCAGAAGGAAAACAGCTAAAAATTCAATAACAAAGGACACAAATCTGAATCATTACATTACTATAAAACTCGGCCTGAGACACAGACCCAGGAAACAGCTGTTAGGGGTGTACACTGAGAGACTCTAAAAAGAAGGGTTCTGTATTTGGCAGGACCCATTTTTTCCCCTGACATCAGACTGCAAGTCCTTCTGTAAGATACCTCAGACAATTTTGCTCAAGGACCTCTCTAAAGATTTAGGCACAATCAAGGATTGTGCCCTCTTAGAATGTTCTTCTTAGAGTGTACCCCTACCTAAGATTCCACTGAATACTGCAGACTTCATGTTTGCTACACAAAATCCACAACAATCTTCTACCCTTTTCATATTATAATTGAAGAATTCCGGGCTCACAGAAGCTATTATGCTCAAGACCACACACATAACAGCTGAGCTGTATTAGACTGTTGGCTCTAAAGTCATCACAGGCTAGAGCCTTCACATAGTATCAAAAGGGACAATTAAAGCTATCCATCTCAGTGGGCAGGACTACTTCAGAACTCCTTTTTTGGTATAATTTTAAATTATTATTTTTTAATTCAAACACATATTGTATATTAAACATATTTCCTCACATATTCAATGTTCCCTTAGACAGTTTCTATTCTGCTTTCACGCCATATGTACCCACACAATTTTATGTATTTATATAAAATACATAAACAGCACATGATATTTGTCTTTCTGTGTTATTTCATTTGTATTTGAATAAATAAAGTTTGCCTGAAGAGCAAAGAATAAAACAGCCACACTGATTAGCCTTACAGACTAGGCACTAGTGACACACACTTTTAATCCCAGTAGCCACACTAGTTTGTCATAGAAATTAGGTGGTTGTGTTGCATGCCTTTAATCCCAGCACTAGAGAGGAATGTAAAATGAGAGGAGATAGTTCTCAGACACAGTCTTATTCTGAGATTCCTAGAGGCAGGATCGCCATTTCAGACTGAGGTAGAAGTAAGAGCCAATGGCTGGCTGTTTTGTTTTTCTGACCTTCATGTTGCACCCTAATATCTGTCTCTGGATTTTTATTAATCATGCTACACTTGCCCTTGTGTTTTGACACCCAAGTTGGTTCTATAGCTCAGCTGTTGTGAGTAGTTCCTAAGGAGACATTGTTGTGCTTGTGTCTCTGTGATGTGTGAGCTTGAAGATCTGTGGGTAAATACCCAGGCTGGTGGTAGCAGGACCATGGCGAAGCTCTGTTGTTAGTTATTTGACTGACTTCTATGGTGGCTGGGACAGTCCAACCCAGTTATACACATGGGTTTCATTTCTCAGAAACTGCCATTTCAAAGTATATTCTGTGTTCATTTCTCTTTTTTCCCATGCTTAATGCAATTTATAGTTCATCTTTTGGTAATTTTCTGTTCTTTTCACTAGCACATTGAATGACTGGGTTTGATTTATTGTTGTTCTTGTCTAGTTCCCTGAATGTTCCAGATACTCATAGGTATGGTATGGGACTTAGACTAGTTTATGATGCAGCCTACAAGACTCTGCTGCTAGGCTTCTGTAAATGGGTTAAGTGCCTACCATAATTGCAAAGCCTGAGAAACTTTCTTTTTAGATCTATAGCACCAAGGAATGTCTTCCCCATACTTCAGCATCTAGAAGTTGGGACACCTTAACCTCAAAAGACTTTACCTATGAGATCATAAACATCATAGAACAGACTTCTGCCTAAGACAGACAGACTCACTGCTATCTTAGGGTCTCAGATACTATACACTAATTCCCTCAAATTTATGAACAATTCTGGATCATAAACTCCCAATGTTAGCAGAAAGTTAAGGTCCCATTTTCTCAAGTCCCTCTCCACTATCTTACAAAAAGGATCTCAGACAAAATCTAATCTTCAAAGGTATAGATAATCTCTCTGAGAACAGTAGGCAATTATAAGATGTCATAATCAGAGGTGATGATGAAGTAATGTTCTTTCTCTCAGTCTCTTGATATCCTGTTTTGCTCTGATTTCAGCCATCATTGAAGTGCAGAAGGAAAAACTGATCATTGGTTGAGAGAGTTTTCTAAATGGAAGACACTTCTGTGAACTAATTATTTAAAAGTATTTATATATGTGTACATGTAGTTATGGTCATGCCAATGTATGTATGTGTATCCATACATGCATATTCATTTTTATAAGCATGTGAATGCATTTTTGTATACACATGCTTGTATTTCCTAGTTCTGTTTGTTAAAACAATCCAAATGAAAACATCCCAGCAATAAAGAGCACATGTATATCTCAGATAGTGGCCTCTGATATCATTCTTTACTAAACAAATAAGGACTCCACAAAGATGTTGCTGGGCAGACAAAATTTTTAGAGGATTCTAGACATCATATTATTATAGAAAAACTAGGAAATATTAAGAGAGATGATGAGAATGCATTGTCAGAATGAGAATTGGGGCTGGAGAGATGAATTAGTGAACAAATAAGAATGTTTGCAGTGTTTCCAGAGAACCCAGGTTCAGACCACAGTATGCAGGCAATGGCTCACAGCCACCTCTAACTTCAGGTGCAAAGGATCCAGTGCCCTTTTGTGGCTTCTGTTAGTATTGGAATACAGATGGTATACATATACATATTCAAACACACATATATACATAATCAAAAATAAAAACAATCCCCAAGGAAGAAAAAAAAAGGAATATGAGCTAACTCAAAGTGGCTCATTGCCCAAATGTAAAGCTGCTTGAGAACTGAAACAAATACACTGTGACTATATTCCATAGGAGAAAATAGGCACCTATCCCCTACATTAAATAAATAGTAGACAGATGAATGTCTGAACATATGAGTAGGGCTCTTGGTGTAGAAATAAATATGGACAAAATGGAGAGAAAAAAATCATTTCTAACTTGCTTTTGCTCCACTCCACAGTCAAACAAATCCAAGTTAAAACATCAATGTGGGTTGCACATAGGCAGGAGATTTTGATTACGATAATGTTCTAGCTTCATTTCCAGTTGTATTTATAAAATCTTTCGATTTTTTTAAAAAAGCACAGGAGAGGAGAAAGGGTTTATTGCAGCTACATTTCCAGGTTATATTCCATAATACTAAGGACACCAGAGTGGTAGGAGCTTGGCACAGTTAATCACAGCATATCTGTAGACAAGAGTAGAGAAATAAATGGGTGCATATCTGCTTGTTTACTTGCTAGTACTCTGCTAACTTTCTCCTCTTCTACATAGTCCAGAATCTGTTTCCACAATGGGCTAGCTCTTTCCAAATCACTCAGTGACCTCATTAAGATAATCTTCCACAGATATTCCCACAGACTAACCCAATAGAGATAGTCCCTCACTGAAGCTCTCTCCTCTGGGGACCCTGTGTTGTCTCAGTGGGAAGACACTAGCCATCACAAATCATATTTCCGTGTTCTTGAAATGAGGATATTGTCCTCTCTAGTTTTTATTGTCAACTTGACACAACATAGAGTCACTTGGGAAGAAGGGACCTTAACCCAGAAACTTTCTGAATCATACTTCCTTATGGGTAGATTTGTGGGGGCATTGTCTTGATTACTAATTTGTATAGAAGGGCCCATCCACTATTGGCAGTACCATGGATACGTATATGGTCTTGGGCTGAATAAGAAAGTTAGTTAAGCATAGGTCTGAGGGCCAGCCTTTGGGAAGGCAGCAAGAAGTTCCATGGTTCTTTGATGTGGGAGTCTCCTCTGTGTGCTGTGATTACAATTAATGAATAATGAAACTGCTTTGGATCTATAGCAGGGCAGAAGGTAGGTAGGCAGGAAAAACTGGGCTGAATGCTGGGAGGAAGTAGGGTGGAGTTAGAGAGACGCCATAGAGCCACTGGAGACAGACGTTGGGAATTTTACCTGGTAAGCCACAGCCTTGTGGCAATACATAGATTAATAGAAATGGGTTAAACTGATATGTAAGAGTTATCCAATAAGAAGCTAGAGCTAGTGGACCAAGCAGTGATTTAATTAATACAGTTTCTGTGTGGTTATTTTGGGACTAAACTATCCAGGCACCCAGGAAGAACAAGCGGCCCCTCCCCCTACAGTACTTGCTTCTAGTTCCCTGTGGTAAATTCTTGCTATGACTTTCCTCAATGATGGATTATAATCTGGAGACATAAACCACATAAACCTTTTCTTCCCCAAGATCTTTTTAGTTAGAATATTTTATCACAGCATCAAAAGTAACTGTTATTCTTATTAATGTCAAGGAAATGAACTATATCTACATAGTATAGAAATAGACACCTTGTTAGATAAACAATGAAAACTACTAGATAAAACTGAATACACAGTGGTAATATTCAAAAAAGGATACTATAAAATACTATCACTCATGGAGTATTCTGCCTCAGTGTCCTCAGTCTAAATATACTCATAGAGAGACCCCAGTCTGAAGGCGTAAGTCACGAACAAGGCAACACCAGTTTGGAGTTATGATTAATAGGGTGTTATTTATTTAAAGGGGAAAAACTTACAGATCACAATCCCAGACAACAGCCATCTGCGCAACCAGGAAGGGAGTCTCGTCTCCAGCGGAGCCATAAGAGAAGAGAGCGAGCAGAGGAAATAGCCGCTTTTTTAAAGGGAGTGAGACCACGCCCCAATGGGCTGGTATCACAGCAGCTATTGGTTGGAGGGGCGGAAAGACCTCCCGCAACAC